>NC_142506.1:59286500-59608500 GCF_057876585.1 Rhinolophus sinicus | reverse complement strand
AATGGGCACTACATCCAATGACTGAGGTCCTTACAAAAAAAAAAAAAGGAGAGGGCCATTTGGGCACAGAGATACCCAGGCACAAAAGAGACAGATACGGGAAAGAATGTCATGTGAAGACCGAGGCAAAGATTGGAGTGACGCAGTGCAAACCAAGAAGGACCAAGGATTGCCAAGGACCCATGGAAGCTGGGAGAATCAAAGAAGAATATTTCCCTAGTAGCTTAGGAGGGAAGACGGCCCCACCGACACTTTGATTTCAGATTTCTGTCCTTCAGAACTGTGAGAGAAGAAACTTTTATCTTTTTAAGCAACCCAGTCTGTGCTAATTTATTACGATGGCCCTAGGGAGCCGACATACCACTCCTATTGCTCATTCTATAAAGAATTAGAAAAGGTATTTCAATGACTTTAGAATTCACTAAAGAATCAGAGATGCTAAATATAGAACTAAATTATAAATTCTGTAAATCACATGCTACATGGGGAAAAAATTCTGTTAATCACACCTCACATTGAGAAAACACCAGTCATCACTGGCAACATCTATTTTCACTTTTGAGGGTCGTATAGTGAGAACAAAATCTACTTACAGTGGAGAGACATTTTTCCCTCGTGCAGCATACCTCCACATAATTATAAAACAGCATGTTCTTATAAGACGCATGCTATAAAAATAAACTTAAAGGAAATATTTTAGAAAAAGATGAATTCCAAAAATATAATAAAATACTGTCATATTTCTGCCATCAACCACTTCCAGAAATATTTTCATTACTCTTGGTTCCTACTGATCTATCTATCCCAGTTTTCAATCTATTACACAGTAAAGTTCATTTAAAGGATTCCTTAATCCACATTTTTCCACAACCTAAATAACTAGGGACTGTCAAAGATCATTTTTTTAAAAAAGTTTACCTGGGCCCACTTCTGCGCTTTTGACTATTTTGTCATGGATTATTACCCAAATGAAACGTAGAAGAGACCTCAAATTTTAACTTATTAGGGGGGAAAAAAGCCTGTAAAAATTTTATGCTTTCCAATCAAAGGTAGTGCTCCCAGCATGATGCCTGGAACCCTTGTGCAGCTGTGACTGAAAAAACTCAAGGTGTGATTAAACGGTCTTTTTCCTATTATCCTCCCTTAAAGGTTTTTTTTTTTTTTAATTGGAATGCAGCCATCATTAACAGAGCCTGCTAACCAGAAGTCTTTGCCCCAAGTGACGAATGGAGCCACCCAACTTCTGACTTCTTCATGCCAAGTTGATGCCTGCTCCTGCCACCTCTCAACAGTGTACTGCTCTGTCGCCTGTCACTTTTAATAAAGAAAATAACATAATAACTCTGTTTATGAGCTTTGGACATCCTGTGGCTTCATAAGAAATCTATTTTTTCACAGTACAAACAAGAAGCGTTGGGATGGTTCGTCTCAGGTGGAAGACACACGTTTCTCCCTGCCCTACCCACACTCTCCCTTCTGTCCAGTTTCCCCTCATCCCTCGGGAGTAGGATTATTTTCTGGTGTTTTGACCTGAAAAGTTTAGAACCACTATAATTCTTCCTACTATATGTTCCCAGCATCTAATTTGTCATCAAATGTTTTCATCTCTTAAATGAAACTGTCTCATTCACAGCATTGCTCATCTCCTGTCACCTGAGCCTTCTCGATGACACACTTGGGCATATAGACTCCTTCCCTGTGAAATCCCTTCCACAGACCCTATCCAGGTAAATGTGCCTAACACGTTACTTTCTTCATGACATTCCCCTGCTTAATATTTTGGTACAGTTCCTAATGGTCCACCAGATAAAAGCCCTAATCCCACAATGGGCTTTCAAACCCTTTTGTCATGTAGGAGGGTTTGGAAACCCATTTATGATGTAGGAGAATCTGAAAACCCAAACTTGGTTTATCTATCCGTCTTTCTTTTTCTTGTAAACTTCAGTACAGCTACTGCTCCAGGAAGATGAGCATTCACTTCTCTTCCATTCCAGCTCGATCTCCCCTTTCTTCCGGCCTCATGATTACTCTTCCTGCCTGTCACCAGTGCTTCTTTTGACTTTGGGCACCGAATGTCCTCCTTTCTTCTCCACCATTAAAACTCTATCAGTTCTTAAAGACCCTGCTCAGGGAGTCTTCTCACACTACTGTATTCTACACGATAATATCCCACCTCTAAAATAATTAACTTTTAATGTGTAACTTTCTGTTCTTTCATTCCCTCATTCCCTGGTTCTCACGAAACTGGCTCAGAGACCTGCAGGCTTTATCCTCTCATTATTTTCCCACTCTATCTGCCCTTTCTTGGGTTAATTCTTTCCCTACTTTGCCTGGACAGCACGATATTTTCATCAATGTGATTGACAGTGCCACCTCCCCTTGACCTTCTGCCTGGCTATCAGCAATACAAGATCAACGAATTGTTTATGTCTTCTGTTTCTATTCAGTAGCTATTGGTATAAATTTGATGGCAATGTAGACTTGCTCCTTTAAACGCTTTATATGCATTTATGGCTACTTTGCATTTCTTCCCCATTCTTACTCAGCTTCCTTGTCCTTCTAAAGTCCTTAACCCTTTGCCTGACTCTTTTAATTCTTAGCAAATGGCCATTATAAGGCATAATCTTGCTCGGTTTCACTACCCCAACATTCAGATTCGCCTACATTTCTTTCAAGTCTTAAAGAAGAATGTCCCTAAGTTCTTGCTGAAGCCATTGTTCTAGTTTTCCCTCTCTTGGCTTCTTTTGTCCATTTATAATATGCTTCAGTCATTCCCATATTTAAAAATACTCTTCTTTACAGCCCTATCTCCTTCTTGGCTTTACAAGGAAACATTTTAAAGGAACAGGCCACACTTGCTGTGTTCGCTTTTTTACTCCAGGTTTCCAAACCGAGCCACTCTAATCTGACTCCGGGCCCAGCTACTGAAACTGCTCTCCAAAAGATGGTCATACCCCACGGAATACTACTTAGCCATAAAAAGGAGGAAATCCAGCCATTGGTGACAATATGGATGGACCTTGAGGGTGTTATGCTAAGTGAGATAAGTCAGAGAAAGACAAATACTGTGTGGTCTCACATATATGTGTAATATAAAAACAACCAACTCATAGAAAAGGAGATCAAATTTGTGATTACCAGAGGTGGGGTGTGGGGGATGGAATTGGATGCAGGGGGTGAAAAGAAACACACTTCCAGCTATTGAATAAATAGTGGGGATGTCGTGTACAACATGATGACGATGGCTAAAACTACTATATGGTATAGTTGAAAGTTGCTAAAAGAGGAAATCCTAAAAGTTATCATCACAAGGAAAAAGAAATTATATCCATCTGAGATGATATAACTAAACTTACTGTGCTAATCATTTTGCAATATATGTAAGTCACGTCATGATGCTGTGTCCCTTAAACTTATACAGGGCTGCGTGTCAATTATATCTCAACAAAACTGAAAGAAGAAAAAAAAAAAGCATTGCCTGCCACCTCCCTCCTCTCCTACCAAATCCAATGGCCTCATTTCATCCTCGCAGAGCACGCCACAGATGTTTATCTACAGCTCAAAATAACTGTCTTCTTTGCTTTCATGGCATTCATGCATATTTCCTTTTACTTTCATGATTTCTTCTGAGGGTTTTTCACTGATTTCTCTTCCTTGGCCTAGTCTTGTAATATGGGTTTTCTAAAAAAAAAAAAAAAATGATTCTCTATTCCCCGTACTACTAATTTCCTCTCAAAATGATTTTTCAATTCCCAGAGTTTTTCTGATTCCAATACACTAATGACTCCCAAAATGTAGTTTCATCCCCAATCGAAGCTTTAGACCCATATTTCCAGCAGTCACCAAACTTCTGTTGACACCTCAAATAACCTGTGAAAAGTCGAATGCCCTGCCTTCACTCTACACTTACTCCTTCCTCTATGTTCTTTATCGTCATTAGAGCTTCACGAGAACACTTGCAGATAGTCATTTTAGACTGTTTCCTACACCTTACCTCCAAGTCCTAACCCATTCCACGTTTCCACTTCTACCCTTACCCCATCCTGGAAACCACTGCCTAAATTCAGATAATTCTGGTCTCTCCCTGGTCTGAAAACAGACTTCCAATGAGTCCCTCCTTAGAGGCTTTCAATCTACCCAACATACCTTCCCCAAAGTTATTTCTATGCTGTCGGAGCTGGCTTGTTACGTATAGAATCATGTTCTTCTTCTATTAAAAAAATAATCAACTCTGATCTATGTTTCTAAAAGCTGGCCTGTCTTCTGTGTCTTCCCACTGGATAACAGGGGTGTACATCAAGGCTGGTTGAGAAGACCCGTGGATAACTTTCGGCCATATGGTTTTTATTTGAGAGATGGCTACTATTTTCTTCTATTGTTCCAAGTACCAGGTGCTATCTGTGGAACCATTTGTTTCTGTCTCCAAATGCAGTTTCCTCTGCTCCAAATTGGGTCCGTCCGTGTCAGGGGCTACTCATTTGTGTGCTGTCACCATTTCCTTAGACCTCACAGCTACAGTGAAAAGATTAGACTCCAGTGAGGTCTCTTAAAGATGTCTCACTTATTTCTATAGAATAATCTTCTCATTGGGCCTGACAATGAATGTCACTTTTTAAAAATGCCTGCTGAAATGTTCAGTGTCCTGGCTTTCTGTGTGGAATAAGCTTCTGAGCAGAAGGACTAAAAGAATTCACCTACTTGAAGAGGGCCCTGGGTTCTCAAGATTATTTTAGAAGATTTACAATTGCTACTTTACATTTGACATGTACAAACAAAGCCATCAAGCCAATTCAAGCTGCTGCCAGTTTACTCTGACAGCATAAGAAGATACTTACTCTCAGTGCCAGCCGGGCAGTATGCAAATCTTAACACATGGATCTGGCTGGGAGAATTTCAGCATATTTTTCAAGTATTGTTTAGAATTTGTGAAGGCTCTTCCATACTACCTTCCAATGTAAAGCATGACTTAGCAGAAGACCGAAAGCCTGATTTTGTGCTGATTTTATTAAGCCTTCCACACAATGTAAAGATAAAGAGCATTATGGGAGTTTGCTTGTACTGTCTCCCTCAAGATGAATCTTAAAAAAATGATTTAAGAATCTCCCCCTTTGTTTGTCACGTGGTAGGGTGTGTGAGAGTTTGGGAAAGCAGAAGCCAAGGATTAAGTTTGTTTATCTTAAAAAACTTTAGCTTCTAGTCAATCATTTCATTTTAATGGGCGACATCATGCGACGGTAATTGTTTTAACCCCTGTCCTGCTGGACATACCAAAACTTTTGTGGAATCAATTTAATTTTGCCTTTTTGAAATTGTTTTCCAGAAAGCAAGGGAAATAAAGATCTGAAGCCAATATATGAACAACTACATGAAAATCCAACTATTTATGTATAGGTTGGGCTTTTATTTTTCTCTACTGGCTCACAGTGTTGAGCATATTTGTCATGCAAGGCATATTTTGCAGGAACAGAACCGCTTAGAGTAAATGGGTCAATTAATTTATTAATGAATTAATTAACTTCCTGCTTCATTTTTCTTCTATTACACAGCTGTGAATATTTATTTAGGAGAGCCAAACATGATATACTGATAATCATTCTCATAAGCTATTATTCCCTGTTATAGAAGTTTTGTGATACAAAATCACATAATTATAATGTCCTAAAAAAAAAAAAAAAAAAAAAAAAAAAAAAAAAACCACACAAAAAAACCCTTCCCCATCCAAAAGAAAAGGTATAAATTTAAGCTAATATAAACTTGTCAGAGTTCTCCCTCTCAATTTCACACCAGGATGTGGTGCTACACAGCTGGGGAGCTGAGCTAATAAGTGTTGAAAAATGAAAAATGCTGCTTTATGGCATCACATAAACTGGCAAAATGAATACTTTACCTCCACCCCATTTTTGACAAACAAATGCCAAAATGTAGATGCTGTAAGAATGAAACTTTATGGTATTAGACCCATGGGACACACAGAATTGTCTTGTGGGATTTTCTTTTTATTGAATACTATATGTAATAAGAAGTGGCATAACATTTATAAAATCTAATCACTTTTTGTTCCTTTTTGAACCTCAAAGGGGTCATTTCTAGGAAAGCTGTTGGAAACACTGCATAATGATCTATTTATCCAGTAGTGAAAAAGGATTATGCCTTTTACAAGGAGACTGAGCCTTCCCTAACAATATAAATACTGCAATATGAATACACAAATTGAGGGTTTTGAGGAACATTACGTTCAACAAATATTTATTGAATAACTATAACAGCGTTCAAAGAGTGATGCTAAGTGCTCTCATGTAATTTACATTAAATAATATAATCAGGACCCAGCTGTTTTCCTTGGGCTGGTTAGTTTCCTAGCTGATGGCCATTTACTCACTCACTCACCATCCCTTCTCACTCTCTGGCCATTCCTTCAACACTCAATCAGCAAACATCTATTGCAAGTTTATCATGTCCAAGTCACAGAGGCCTACAAATCATGTGCATGATACCATTACAACAAGATATACAGATTTATCATGAGAAGAAATCTCTTAGTCAGGGGCTAGAAATCTTGACGGAGCCAGAACAAGGTAAGCAAGAAAAGAGAGGCAAGAGGGTACCCGTTGTCAGGGTACGTTCCTTCCCCATATTGAACTTCAGTGAAAAGAGACGAGACAGAGAAGTCCAGAAACCTATCCTAAGGTTTCTAAGTGTTGTTAGAGTACAGTGCCTGGGGATTTCTGATTAGAATATTTAGAGAACTGTGATTGTCTATTCCACGTATGCCTTCTCTCATTTTCCAAAGCTAGAAATATACTCTCTCACCTCTAAACTTATGAAGATTGTATCTATAACTTTCATATAGGAGTTAATAGTATTTACCTTATATTATAGATATGTACACTGCTTATCTCCCTACTAAATATAAACTCCTTCAGAGTAGGACCAAAGTCTGAAAATACCTCTTATTCACCAACAGTATTTTGCAGAGTGTGTTATGGATATTCTACATGATTTGGTTGAATAAATGACTTCAATAGACTCAACCAATATATAACCAACTATTCATAGCATTAGATAATACTTATTATAGTAGTACCTGAAGACAAAAACATAAGTACTAATCAAGAAAATTAAAAAGTATGCCTAATATTTGGGAGAAGTCCCATCTGGGTGGTCCAAATCATGTGTCAATTAATAAATAATAGAATGAAATGAGGGATTCTGATTACAGCTTTTAAAATATGCAATTACATGAAGAAGCCACTAAAAAGTGTCCTTCTTGAAATCCCCCAAAGTATTTGAGTCGATTTTACAGGATACAACTGAAGACTACAATGACATGATGAGCTGACTGCATTACCCTTCTTACCTTCCATAATTTAATAAAAGGCACCCCGGGCGCCTCTCTCTCATAAACAAATGCAAATTCTGCCAGTGGCAGATGACTTCCAGGAACAACTCTATTCCTCAGGCACTAATCTTACTCTCAGTGTTACTACCACTGAGTCGGTGATCAGTTTACCCTTACATATGCCAAAATGGTAGAAACAAGGAGTATGGGTTCCTTGTAGTCGGTTCTAACTATTAAGCAGATAGGTTTAAAATGTGTCTTCGCTCTCTATTGCTATACTGTGAGCAACAGAAAGGAAATGTAAGTCCTTTAGGAATATAGCCATGCCAGTTATCTTTGTTCCAGTGTTCAGGACACAGCAGGTATTGGCCAGTGATGCTGACATGTTAACTCTCTTGGTGAAGTTTAATGAAAAGACTCTACGGCCCATCCTCAGGGAATAGCTCCGAAGCTGTGGTGTCCCGTTGAACTTTTAGGCTGACGAACAGTGTAAAGACAGCTTATCACATACCCACATCATCTCTAGCAAGCTAATGATGATTCCCGCTTTCACTCCGGAAGACAGGATTAGGATACTTTTTTTAAAGACTCAGACTGTTCACAGTTGGGAAGTGGTGAATGCTGGACAATTTTACATTAGTATAAGATATCTGGATATGAGAGAAATCACTGATTTTTTTATCACTGTGAGACTTTTTTTCACCCACTGGAATTCACATCATGGCCATCAAAATACAGCACAAAATACTCCAAAGGCTCATGAGCTTACGTGAATCAACTGCAACAGCAAGTTCCCTGACAGAAACACACTTAGGGACTCAACAAAGCACTTCCTCCGACAATGTGGGAGGTGGGCAAGAATCTTAAGCAGAACCTCTTGGAATGCAGTAACATCAGTGTGGTGACATCTCTTAAGGAAAGGATTTAGTCAACCGCAGGTCAAAAAAGACAATAATTATAAACAATGACAACCTCTGAGGACAACAGCCACAGCCGCAAATTAAAGTTCTCTCTTCAAAGGGGCTTCATTTTAAGCTTCAGATCCCAAAATAATTGCCATGATTAGCATAACCTTTGGATATAAAGAACAAGCTTCCCCCCCCCATTGTGTGGTGTAGACCACTATTTAAAAATATATGTATTTAGTTCTTTACAGTATTTGTGGGCCCTTTTTTTAAGCTCACGTGCATCTTTTAAATGATCCCTAGAGAAGCTTCTTGGATTGACCCTATTGGAAATGCCTGGGAGATTTGTGGAACACAGTTAAGAAATGCTTGCTGTTGAGTACAAAGAGTACGGTTGAGCATTTAATATCACACTCTATATTTTTCTTCTCTTTTTTTTCCTCCTTAGAAATGAACAAGTCCCCTTAATGATGTTAGGAGGGAAATTTGGTGCTTTACACAAAGCACAACTTGTAGGGGGAAAAATGCACGTGCCTTGTGTTTATGGCCAGGGCCATGGGTCAAAATGAAAATCATGTCCTGTGTGAACTGAAATAATCAAGAGGTTTCATTTGGAGTGCATTTTTATGTTTTCTGGAAGTTTGTTTTAAGACAAAGAATGTTCCAGTCTTTTCACTTGACTAATGAATGGCTTAAAGACAATGATGAGATTTGAGTCTGTGTGTGTATCAATGGAAACATGGGATTTGCCTTCTCTATTTCTATTCTAGTCTGTTTTCTCTGAATAAGTAACAAATTGGTTGTAGCTATTACCCCAAGTGGCTTCCAGATGTTAACCATGTGAGTGAACAGAACTATTCTCTGATGAGAGTGGCAAGAGAGAGAAATTGTTAGTATATTCAGTGATTTTAATAACCATGAAACACACATTTTTGTCTAGCAAGCCCACCTGCACAATGTGAAAAACCTACACAACCTACATAAATAGGTTACTTTGTTACAGGTAAGAGGAAGATTTAAATCTATGTAGCATATGTGAACTTACTCTTTAAAAAAAAAAAAAGGAATAACTCACTTCATGAAAACTGATTACTATCTATATTTTAATGCTTTAATTTTTTAATTTAAAATTTTATGTCTGTGCTGTACAGAAATGGATATTCATTCTTAAAGTCTATGTTAAGATATTATAAGCCCTTTTGATGTTTTACATAGTCTAGGTAAAAAAAAACAAACTGCCATTAAATTGTTCTCAGCCTCAGTTGAACACCGATACACTTTACATTTTTTGTTAAGAAAAATAAATAATTCACAGTTTTGCAAGTGAAGGTATGTTCCTTTCCTTGCTTTCTTGAAATTATATTATTACTAGGGACAAGTGCCAGCAGATTTCATGGGTGGCATTTCTCACTGAGAAGCAAGACATGAATCAATCAATATTTTTATTACAGTCAACCCACTTGTCTTCATAAACAAAATATTATTACTGTTTTTCCATGTAGATTTCAATGCTAGTAAGAAGAATACACAAATTGTTAGAAGAGAGAAATAAATTACACAAATAAAAAGTTTTTCAAAGACCATCATTGGTGTAAACTGAAGCAAGAAGTTGAGATTGTCAGTTAAGTTTCCAAAAGCTGTTTAATGTGTGTGTGTGTTTTTTGAATGTTAATTATTGAGTATAGATTGCTTGTTCATCTCTTGTGCTTTTCTTATTGACACAGCTGTAGTTAATGATATTTTTGAACATCTTTTGCCTGTTATACGTTCTATAATGACCATGTAAATATAAACTAGTAGGGCATACGGGAGAAAAATTACATGAAAATTATTTTTCTTTATGTACCACACACACACACACACACACACACACACACACACCTGCAGCCTGCCTTCATGTAAAAAAAATAATTAGGAAAGACTTAGTACAATAGCAACATTAAATAAAAAGCTCTTTATTTTTGTTGATTGTTTTTAGTCCCATAATTATGAGAACGAGGAAGGAGAAAGACAGAAAAGTAAATGGTTGAATGAGCAGATGCTATATGTAGTGGTGACCCTGCGTGCTCTAAGAGCAGGTACAAAGGGCATTTGAGCCCAGAACAGGACAAAATTTAAGGTCCCCAGAACTGAAACAATGGCTACATTAAAGTTTATAATCCCATATAATCATTACTTTCTAAAGAGTTTAGTTCTATTTTATAAGACTTCAAGGCCTTTAAGTTTTTTCTAGTTATTTTTTGTTGTTTTGTTTTCATAAGTGGATAAGAGGAATGTACACAGAGACTTATTTTGTTAATTTATAAAATTTAAAAAATTACCTAACGCTGAGCTATTTTGTCCAGTGTGTATGTAGCGTTTCTGTATATGTGTTTCTCTGTTTCTTTGAATAATGCAACAGAGAAAAAGCAACCAATGGAGAGGATATAATCTGACGCTCAAGAATGAATAAAACAACAAATGTATGACTGCTAACTGCATCATCTGCATGCCTACGGTGGTTTCATTTAACTGTAATCCTTTGAAAATACCAACTATTCTCCTCTAAAAGGCTAATCTTTCAATCATTTTTTAAAGCCAACAACTGTGCTCTAAAGGGTTTCTAAACACATAGTGGAACAGCAAACTAAACTGACCTTGACATTTATGTTTTTACATCCCAGTAGGCATTGAAACTCTGCGAAAAAGGAGATTTTTCTTTTTTGCTTTTATTTTGTTTACTTGCTTTTCTTAGTTTAGACATTGAAGTGACCAAAAGGGAGTGCATCAATCAATAATGGGCACATAGACTGCCTGAAAGCAAATGAGTAACAACAAAAAAAGGAAGACATACACAAAGAATAAAAGAATGTACCAATAAAAATTTTCCAGAGATAATTTTTCTCCCAAGTTCAATAGGGCAAAAGATCCACCATAAAAGAAGCAAACAACCATTCTGAAACTTAATTACATTTCAAAGTAATGCAGTCACATAAAAGGAACAAAATATTTTTGTTCAATAGTTTGCCTACCAGATGGCATTTCTAAATATAGTCATCTAAAACCTTCTGTTTGTTCTATAAATAAAGATGAAAGGAATAGCAACAATAGCTAAGCATTTAAGTCACTGGAAATAAAAGGGCACTTTGATTAGGTTCGGAAGAATCTGGCTGATTCTAATAATGATCCTGAATCTGGGAAGGCTCAAGTTCAAGGTGAAACTCAGAATCCCAACCTTAAGGTACCACTCAAACTGGTGCTCATTCAGGGAGAGGAGCAAACCAGGAACTAACACCGGGAGACTTGGGAAAACACAGGAATTCCTAATTAATAGAGACTCTAAAGGGCTACAGTCAAAATCCCAGAAGGACCTGAGCTCTGGAGTCAGATAGGCCCAACATGTGAGTCCAGACTCTACAAATGACTGGCAGTATGACCCTGAGCCAAGTTCTTTACCTCGCTGGCAAAAATTGATAGTAATGGTACAGAGTTATATAGGAATTTACTTACTCCAGTGCTTGGCACCTAGGAAGTCAGTGAATTTCAGCAGATTGTTATTGTTATTATCATTAGCAACAATAATAATCATTGAGTGAAATAATTGTTTCTGATTTTTTTTTTTTTGCTGTCTCAAAAGTGTATTGCACACAGCAAGGTTTTCTGGCAGTAAATAGTGTTCTAAGAGTAGAACTTAAAGCCTTACCTGGAATATTTCCATGTGGATTCCCCTAGCAGACAGCACTGCCCTCTTCTCACCGGGCTCTTGAACATTATCAAGAATTCATGTGGGGAAGGCAGGTCTAGAGAGAGAAGTTTTGTGTTGTTATTGTTTTTGTTTTTTGGAGAATTGAGTGTCAGAGCTCAACCCAACATGTCCTCCTTGATGACTTCACTCTTATTACTCTCAGCTGAAGATTTATAGGTTTTAGTGAGAGGACTCAAAGTTCCTTTTAGATCTGGTTGACTGACCACAAATAGGACCATTCCCATCTACAGCATTGGTGTAACACTGGGATAGTATAGAGCTTATCTTGGCAACTGACCCATGATGATAAACAGTTTAGTCAATTGGGAGTAGAGTGATTACCTTCAACAAATAAAAGATAAGCAGCAATTGCTTCAATATGATGCAGACTTCGACATACTGGTATTTAATGGCACTTAAAATTCTACTGGGTTGTTTTTGAATTTTACATGAGGAAAGAGCCACCTGCTGGGGCTACAGCCCTCAATATTAAAAGATGTCTAGGGTTAGGTCTTTATATAGAAAGTAATTCCATTCTTTGGGTGGGGATATTTTTTTTAATTGTGATCACATGTACGTAAAATTTAGCATTTGGACCATTTCTAAGTATATAGTTCAGTGGCTGTAGCCATTAAATAGTATCTCCCCATTCTTCCCTCCCCTTAGCCCTTAGTAACCACTACTCTACTTTCTGTCTTTATAAATTGGCCTATGCCAGGTACCTCATATAAGTAGAATCATGTATTCGTCCTTTCACTTAGCATGTTTTCAAGGTTCAACCACGTTGTACCATGTAGCAAAATTTCATTTCTTGTTAAGGCTGAATAATATTCCATTGTATGTATGTATCACGTTTTGTTTTCCGTTAATCGAATGGTGGACATTTGCGTTGTTTCCCTCTTCCTGCTATTGTGAATAATGCTGCTATCAACATTGCTGTACAAGTATCTGCTTGAGTCCCCGGCTTTCATTTTTTTGCATATATATCCAGAAGTCGAACTGCTAGATCATTTGGAAATTCTGTTTTAACTTCTTGAGGAACTGCCAAACTGATTCCACAGCTGCTGTACCATTTTACGTTTCCATCAGCAGTGCACAGCGGTCCAATTTTTCCACATCATCACCTACACTTATTTTCCACTTTTTTTCAATAATAGCCATCTTAATGGGTGTTAACATGGTACCTCTTTGAATCTTTGCAAGCTATGTTTAAAAAACTACATAAAGAGTTGTTATTACATAGCTGTCTTATCCCACATATGAATAGCTACAAACATCCTGTTGAAAGTAGAAGGTAAAATATGGTTATATCTGTTACATTTTAAACATAATAACACCAACATTTTTCCCAACAAAAGGTAATCTTGAATTTAGGGTTGCAGTTAAAAACCATAGTGCGAATGCATATTTCGTTGGCCTTGGAGAAGCTGTCCTCTGCCTAATCCCATTCTTAGCAAAAACAAACCCACGGTGTAACTAGAACAGCCTTAAGCGGCACCCAGTCAGGACAGCGCCAGGCCCTCTGCGCATGCGCTCCTTCAGGCGCGCGCGTGCGCCCCCCCCCCCCCCGCGGGCGTACGTGCGCCGTCACGCAGGGCGGTGGAGGGGCGGGGCCTGCAAAGCTCTGATCGGGGCGGCAGCAATGGCTGCTGCGTCAGGATCAGTTCGCCTGCAGCGGTGCATGGTGTCGCCGACTGGGAGGCACAGCGCCTCTCTGATTTTCCTGCACGGCTCAGGTGGATTCCAGTTTTACGTCCTTGTTTTCTGCAGCTTGGGACACATTCTCCCCTCGGGCCCCCCAGTGTTGCCCCAGTGGAGGAGGCCCGGGGCCCCAGTGGGGCCAGGTGATCTCGGAGAGGGTGGCTCTCTCCTCGGTAGCCCCGCGGCTGTGGACACACGGGCAGCATGGTAAACTGTCCCCAGCCGCCCCCCACTTGCCTTCCTTTTGCTTCTATCTTGCGATCACTGGCCCACCGCCCTCACTTCCGGCCTGTGTGTCCCGCGGTCCGGCCAGCCCTCCACCCACGACATTCCCTCCCGTGCAACCCTTGCTACTCCCCATCCCCCTCCCCGAGTTTAAACAGGGCAAGTTAGCAAGGTAAGTCCTCTACCAGAGACAAGTTATGCAGTACTTTTCAGGGTCAGCTATTGGTGATTGCAGTTTTCAGCCGCATTGGATCATTTGCTATTTCTTGCTGCAGTCTCCCATGCTAAAGTAGGCAATTGAGATTCGCAGCCAAATAATAATGATCGAGTATCTCTTTACTATGAAGCACTGTGCCCGAGCTTTCCTGCCTTTCTCTCTTTCTTGCTTCCCCTTTCTTTATTCCAATTTAGCCCTCTCCTGTCATTAAGCACCCAAAGTATGTAGCACAAAGCCAAGTCTGAGTCTCCAGCAGATATTCTCCTTCCACATCTGCCCTTGGTAGCCTGTGCTTAATTCTGTGTAGCGTTTCTTAATCTCATCCGTTATGACTTAATGCCTGTCTTCTCCCCTGGATCTTGAGCTCCTCACGAGTAAGGACCTTTGTTTTCATCTTTGCATCCCTAGTGCTTGGCCCTGGGTAAGTTCTTAAATGTTTATTCAAGAAATGAGGTGTAGCTAGTGTCCTAAAGTTAAAAAAACAATTCAGTTAGTTTGAGTCAGCAGTGGATGGGAGATCACAAGATGGTGCATGATTTACTGCCAAGGAATTGTGAGGAAAAAAACTGGGTAGGCTTATTAAGGCATTTGGAAGATGAAGAGCTTGTCAGATTTAGCAGAGAAAGTGGTCTTTGAGCTGAGATGTATACGTAGGCTTAAAGAAGATGGTGGGGATTGGAAAGGTACTGGGTGGAGACCTGGCCCTGGGCAGTTGTGGGAAGTATTGTCAACTTGAAAAGGAGTCTTGATAGGTTGACCAGCTTGCCCGAGGTCACTTGGCTATTACTGTAAGTGGTGGTGGGTTTGGGACTTGAACCCAGATCTGATTCCAAAATCAGTATTCTGGATGGATAAAGGTGAAAACATTCTGAACTAGGACGTGCCATTTTGGAAATAGGGAAGAAAAGTGCCCACAATGTTTAAAGGGAAAGACTTGGCTGAAAGACTTAGGTGAGGTGTCTAAGATAACGGCGAAAAGCGTTACAACTAGGTGACCCTTGCCAGTACTGTTCAGGGATCCAACGGTGTTCGTTCATTTATAAGCACCCAGAAATTCCCCAGTACCGTACTCCTTTTAAGAAGTAAGCTAATTATTTTACAGTACTTTTAGGAAATACTCCTAAACTTTTTTTTTTTTCCTGGACACTATTCTTAAATCCTTTTCAATTTCAAATTATGACATTTTTATAACCTGTAACTGTATATCTCTGAAACTGAGTTGTACATTGCATACAAGTTTATATATATATATATATATATATATATACACATATATATATATATATATATATATATATATATATACACACACACATATGTATATTCCCTTTGTTCTTTGAACAAAGAATTCTGCCAATTATGCAAGTATAATGCAATTTTTGTATATTTAGATCTCCATTTTAGGAAATAAAATTCTTATTAGGAGTATGATTTTACATTAGACTTTAATATGTGTTTGGCTTCTAGTTCATCCAAATATGGGCAAACCAATTTTAATAGTTTTACCATACTCTTGGAATAAGGTGCTGGCTTTTTAAAAGGGGGATTTTGTGACTGGAGGGATGGATGTTTTGTAGCATTCAGCTTTGCTTTTGAAGGTTGAAAGAGTGGTTAGAGGCAGATTTAGTTGTTTTTTTTTAAATCTTAAAAACCTAAGATTCTTTTCTAGAATATGTATGGCAGCCTTAGGAGAACAAGTGGAAATGTAAGTTACATATAGCCAACTTAATTTGAGCCTTTCCTATTACTAAAAGGCCAAAGAAGTACCTTTTTTTCAGGATGATAAAAACAAATGATAGTTTAATTAGCTTTGTTCAGCTTCCCAGATTAGATTAATATACTCTGTTATATGTTTCCTTAGGACGCTATAGTTCTCATTTCAGTAGTATTCGTATTTGTCATTACCTAATTTAATGTCTGTAATCCACACGAAGCTTAGAAGGTTCACACAGGCCCAAACTATGCATATCTTTCTCCCCTTATAGTAAGTCTCTGCGAACTGAGTGAGTTGGCTCTTCAAGTTACCAGTAACCTCTGTGTTGCTGAATGTAATGGACATTTTTCAGTCTTCCTCTTATTTGAACTGTCAGCAGCATTCAGCTTTCTTGAAACACTCTCTGGGTTCTTTCTACCCATATTTGATCCTTCTGGTTTATTTTGCAGACTCATCCTCCTCTTATCTGACCATTAATGTTAAGGTTCCTCAAAATTTGGTCCTAGGTCCTCTTCCAGTCCTACATGTTTTTCCTTGGGCTAAACCCCACATAAGCCCACAGATTGTATTTTTACCTATATACAGGTGACACAAAGGAGTGTGTCCATTTCAGGTCTCCATCGAGCACTAGACATCCAACTGGGTTGTAATCACTCATTCATTAATCCATTCATTCAAGAAATATCCATTCGTTGGCCACTACGTACAAGGCAGCGTTCCTGGCTCTGGGTGTACGGTGACTAAAGCAAACAAAAGTCTTTGCTCTCGTGGAGTTTACGTTCTAGTGGAGCAAATGGTACATAGTAGTAGAAGATAGTGAGTCCTGGCAAACAAGGAAAGCAGGATAAGGAGGATGAGAGGTATGGGGGTTACCGTTTTAAATAAGGTGACCCAAGTGGCCTCGCTGTGAAGGCGAGGATTTAATGAGTGCGGGATGTGTGCATTGGGTTAGGCTGTTACAGAGCAGAGAAAAGCCAGGACAAGGGCCTGGGTGGGTCCCCTGACATGTTCACGGAACAGCAGTAAGTCTAGTTCCTGGAGTGAGAGGAGTCAGAGAGAATATCCAAGAGGGTCCTGGTATCCAGGTCGTGTAGGGCAGGGGTTGGCATGCTTTTTCGGTAAAGGGTTAGACAGTAACCATTAGGTTTTGTGGGTCACATAAAATATCTCACAGAGTTTTCTTTTTCCCTTTCCCTTTTCTCCATTCTGTCTTTTACTTTTTTTTAATGACTTTAAAAAAGTCAAAGCCATTCTTAGCATATGACTCTAAAGACCTGGATTATGTCTCCAAGCTGGCTGTAGTTTGCTCAGCCCCAGGTGTAGGGCCCTGTGTGCCTTACAGAGAGATGCCCGCCACTTAGCATAGATGGACCTTCTGCGTCATGAGTTCCTGTCTCCGTGTCCATATAGTACTGTTATTCACCCAACTGTCCGGGCCAAAAACCTCGCCATCATCCTTAAAAGCTTTCACCATGGACCCCTCCTAACTAATCTATTGCTAATTTCTGTTAATTTTGTCCTGCGTACCTCTAGTACCTATTTCTGTCTGCTCTACTGCTGTTACCGTAGTCTACTATCTGTCACTTGACCTGGAGCCACCTAACTGACCTCCCCCATATCTTTTGTCCTTTGGTTCTGTCTCCACACAGCTTTCAGAGTGATGCTTAGAAGCATACCACCCTCCTGCCAGAAAAATATCTCAGTAACTTCTCCATGCTCTTAGGATTTGTCAGCTCCCCACACTTTCTCTCGCCTCATTTTTTTCTTACAACAGTTTTATTATAACAGTTTTCTTATTACAGTTTTACTATAGCATAAGGATACACATTAGAACCAGCCAAAAGAAGAGACACACAGGCAAAAGCCTGGAGGGTTCTAAACCTGAGTCTTCTGTCATCCTCAGCGATGCATTACCCTCCCCATACTGAGGTATGACAGGACTCAAAAGAATGTTGTCAAGCAGGGAATTTCACCAGAGCATCCTACCCAGGGTTTTTCCTTGGGTTTTGTTAAGTAGACGTGATTGATTTGGGGTTGAACTCAATCTCCAGCCTCCTCTACTCCCTGGAGGTGAGACTGATACCTGTCTCCTAATGACATGATCGCCCTTCCTGGTTGGCCACCTCCCATCCTGAGTCATCTTAGCAGAAACTGTGCAGTGGTTTGAGGGCGCTTCTATGAATAACAAAGACAATTCAGTCACTGAGGAAATTCTAAAGATTTACAGGTTCCCTCTTAGGAACTGGGGACAAAGACAGCCAAACTCTCTATTGCAGTTATTCTGAAAAGAGTGTCTCTAAGCTCATCTTGCATTCACTGTTCATCCTCCCATGTTTTAGTTCTCAGATGTCATACTGCTCCTTCCTGTAAAGGGTTTTAGCGTTTGCCGTGTGCTATCTGAGATGCTCTTTCCATCTGCGCTTCACTTTTCGCCGTCCTGTAGATTTCAGTTCAAACCATTCAGCTCCTAGTACCTATTGGATGCCCAGTTTGTGTCAGTCCTGCTCTAGGTTACATGAAGCAACATCTCACAGGATAAAACACAAAATGAGCCTTGCCTGGCAGAGCTTATCTTCTAGTGACGTTATCCCTGAAGTCTTTCCCTGGGTCAGTTCTGGATACAATAAGCCTGTGCAGCATCCCGTGTCTCATTTTGCAGTGGGCATAGTTGTCTTTCCGTTTAGGTAGATGATTATTTGACTAAGATCTGATTCTCACCATAAAGATCTGATTCTTCCCCTCCCCCTGCCATCACTGCCTTTTGGCAGTGAGCTCCTGCCTGAGACAATAGATATTCAGTAGCTATTTTTTGAATTGATGTCCTCATGAATTGTTGATTAAAAAATTAAAGTTGTTACCTTTAAATTTTTTTCTTCAGCACTACATGAACTGGACCTATATTTCCTTCCTATTTTTTTTTTTTAATGGAAATACACATGAATTCTTACATGAATTTTGGTTATTTTTCAGCCTTGGAATATATCATCTTTATTTTAGGTCATGTAAAATGTTATCAAAATTAAATTCTAATTTCTTCAAGTTAAAAATGAAAGTATACTGAATACCCCTTTTGAAGGATTTTATTATTTTAACCAAGAAAATTGTTTTAGGCTGTTCCAACCAGAAAAGTTTATAAGCACTTTAGGAATTTATTATTTCTAAGAATAAAGATAAGAAATGACAGCGTTTAAAGTCAGAAAAAATAGAATTTTTTTATTTAGAAAAATTGACTTACTTCATGAGTCCCTATTATACCCTTTAAGCAAATGAGGAAACTTAAAACTCAAGCTTAAACAATTCTTTCAAAGTGATGAATGGTGAGGTAGGAGAGAAATAATCAAAATTATTCCTACCTATTGATGCCTGGTCAATTAATTCATATTGATAAATCAGTTTCTGTATAGTTTTTATGTATGTATATTTTTTATTCCTTGTTCCATCCTCTGTGCCACATGAAGCTTATAGACTGCTTTTAAATACACTGTATTGTAAAAGCATTTGATCTTATTCTCGATTTTTTTATTCACCAGGTGATTCCGGAAAAGGATTGAGAAGGTGGATCAAGGAGGTTTTAAATCAAGATTTAGCATTCCAACACATAAAAGTTATTTACCCAACAGCTCCCGCCAGGTATGTGGTAGCTGATGTCACTGCTTAGTATAACTTTGTGGCCTAAAACATATATAAATAGGTGAACCTGCCAGGTGTTCTTTAAGTTTAATTCTGTATTTAAAATATTTTAAATTGGGGTACTTTATTTCCAGAATTGTGTGTGTGTGTGTGGCAATTACACTATTGGGCCAGGTTTTGCTAGGTGAGTAATTTATTCCCTCTTTGTATTAAAGCATTCCTTGGCCTGTAGGACTCGGCTTCCTCTGGCCTGCAGATCGCTCCTCTTTCAAACTCTCTATTCCCCCCCCCATTCATCCCAAAAAGAAACTATTAATTTCAACGAGCAAAATCTTTTCAATAATTTCTAACCCAGAGTTCATAATCCCTGGAATAGAGATCTGTGGCATTCGTTCTATACTTAAAAGGTTTGAGAATTAATGTGAAGCTGTTTGAATCGGTAAACAAGAATAGGAATACAGAATTGACTAATACGTATTTCAGTCATACGACCTGGAATGGCACAGTGATGTGATTGGCATGGCTTTGAAGTCAAACTAATTTCTAAAAATTATCCAATTAGCATCTGCATAGTCTCTTATTCTGAACACATGCTTTAAACTGGAGTATGCAAATCCTTTTTTGTGTAAGCGAAATAATGTGCTGAGCTGTGCAGCCCAATCTGATGTCTCATTATCTGTTCTTGGTTTATTTTTATTAGGTACACTGTGTGTTTATTGCAAATGCTTTATTTACTTTTCTATTAACTTAGTGTTAAGGAGGAGTATTTATATATCCAAAATATTATCATTTCATCATGTAATCAATACAGACTTATTAAAGTGATCTTTTACATTCTTTTGTTCATTCCAAATCCTTGAA
Source organism: Rhinolophus sinicus (assembly GCF_057876585.1). Taxonomy (NCBI): domain Eukaryota; kingdom Metazoa; phylum Chordata; class Mammalia; order Chiroptera; family Rhinolophidae; genus Rhinolophus; species Rhinolophus sinicus. Next base: position 59,588,184 of record NC_142506.1, on the reverse strand, counting down.
ATCTGATGTGTGTTTTACATGTACAGCACATGTCAATTTGGATCTAATTAATTAAGTTTCAGTTCCTCAGTTGCACTAGCTACGGTTTTAATTGCTCTATAGCTGTATGTGGGTGGCTAGGGACGGCATAGTGTTAGACCTTAAAAAGGAGTTCCCGTTATAGTACGTTGGGGGCCACTGTTCTAGATCAAATCATCATTTTTACTAAAGTTTCTCATGAGTTGTAGTTCTTGAACTTGTAAGTTTTGTTTGTTTGTTTGTTTGTTTTTTAAATGAGATGACTTAAATTATTTCTTAAGCAGAGATAATTTTCACGCAGGGAACGTTTGGCCATGTTGGGAAACCTTTTTGGTGTCTGGGAGGAAAGAACATAAAAGGCTACTGGCCTCTAGTGGATGGAGGCCAGAGATGCTGCTAAACATCCCACACATCACAGGACAGCCTCCACTACAAAAAGTTATCCAGGCCCAAATCTCAATGGCTCCTTGGATGAGAAACCCTGCTTTAAATTACACCTCTATCCCACACATACTAGCTGATTATTCTTGTTTCTCCTTTATGTTGCAGTGTGGTCAGCTGTTTATATTTTAGAAAAACATCTGAGGTAATTAAAGTATGAATGGTATTATTGTCTTTGAATCAATACAAAAAAGAAAAAAGAAAAAAAAGGTCGAGATTTCACCTAAGAACAGGTCTTTTTGTACTAGGCTTCCTTTATTTTTAGACTTAATTTCTAGGTCAGAAACATTAAAAACAAAATTCCCTTTTCCTTCAGAAGCCTTTCTCAGCTCAGATTTACTCCTGTGAACACAGAGTTGTAAAATTTTGCTTCCCTGTTTTCACTGGTTCTAAGATTCCTAAAATGAAGAAATAAAGATCTCACAATTGAGTGCAATTTGCAATTTCCTATTCTGGAACTCAAGAGCTTTTCAGCAATATTCAGAAAGAGTGTATATATATTATATGTTTTTACTGTAAAACATATATGTTTTTACTGTAAATAGGATCTATCTATGTTGTAGAATATTATTTTTCAGGCCTCTATCTTGATCAGTCCCCATAAAATAAAACAGTGAAATAAAACATATGTAATTAAGGATAATAATGCCAGTTAGTTTGCTACTAATATACAAATTAAGTAAATTTGCAAAATATGCTTATTGCTTTCAAATATAACCACCAGAACCCTCAAATGACCTAGCAAAGTATATTGTGCTAAATATTCAGCAACTTTTACACTCTCTAACTCTGCTGTATTTCACTGGTCCTTTTCCATGTTGGATATCAAATGTCATTGATCAAAGACTACCAATGACTGCAAATCTTTGACTTAATGATTTTCCAAATGTCAAAAGGGATCTCATGAACAGTATAACAAGCAAGACTGACTTAATGTTTTGTCATATTAGAAAATGTATTTCAACATTACTATGAAATCATTTTTCTGTTATTTTATGAGAGGTGCAGACATCACCAAGTTTTAATTCCAGATGTCTCAGACTCTCAGAACAATTAGAAACTTAATTCAGTATATAATTTAAAATTACAAGATCTAAAATATTTTAATTTTCAAATATGAATCATATCTCTATTGTCTGAAGATTTTGTAGTGTTCATTCATCTTACATCTCATTGCTGATCAGAGAAAATTTCAGTACAATTTCAGTCTTTTGATATTGACTGACACTTAAATTATGGTCTTGCACATGGTCTGTCTTGGTGACTGTACTATGTGCATTTTTATATATAGAATTCTATAAAGGTCAATAGTTGAAGGTGGTTATAGTATTGCTCAAATTTTATATTTGCTTAGTCATTCTTTTTCGAAGTTGTTTTATTAAATCCTGAAAAATGCATATTAAAATCTCCAATTGTGATTGTAGATTAGTCTGTTTCTTCCTTTAGTTCTATCAGTTTTCTCTGTGTGTGTTTTTAAGTGATACCGGTATCATTGGGTGCATGCCTGTGTGGGGTTATTGTCTTCCCCATTAATAGCGACTTCTATTTTATAAAATGTTCGTTTTTATCTCTAGTAATAGCTTCAAGTATACTTTGTTTAATAATAATATAATATATATCAGCTTTTCTATATTTACTGTTTATATAGCATCTTTTTCCATACTTTTGGTTACTTTTAATTGGTGTTACATCGAATGTCTTTTTCCATCTTTTTACTTTTAACCTATTTATATCATTATATTTAAAGTGGGTTTTTTATAAACAACATGTATTTTGACTTTGTTTTTTCTTTAACCAATCTGATAGTCTCTGTCTTTTAAGTAACCTGTATAGACCATTTGCATTTAATGTAACGATTAATATGTTTGAATTTAAGTCTAGTAATTTTTTTCTCTTTTCCCTTTCCAACTTCTTTTTGGATTATTTGAATTTTTGTAATACTCTATTTTCATGTATCTTATATTTTTCCTGATAGCTTTAGGGATTACAAGATATGTAGCAAACTTTTTACCTATTAGAAGGTTACAACCATACAGGTTCCTTTATCCTCCCCTCTTTATGTTATAGTTGTCATATGTATGTCATCTACATACATTGAAAACTGTTAAATAAGGTTACAAGTTTTGCTTTCAACAGGCATACATATTTGAAAGAATTTAAGAGGAGTAAGTAGTCTATTATATTTACCCAGTTGTGGTCTGTTACAGCCTATCAGTATGTTTTGATTAAATTGTTAAGTTGCCACTTTTGGCTATAAGGTATTTCTTTTCCTCAACCCTATTTAATAGATGTTTTTAATCAACTCAGTTAGGGGCATATTAAATAAAAGTCAGCAATTAGCTTGCTGTGTTGATTTAAATGGAAAATGTTGCTTCATTTTTTTCATTATGTTAATTTGGACTCTATTTAAACCAAAGTGCTCAATAAAGATTTTTATTTCTATGACATACTTGAATTGTATTTGTAATTAGAGGTTTTCTTGGTTTGAGTTTACTATTAGAATTTCCATTTTAAAAATAATAACAATTTTTTAACAAGCCATTAATAATTTATATGATGATACATAGTTTTTCTTGGTGTTTCGAAAAACTCTAAAAGTAGTAAAATTTGCATAGTGTCTCTACTTCTTAATTCACTATTTTTTTCACATTAAGTGCATGCTTATATTTTTCATTAAACATGTATTCCAAAACAGGGTCAGGCCCTTTTGTTTTCGGTGCAGTAAGCAATTAATTCATCTTGATTCTATCACTTAACATGTTGCGTACTGCGGGGTTTAAATCCCTCGTGAAGATTCTCATGATCCGTACGCAGCATGTTAAGATTTCTATCTGCAGCACGATATTCGGGATCTCTCTTCTGATACCAGTAGATCTGTGCTACTGGTACACTTCACTGGTAAGGAGCCCTGCTAAAAACAGCTGTTTTGAAGACATAGTTTTACTTTTTTGTTAAGTATTTTAAATAGCACATTTAAATAGTTATTAGTACATAAAAACTTGTTTTCTTTGAAACATGCTTTTTTTCAAAAGCAACAAAAGAAATATTTGACCTTTTCCTAGACATCACAGTATGGCTTTTACAAGAATTAAAGTCAAAAGCTATTCAGAGCAAATAAAACAATTTTAGATATTCTCTTGTTGCTGCCTGACACAGATTATCCAAGTGACACAAGTGATTGTTGACATTCATCGTTCAACAAATACTTGTTCTTGGCATGGGGGGTAGAATAGGTAAAGTCTCCACTCTCAGGTAACTCACACAGAAATGGAAAGAGAGAGAGAGAGAGACAGAGAGAGAGACAGAGAGAGAGAGACAGAGAAATTCAATATATTAACTTCAAATAGTGATAAATTCTGTTAAGACATTAAGTAGGGTAACGGGATAGAGAGGAAACGTGTGCATTGTAGGGTTAAAGGGAGGTATACTTTAAATTGCAGGATCAAAGAAGGTTCCCCTGCAGACGTGATATTTGAGCTGAGACCTCAGTGATCAGTGAGAGCCCACTATGTATCACTGTGACAAAGAGCCTTCCAGGTAGAGGGAATAGCACTGTCCTGTTTGAAGGAAACCAAGAGGGAAATGTGATGTGAACACTGAGGGGACCACTATGAAAGGGGGACAGAAAGGAAGACTGGGGCCAGATGATGTCATCTGAGTGACCTTTTGATTTTATGACTTTTAGGGAACAGAGATCAAAACAGAACGTGGTATCAGGCTGAATGTCAACTCTCTCTCTTTTTTTTTTAACCTTGCCCATTTTATTCCAGCTTAATATTTTACCAATGTGTAATGGTTTGATTGATTGATTGATTTAGGAGGCACATAGTTGTTCTTTGCCAAACATATTTATTTATTGTGGTAATGTCTGAGCTGTTTTATACCAGCTAATAAAGTGATTTATTTGAAGAAGAAGGTGAATGATTATAACATGTGTACCAGTTTGTCAGCTGCTTTAAAAAACCGTTACTATTATGCTTTATCTGTTATTTTAACAACTTAAGAGTTACGCATTCTCAATTATGTGTTCTTAACAAGAGTTCTAAATTATTCTTTGCCTCATTAAAATTTCCCAGTTATCTCCTTTGAACAGAATTTTAATTTTCTTAGAACAAAAAGCTACTATTAATATTAGTAAAACTTACATTGGAATTCTACCTCAATGGCGCATCTATCGCTAATTAAGTAAGGCACTGTCGGAGACCAAAAGCTAAATGAATATAATTTTTTTCTATTAATGGCTGAGTTCCCAGAATGATTCATATCTTAGCCTATGATATCATCCTTATTTAAGTGCTTAGCCACACTTAGAGAAATAATTCTATTTCTCTAAATAAACACTTAGAGAAATAGCAGAATAAAATGAAAAGGGAAGTAGAAATAATTCAAGATAGTAAAAGTCATATTCTGCTTTAAAGGGGCAGTATGTTCAGTTTTCATTCAGAAGATCACTGTGGTTTTGGTGACAAATTGAATAGAGTTTGGAATTTCATTTTGCCTGACAGTGACATTAATACTAGGTGGAAAGCACCTGCTTTTATTTTCAGAGAACTTTAAGAAAGTTAATCCTGAGAAAGGCATTCTGGGAGGTGAGAGGCTTAAATGCTTTCTGTCTTCTCTCCCCTTCTGAGTTTAATTTATTTACCTCTCCTGAGCAAAACAGCTTCTGAGGTCAGAAGGCCTGCAGAAACTAGGGCGACTAGGCTCCATGGGAGTCCTGGTGAAGAGCTGGTGCAGGGTTTTGTCTTGGCTGCACCCGTTGAGAGTCTAGCGAACAATGCAGGAGAAGCCTGAGCTGAGGATGCGAGTGGCAGATCCTGGGAAGAGCTCAGTCTGCGGAAATCTCCCCGCTCACGTTTGTGTCACGAAAGGTACATTTCCAGGCAATAACGCAATATTGTACTACAATCCCACAAGGATTCTGAAGGAGAATTATTTGAAACTCTTTTAAAATTTACTGCGTATTTGATAAATTAGATAGATAGATAAATAAGAATGGATGTCAGAATAGGCAGGACAAGTCTGAGAAGGAGACAGTGGGTGATGAGGGTAGGTAGAGGCGGAACTGCATGGCCCAACTTCAGAACATGCTCCAAAACCACTGTACTACGATCAGGGTGATCCTAACAGTAAGTTAAGTGGATCGGTAGAGCAACAACAACAAAAAATAGAGCCTTTCTCAACTAGTGTTCTTCAGCTGAGTCACAGAACACAAAAAAATGGTTTGAGTAACTATTTTCTTAATTTTCCCAAGGCGAGTATAGAATTGGTACCATTCTAGATGCAATGGAGAAAAGTCTACTCATCATATATAGAGAGGGTGCTAAAAAAAGGTTTACACATTTTAAGAAAGTAAAAAACTGTGTTAAAATTACGCTGATGGTAACCACTTTGAGCACCTCTTGTAATTGCAGAAGTCAAACGTGACTTGTATTCATCTTTTGTTGTCGGTATATATTGAGTATTACAATTTTAATACAGTTTTTTCCCTTCTTAAAATATATAAATATATATATATATATATATATATATATATATATGTTCAGTTTTCATTCAGAAGATGAAATATATATATATATATATATATTTTTTTTTTTTTTTTTTTTTTTTTTTTTTTTTGGCACCCTTTGTAATGTATGTATTAGGCATTAGGGCGTAATTCTCTCACAGAACCTAGGGTGAGAGAGACTAGATAACTCAGAACTATAAAATTAAATATATGGCAAAGCTGGAATTTTGCTTTTGTGAAAAAAAGGTAAGTTTAGTTGTTTTTTTAATGGCAATACAGACACAGTTGACTATCCATATGAAAAAAGATTAATTTGAACCCATAGGTCACTTCACGTACAAAAAAATTCCAGAAAAACTCAAGACTTAAATGTAAAAATGAAAATAACACTCTTAGAATAAATTTTGGATTCCACATATTAAAATATATGGATTGGAAAGAGCTTTTTAAATGAATCAGGAGACACAGAAATTTAGGGTGTTTTTTTTTAAGCTAGATTATATGAAATATGAAATGTATAGTCTTTTATCTGATTTTAAAAACCTTAAATACATAATATCAACATATAAAATTATATTTTAAAAAGTATATTTTAAAATACAAATGACAACTATTTAAGTGTCAATAATAAAATGCTTTTCTAAACTAATAAAAAAATCAAAACCACAACAGAAAAAAATAACAAATGATATGAATAGGTCATTTCATTTCTGGCATTCTAGGACAGGCAACACTCATCTGTAGTGATAAAGTAACTCTGATTGCCTGGGAAGTGAACAGGAATTCTTGGTATGAAGGAATTTTCTGAGGTAAAGGGAATGTTGTATGTCGTTGTGGATATCATAGTTACATTATCAAGTCTTTGAACTATATACTTAAAATGTGTAATTTTATATGTGTCAATTCCTCAATAAAGTTGACTTTAAAATTATAGTTAATACTCTTCAATGGTAATACTTTAAAGGATATTAGCACCTATTGCTATTAGGGCTATAGGCGAAAACGGTGTTCTCTTACTTTTCTTGTAGAAATGATGATTTTTATAGCCTTTAAGGAAGTGACTTTCAAACATCTATTAAGATAAAAATTATATCTTTCAATCCACCGGTTCTGGTTTTGGACTGTGCTTCATAGGATGAAAAGTTCCAGTACATAAAAATGTGTATACAAAAATATGTACATAAAAATATGTGCAAATGTTTAATGAGTCATTTTAGTGGCTAAAAACTGAGTACCAAGTAAATGCCCGTTAGTAGGGGAATGGCTGAGTGACCTTTGGAACATCTTTATCATAAGATTATATAGCCCTTTAAAAGGGTGGGCTAGACCTAAATCAGATGGAAGGATTTTCATGAGGGATTGTTAAAGGAGAAAAGGCACATACATAAATCAAATAGGCTCTTTGATTTTTGAAAAGCAATAGTGCTCTAAAAAATATCCTGTAAAGATGTATGTTTTAATGTGTGTACAAGAACAACATTCAAGGGTATATTTTAGATCATAAAAATGGTTTACCTAGTGTGTGGGCCAAGATGTGGGGGGTGTAAGAGCGGAGAGGAGGAAAGGTACAAATAAATAAGATTTAGATGAAAAATATCAAAACAACACGCAAACATACACACACACATATATACAATTTCCCATATTTGCAAAATATCATGTATCTTCATAAACTAGGAACAAATTAAGTTTTTATGTACTGTCTAATAGGGATATTCAAAATATACATTCAAATTTTAGAAAGCATGTTGCAAAGTAATGTTTATCACATGGTTCTATTTTAGTAAATAAACAAAAGATTCTCCGTACGTGAGTTCTTGTTTCCAGATTTCTTTCAGTTTCTCTAAGAAACTTTCCAAAACAAACCTCTTGATTTCCTGGCTCCTAAAGTGGGTGCCCATTTATTTTGGTGTGCTGTGATAAACTTAGAAAAATTAGGGTGTAGTTCTCCTGTTCCCTTCAGTACCACTCATTGGTCCCAAAGATTGGGTGCTGCCCAAGGACAGATCTTCACAGATTGTGGGGTCCTTTTGATACAGTGGATAATGTTAATGGAATCATTAAAAGTATAGATGAGTTAATGCAATATGCATGGGGATGGTTTTAATATGAATTTTTTAACATCCAACTTGAAGGAAATGAAAATTATTTAAAACACTAATGTTTTAGAAATTAAAACATCCATTTTAATGTAATTCCCTTTACTTATCTGTTTGTTTGTTTGTTTGGTTGGTTGGTTTTCAACAGGCCATATACTCCTTTGAAAGGTGGAATCTCCAATGTATGGTTTGACAGATTTAAAATATCTAATGACTGCCCAGAACACCTTGAATCAATTGATGTGATGTGTCAAGTGCTGACAGATCTGATTGATGATGAAGTGAAAACTGGCATCAAGAAGAATCGGATATTAGTAGGTAAGACCTTTAAATGTTGGTAATTTAATTTTTTTTCACTTTTGTTTAATTCTATGCATTACACTTTACTTGGAATATTATTTAGAACCACTTGTCTATTTTTTGACCTGTTCATAGTTTCAAATAAACTTTGCATATTAAGGGATTCAAAGGTATTAGAATTACTAACAACAGCTCATGAAACTTTAATTCACTTTCTTTTTAATAATAACAATTTGAGAATCTCATGTTTAATTTTCTATTAAGAAATTTTTCATCTGTTTTAAAACAATTTATTTTAATTGGCTTAAGTTTTATAAATATGTTTAAACTATTATTGCTATGATGTTAAATATAACATCAAATTCATGAACAGTAAACACTTCAGAGGTAATATCACAGGATTAAGGAATTTTTTGTAAACTTTTGTTCATCATCTTTAGCAAACTCTGTTTCGAAGGGGATATAATGTGCCTTTATATAAGCTCTTTATTCTACTAAATACCATTTTCTGTAATCATCAAATACATAAACTATAAAATCTCTATAATAGATACAAAATGAGATTGTTTAGAATGTGACTAATACAGAAGATATTGTAAATATAACTATTTATAATGAGCTTTATTTAACAATGAAATTATAAAGCAAAGTATTTCTCTCATGTTCAAAATATTAAGATGCACATTGAAATACTTTATTGACAGAATTAAGGTAAATTAATTAACTTCCTTTGCATTTGTTGAAGTTCTGAACTATTCACTGAGTTGAGAGGCCACCTGTTATGATGAAGGCTCGTCTGCCTTGCCTTCAGCCTCCACATTTGTTAGTGAAAAGCAGTGTGCCCTCCAGCCCAGTGGCATCACTTTCCTGTTTCCTCCTCAGTGTTTAACTCTGTTTCTATGTACGATATCTAGCAACTATATTTAACCCTAATAGAGTTAAATCCAGGACATTCTGAGGGAGTCTGGGAAGAGCCTGGGAAAGGGCACCCAACTCAGCCTAGGGGATGGATTATGTGACATAATGGCAAGATTGAATTCAAAATGTGTGAATGCATGACTGAGTCCATCATTCAGCCATCTGCCAAATATTTTCTGCGTTCTTCCAGTGTGATAGGCAATGTATTAGATGCTCCAACAGGCACATGGCTAAATCATAGGATCGGTCTCATAATTGCTTACAACTTGGAAAAGCCCATGAGGTGCTTTACAGTGATAACTGTATCAGTGCCAGCAAGCCAGTGCTGAGTGCCCTAAAGCAGTAGAACAGACCGCTCTTCAGAGAGCATGCTGATGTGTATCTCTTACTGTTTCCCAGGACAATTCCTGCCACAGAGCCGATGCGTAGGACATTTATAATGAATGGCATGACCTGATCAGTGAATTGATGATTTAAGTAACTAAGTACCACAGGAATTTAGACAAAGACAAGATCGTATGTATTTGAGGCTATTAGAGAAGAGTTTAATAGGAAGGTAGCAGGGGCATTTGAGATTTCGCAATGCATAGATAAATAAAGCTTTAACGATTGTAGTATAGAGGTTAGGCATAGAGAATGATATGAACAACAGTACATAGAAGTGGAAAAAGTAGTGCTTGTTTTTGTCTATCTGGACATTATATGTAGTTTCAGCAGCAGGTCGGTGGTCTGAACAGAAAATGCCTCGTTGACTCAATACTGGACTAAGAGGCTGGAGGGCGTAATGGGTAGCGACAAAGAAATGGGTTCCAGTCTAAAGTCTACCAGTGCCTCGCTGGTTCACCACTCAATTATCACACAGAATTTCTGCTACCTTATCTGTAAAGTGGGAATAATAATACATTGTTTTTACTGGCGGATGATGTCTGTAAAATACTTGGTTCATTCTAGGCTCTCAATAAATTCTGTCTGTTTTCCCTTTTATCCTTCATTCTATAGGTAATTAGTGAGGGATGATTAGAGAAAGTCTTTGAGTCGTATAGTTAATTAGAACTGTGCTTTAGGAAAATTATTCTGGCAGAAGGGGTAAGTGAAGAGATGTGAAGTTGTATGTGGAAAAACCAGTTACTGAATTTGTCATTATAAGGTAATAAGATCCTGAAGTAATGTGATGAGTGGGAAAAGAAAAGATTAGGGTAAGAAATTGCTTTCACATAAAACTACAAAATCTTTATACATAAAAAGTGGAAAATATTCTAATTAGTACTCTCAGTTTACACGTTAAAGAATGTATCACACTGAGTTGTAACTGCCATCTACTTGTCTCTCCTTCTATCCCCTCATCACCCTTCCCCACAGCTATCAGTTACTTCATCTCATTTATCTTTGAAAAGAAACTATGGATTGTTGTAAAGTCAGAGAGCTAATCAGAATTTTGAATCTAGGTTAACTTCATTTCAAAGCCCATGGTTCTTCCGTTTAACTGAACAGTTTTAAGACTCTTAATAAATGTTGTCAAATTGCTTTCACAAAAAAATTATGCCCGCTGATATCTGCCTCCTATGTTAGAATGTCCGTATAGGTGGACATCCTCAGTGAATAATACATATTGACATGAAAAATCTTTGCAAAAAATAAGCAAAACGTTGTATTTAATCTGCACTTAATTTGTTGGTTTCCTTCCAATTGTGTTTGTTGTATTTTGACACAAGAAAGCATTTTTCAGTTGTCTATTAATCTTTTCTGATTTTTTTCAAATAATTTCTCAGTTTAAGAAAGGCTTTCTTTAGAACGTGGATAAATATTCAAACAGATTTTTCCACTGGTTTTCTATAATGCTATTTATTTACTTATTTACATATTTATTTATTTGTTTGTTTTACATTTAGTTCTATGCTTCACCTGGAATTTCTTTTCTTTTTTTTCTACCATATCATGAAAGGTTTTAATTGTCTTTTAAAATACCAAGACAATCTTGTTAAAGGATATTCTTATTTGTAAAGCTGTCGGTAAAATGGTCAGTATTTTATCAAAGCTATTTAATAATAACAAAATTTTAATTTTAGAAGTTTTATAAACTATTATTATAAAATCATGAAATTTGAAATTTATTACAAAATCACTAAAATGTATGTAAGAATTTGTGAGCTAATCTAACTTCTAGAAAGCCTCTTCCCTAACTTGAAAAAAGACCACAAAAGTGCAGATTCAAGGTTGTTTGTCCTTGTTACCTGTATTATTAGTGAACTAGTCCATGAACATAAATCTTCAATAACGGTTCTGTAGTTAAAACATGCGCCTCAAAATCCACATGCTTTTGATCTCTTACACTGTGACAAAATATTATATTACCTCCTTTTTTCTATGCTGGATTCTTCACAGAGGTTAGCTTTTAATGTATAAAGAAAATCGCATTCTAGTTCTGTAGGGATTTTTTTGTTGTAGTTATTTGTCTTTGTGATCTAACTGAATCATTTATTTCAAAAGGCGGCATAAGAAGTAGTATTAGACTATTACATATTAGAATATTTGTACATGCATTCCCTGAGTTATGAATCAAATTGCAAATGCACTAATGTAACTGGTGGCAGTGTAGCAGTTAAGAATTTGCTCTGGACTCAGACTACAGGTTTCTAATCCTGGATGCTCCACTTTGTAGGTAGAGAGTCTCCTTAACCTCTGTGCTTGAATGATAATAATGGGACCCATCTTTAGAGTTGTGATAATTGAATTAGTTTGTTGTTAAAGGATATTCTTATTTGTAAAGCTGTCGGTAAAATGTGCCTGGCACGTAATCTTGAACATGGTTTCTTGTTGTTATTAAATACTCCTCATTCCACCCACCGCATGGTCACCCCAGATACCAAAAGGGGCTGACTGGACCAACACTGCTACTCAGACTCATTGGTAGCTCATCATTGCTTCACCCCCAGCTGTTTTATTTTTTCTCAGGGGGGTACATGCTGTGTTTTCCTCCTCTTTTTCATTGCTCACAAATGATTTAAACAGAAGTTCCTGCTTAATATTTTTCTACTGATTTTTATGCTTTTGTACAATGTCTGTTACAGTACGTTTTAAGTTAAGTAAGATTTAAATGCTATTCATAACATTTTAATGAAGGAGGGATTCATTGGGACATCAAAGGGAAATGCATTTGCGATCCTACACAATGTTTACTAAACACACATACACCATAGTGAGGTTAGGTTATTTAAAAAAAAATAATAATTATAAGAGGAAAAACTAGAAACTTGTAAGACTGAAAAAATGGAGATAATAAGTAAATAAATTGTTATGCTTATTGATTTTGTTTCTATGTTGACTATGTGACAACATTTTTTATTTAATATTATGTAATATGTGCTCCTGGAACCCTTGTGTCTGACATTAAGATCACAGCCAGTGTGAAGACCAGGGGAATGGCAAGATGACAAATGCAGTAGGTCCAGGAAAATGATGAAAGACTAACACACACACCATTCCAAGACTGTGGGAACACAAGGATGACGACACATCAGGGACATTGAGGTTGACTGCAGATGTTAGCTGTGGAAACACAGCCTTCACTTCCTAGTTTTCATCAAGAAAATGTATTGCTTACTTAATGGAAAACATAAATTTTGGTTAGCTAGGAAGAACTGGGCCAAAGGTTCACTCTACCTGTCCCAGGGTCAGGTGAACAGGACATGTTCAGTGACCGTGTGTTCCTTGGACACATCTGTGACTCCACACTCTCTACATTCAGAATATCAGACGTAAGAAGTTTGTTTAGTTTTATGTGTTCATACCACACATGATTCTACAGAGGGGTATGATAAAAAAGGGAAACACTGGCAATAAATTAGTGACTTTTAAATTACTGTCTGAATGTTGGCAATATAATTGTTCATAAAACCTGGGTTCAAATCCTGTATTCTGAGAACATTATTAATAATATTCCATTATCCCGCCATCTTCTGGTTTCATTCATATGTTGAGAGTGTCCAATGTGCAGAATGAAAGCATACTTCATGGTACAGCCTGCCTCTGTTTATGTCTGTCTTGAAACCCTCCATTTCCTTCTGGTATTTTCTGTACAATGTGAGAAATCAAAGTGGAAAATGTATATCATTTCTCTTGTGTGAACTGTTGTGCTCAAGAGGTATATACAATGTAGTCATACGACTGAAATGGTTGACATTTACATTACTCTTGACAGGTTTTAAATCACTAGTATACATCATAATGTTTTATATTTAGTGTTTAAATTATACAAGTTGTTTTCATATATAGCCTCTCTCTTGAGCTTTGTAATAGGTAAAATAGGAAATTATTATTCTCATTTCAGTTATGATGAAAATAAAATTCAAAGAGGTTACTGGCTGTTGTTGTAAAGTAGAGTTGGGACTAGAACCCAGATCCACTGACTTAGTCAAGGACTTTGTACAGGATGAGATTCCTTTCTTGGCCACTAGGTGGTGATAATTTGTTGTTAAGAGAAAATTGATATAATTTAGGTTTAACTTTGATCTGGGATGTATAGAACCTGACACATGATCTGACTGGATTATAAGAATTTTGATAATATGAGCATACTATCAGAATTTTGAAGCAGGGATAGTCAGGTGCTTCTGGAATTACACCTGTGATTTACATGGATGTTCTAAATACCCATCACGAGAAAAATGGTTATGGGAATCGAATATTATGTAACGACCAAATACTGTATATACACGTAAAGGCATCTAGTAAGTATGTGTTCAGTGAATAAAAAATTAATTATGGAGTTTTTTGATTCTGTTGAGAGTCTCTCAAATCAGAAAGACTTGCTTTTATTACATGAAATAAAAAGTAAGGTATTATACGTTTAGAGTGTTTAACTGTTAAAATGAATTCTTAAAAAACATGTCAAAATTATGTCTGACCAGTGAGATTTTGGATGACTCATTTTATTTCTGTCTGTATGGTGGAAACACTTTGCACAGTGGATTTAACTAAATATATTAATTTTATAAGATTTAAAATAAAAACGATAGTTGGAATTACCCAGATGAAACCTAGCACCCGAATTGCCAGGCTTTCTTGCCCTGATCTTATACAGGTTTCTTCTGAAGCTCTTTCTTGGAGCTAAAACTTAAGAATGATAGCATTCTTCTTTCTTTTAACTTATACCGTGTTTCCCCGAAAATAAGACCTAGCCAGACCATCAGCTCTAATGCGTCTTTTGGAGCAAAAATTAATGTAAGATCCACTCTTATATTATGTTAGATAAGACCTGGTCTTATATTATAGTAAAATCAGACCGGGTCTTATATTAATTTTTGCTCCAAAAGCCACATTAGAGCTGATGGTCTGGCTAGGTCTTATTTTCGGGGAAACAGAATATGTCATAATTAAACAAATGATGTTTCTTCAACAACAGTTGTCAGAACTTTAAAGGTGTGGGACTGCTGTTCGAACAGCTTTCCATAGAAGATGATAAATATTTTGTTTATCCTATAAATTTTGTATGAGAGAAAAATATACGAATAAATGTACCCAAATATTTTGACACTATCACAATTCAGTCTGTAGGATAATTATAATGTATAAATCAAATGGAAGAATTGTTGAAATTTGGAACAAGGGGGGATTTTTTAATTATATTTTTAAAATCCTATTCAATTGATGGTAAACATGAATTGTAAGTATTTTTTCCTCTGGAGTTTTTTTCAGATAGATTAGCTTATTTTTCCCAGTATAGTTTTTTAATACATTGTTTCTGTTTTATTTTATTTAAAGAGTTCGTAAAAGCTAGGTTTATTATTTTTTTAACATATTTTATTCAGCTTGTTAATCTTAAATGTATGTTGAAATGTTAACCCCTGACATTTTAATATTTTGCCAGCAACTATAAATATACATTATAATCATTACCTACAATGAGTTTACTATTTGGTATTTACTTATTGAACAGTATATTTTATATTGCATTTTAGATGTTTCGATGGAAAGTGAATTCAAATAACTAGTCCTTTGTATTACATTTTCTTCTGTTAGAAAAAAATACACAAAGTCCCTTTTCATAGTAGTGTCCGATGCTAAAGGTGATTTTATTGTCAAAGATGGCGGATGAGAAATTGCAGATTACCTCACAATATTATAAATGGGTAAGGGACTTTCATTAAAATTGTAAATAATAAGATTTCAATGAGTACATTTTTCTTCCTTATAAATTACGAGACTTGAACATGAGGTGAAATGTTTGCAGGATTCATTTAGGTTTGTTCATAATGACATTTCATATGTGGGAAAATGTTTTCTTAGTTTGTTGTTGTTAGGCTGGTGCCATCAAGAGGCCTGTGAAACCACATAAAGTGATTACATTACCCTGGTCAATAAAAAATGAAATGATGGAGCAGGGAATTTAATGTGCAAAATGTTCTCAATAGGTATGCTTTTAAAATCACTTTTTAAATGTTCTTGCTTACTAATCTATTTTTTGTGATGTGATTTATAAAAAAAACTTTCACTTGAAAAGATTACATTTAATGATCTTAGACTCAACATTATCTTTTTATGAAAAATTAATTTTCTTTTTACTCCATTTACGAATTTTAAATGATGTTTTCAATCTGTGATGCAGCTTAGATTAACTAGAACTTCATTGTCCAATATGATTTAGCTATATACTACTCTAGCCATATGCTACTATTTCAATTTAAACTATGTTAATCGTTTTTAAGTTTTTAAAATGATTTAATATTAGTTTTAATATTAGTTACAAGCAAATAAAATTAAACATTTAGTTCCTCACTCACACTAGTCACATTCAGTATGTTCATTGGGTACGTTTGGGAAAAATATAATTCAAGCTGTTGAATTTCTCCAAAAAATAAAAACTTTGTTCCTAGAGCGTATGGATTTCCCTTAAATCATGATCATATTTTCACTTTTTTTTCTTACCCATTATATTTAATTTTGAATTGTCTGCCTGTAGCTTTTGATATTTTTCTAAGGCTGTGATCCTCATAGATTCGATTCATGGGTACGAGAGCTTTTAAAAATGAGACATGGGCTTTGAGATTGTGTCAGTGGGGCTGGGGCTGAGTCTAGCAATCGAACTTTAAGGGGCCAGATTCAGGAATCATTGGCCTGGGACACACCAACCATCCACCATACATTTTCTGAGCTTTATATCAAGATAGATCACCAAAAAGTGACATGTCCTGATGACGTAAAATTTTCTCCTTGCAGAAATATCCTGATGGAACTGCAACTGACATTGTTCCTTTATCCAATAAGGATGACGCACCAGGCACTGTGTGCCAGGCTCTGTTCTGAGCATAAGGAGGGCACATTACTGAGTAAAACAGGCAACAATCCCGGCTCACATGAACTTTAGAGTCTAGTGAATGTTACATCTTTATGTCCTGGACTTCTGTTGTAGAGGAGTCAGTAGTGGAAGTGGCTGTGTGTAAAATGTCTGATTTTGAATGTTAGGTTTACACAGGATCAACTCGATAAATTCCACCTGGGAATTCAATGCTATGAAAGTTCCTAGTACGAATTGTTCTGGTTCCTTCTGTTAGAGAATATTGCCTTGCTACAGGAAAGCAGTTCAGTGTCCAGTCACACCCCTAATCATGGTGCTCCCCGTATTATGGTCTGTGGCTCTCCTTCTCTTTTGTCTCTTCTTGATCTGCCATTCTTTCCCCGGCCTCATCTCTCCTCCCTTCACATTTCCCCTCATTTTAGACATGTAGTTTTATTGTTAACAGTCTGTTCGATTATAAGCAACCTTGAAATCATTTGTTAAGTAAATGGTGAAAAGAGGGGAGATTGGAAGAGATGAAGGCAGTAGAAGTAAGCATTTGCCCAGTGAACTTTAAGGGAGACTAAAATCGTATTCTGAGAGATATGGCGTCTTATTCCTGAACTAAAAGTAGACTTCTGTAGACTTGACAATAACTGTAAATTTTAAAGTCCTTGCTGTTTTAACCTTTACAAGCGATTCATAAGCATTTATATAATAGGTTTTAAAACTGGATGAAAACCCTAGAAATCTTCTTGTTCAGATACCTAATTTTACTGGAAATGAAATAATCTGCCTACACTAAGCTCTTCATATTTTAATGGGACATGTCAAAGATTTATTAATGCATGAATAAATAGATAATTTAGCCCGTGGCTTTTAACCTTTTTGGGAATCTGATGCCAATTTTACATACAATTTTAAGATATTTATGCTCCCTCCTCTCCTGCCAAACTTATTCATGAGCTTCTAACTAGATGTATGCGTATCTGGGTGTGGGGTGGGGTTATTTGGAAAGAGTCCTTCGTTCTCATCCATGGTGAGAACTGCTGCTGATGAGACTCTATTATTTCCTTTTGATACCGTGTTTCCCCGAAAATAAGACCTAGCCGGACAATCCGCTCTAATGTGTCTTCTGGAGCAAAAATTAGTATAAGACCCGGTATTATATTATTATAGTATAAGACCGGGTCTTATATAATATATATAATATAGTATAATATAGTATAATAAGTATAGAATAGTATAATATAATACCAGGTCTTATATTAATTTTTGCTCCAAAAGATGCATTATTGCTGATTGTCTGACTAGGTTTTATTTTCAGGAAACAAGGTATGTTGAAAACCACAGAAGGAATATTTACTATGCACTGTAATTATTTACATATTATGCCATTTTTTAACATCTGAACTTCCCAAGGCTGATAATCTTTACTCACACATTAATGTGCTGGGTCCAAAATAATATTATGAGCCTGCCCCGGATCAAGTAGTTCTGTTTTAATAAATATCGGCAGATAGTAGAGAGGACATTAAACTGTTACAAGCAACCTGGATTACAAAAGTCCTAGCTTTACAGCTGGAATTAGGGGTACAGCCTTAAGCAGGTCACCTAATGTCCTGTGGCTTCAGTTCCTTTCATTTATAAAAGGAGATTGTAGTAAAGTCAAATGTATGGTCTCTAAGGCCTCAGCTTTACATTCTGTTAATTGAAATAAAGCAGGGGGCTAAAATTAAGAGATCTGAATTCTACACCTAAGTATATTTTTATGTTTCTGCAAGTGTGTGGCTATGTGATTTACTGTCTACATTTCTCACAAAACGTGCATTAGTTGTCTATGAACTTGCACTCAACCTGGGAATACCTTACCCCATCGAAGCGGGGCCACCCTCTCTGCTGTGTCACATCAGGCACCTGTCTCCATATTCTGTGATGCCTCTGTTTCCCCCTCGAACACAAGGGTCCGTGTATTTTGGTAAATGTGCTGCCCAAGGGTGCATGGGGTCCACAGATTTTAACCTGCAGTGACTAGCACTATGTTTGGCACATAAAAGACAGTACGATTTGTCAAATGAATTAATTGGTTTTTTAAAACTTGTTTAAAAGTTCATCTATGTATATATGTTTTAATTATACCACCATAAGTCAGATTTCAAAATAATATCCAAACAAGTTTTAACTAGCTCACCAAATTTTTGATTATCTTTTCCTAATTCAGAGACCACTAAGCATCTATTACACGGCCGGCATTAGAAATACAGGTCCTCATGGAGCTTATAATTTGGCAAATAAGAGAAAAGATACATGTTACTAACTCTAGTTGCAGTGTGAAGACTCACACATATAAACAAAATATAAGAAAACATTAGAAATTTAAATAATACATTATGACTCATACTTTGAATTATAAGTATTTTTACTCGATGAACACGATTTCTTTGTTCAATTCTAGCTCTTTTTATTACAAATGTCTTTACCAGCGATGACGTAGATGGGACAGTGTTACTTACTCTTGTTCTGTGAGATCTAAAGTAGACTAAATAACTTCGTAGCACTTTATCTCTTTAAAGGTCTCCAAGTATTTTAAAAATATGTATGGAAGACTGGCATAGCTATATCTTGTTTTAAGTTACTGTTGCATGTATTCTGCTTTTTCTGATAAGTGCTTTTTTACTTTTAGGAGGATTTTCAATGGGAGGCTGCATGGCTATGCACTTAGCATATAGAAATCATCAAGATGTGGCAGGAGTTTTCGCTCTTTCTAGTTTTCTAAATAAAACATCTGCTGTTTACCAGGTAAGCACCAGATTTAAAATAATAATAATAATAATAATAATAATAATAATAATAATATAATAAGAATGAAATATTCACACATTGAAACTAAAACAAAATTGATCAGTAACAACAATTGATGCACAGAGCATTTCTGGGAATTCATGGGCAAATGAGTTATGTGATTAATTACAGATGGTTATTCATGTTCCAGAAATGCCCTATACAAAGAATATTGCTAAGCAAGATGTCAAAAGGAAAAGGATAAAACAATACATGTGTGGTATATCTGTATCCTTTATATATATTAAACCTATAGATAATTATAGCTAGTTTTGCAGCACTAGCCCTATTTATGAATATGATACATTACAGTGTTGCAGCTATATTACCAAAAGCAGAAACAGCAGATGTAGAACTTAGACCTAGAATGTAATTTTTCTCTGGACTGTGCCTTAGCTCTGTGTTCCTCCCTCCTTCCCCTCTATGTGAAGAGGTTTGTCTTCCCAAGTCACAGTTTCTTCAGGAGATGCTTTGATCATTTTTGAAACCGTCCTCTATGGAGTAAATGCAGGTACAACTCAGTTAAAGTGGTACCAGCAACCACTGAGGGGGTGCTGGCCCCCTCAGACAGCACCACCATTGCCTCTTTTTTCCCCCTAAATATTGATGCTTTGGTAAAATTGAAACTTTCCTGATTTCTCTGATTTCCAAGAATGATGTTCTTAAATGAATTTCTTAAACGTTTCCATTTTTATATCCTCTTCTCTAGGCTCTTCAGAAAAGTGATAGTGTACGCCCTGAATTATTTCAGTGCCATGGTACTGCAGATGAGTTAGTTCTTCATTCTTGGGGTGAAGAGACAAACTCCATGTTAAAATCTCTAGGAGTGAGCACAAAGTTTCACAGTTTGCCAGGTGTTTACCATGAACTAAACAAAGGTGAACTAGAAAAACTGAAGTCATGGATTCTTATGAAACTGCCGGGAGAAACAGAAAGGCACATTGAGTGAATCAAGATTGATGTGTTAATATACATGTAATGTCTTTGTGAAAAATAAAGTTTACTGCCAAATGATAACTTGATCAGTGATAATTAAAATATTAAGAAATATCAACAGTTTACTGACATTTGTTATTAAAATGCTTAGCACCATAGAGAGTAGTATAATCTTATTAATGATAAACATTAATTTAGGCAGCTACATACCATTTTCAGATACATTTTTGTAAATATCTGTAGACCTTTTAAGTAATTAAATATTTAAATTTTTAAAAAGTAATATTTAAATAAGAGCAATACGAAAACATGAAAAGCCTTAACATGGTATGATTTTATCTTTCCTGCCACTTTCTTTAAATTGCTTTTCCAAAGGTATTTATGTTTATATAGTTTTCAACAGAGTAACATTGATACTCCAAGTTTATAAAGTGGCTTCACATTATCTCACAATAGGGATAGAAGGATGAAAACTTGCCCAAAGCCTCAAGAGCCAAGACTAGCATCCAGGCCTTCTAATTCTCAGCAGAGCGCTCTTTCTGTTGGACCAAATTGCTGCTCTGCTCTCGTCCTACCGAGTTTCCCTGAAAATAAGACCTAGCTGGCCCATTAGCTCTAATGCGTCTTTTGGAGCAAAAATTAATATAAGACCCGGTCTTATTTTAACATAAGACCAGGTATAATATAGCATAACATAATATAATATAGTTATAATATGATACCGGGTCTTACATTAATTTTTACTCCAAAAGACACATTAGAGATGATGGTCCGGCTAGGTCTTATTTTTGGGGAAACGCGGTCATGTTCCAGTTGCATGACAGATTTTTGACAACACTCAGTAAGGCCAATCTTAAATTTTATCCATTCTCATGTGTGTGTAGTGGTATCACATAGTGATTTTAACTTTGCATTTTCCTAATGACTAATGATATTAAGCAATTTTTATATGCCTATTTGTGATCTGTATAAATTCTTTGATTATATATCCATTCAAATCTTTTGCCCATTTGTATTAGGCTGTTTTCTTGTTGCACGGTAAGAGGTTTTATATGTATATATGTACACACGATACTCATCCTTTGTTAGATGTTGTGCAAATTTATTTTTTTTTTTCAGTTTGTGGCTTGCAGTTTTTTTCTTTCCAGTGTAATTCAAACAGCAAAAGTTTTTTTAAGTCTGGTTTATTCATTTTTTTCATTTACATTTTCTGCTTTTGATATATTAAAGAAATTTTAAGAACTCCAAGGTCACTAAGATTTTCTCCTATATTTCCTTCTGGAAGTTTTATAGCTTTAGGTCTTATAGTTAGTCTGTGATCAATTTCAAGTAAATTTTTGCATATGGTAAGAGTATGTATCTGGGTTCATTTTTGCATATCCAGTTATTCCAGCACCAGTAGTTGAAAAGACTGTTATTTCCCCACTGAATGGCTGGAAGTCCAGTTGTTCCTGCATATGTATGTTAATTTCTGGACTCTGCTATGTTCCATGGATCCATTTATCTGTCTTTACGGCTGGTACCACGCTGACTTCATTACTGGAGCATTGTAGTGAGTCTTGAAGTCAGATCATCTACGTCCTGTAATGTTGTTAGTCATTTTTAAGTCTCTTATACCCATATATTTACCTTTTCCAGTGCTCTTTATTCCTTAATATAGTCTCATATTTCCATATGGTATTATTTTCCTTCTGCCTGAAATACTTTAACATGTAAGATAGTGCAGGTCCTGCTGCTCTTTCCACTTTTGCATGTCTGAAAGAGCATTATTTTGCCTTTATTTTTGAAAGACATATAGAATTCTAGGTTGACAGGGTTGTGGTTTTGTTTTTTTCTTTTATTACGGTAACAATCTTTGTCTTCTTAGGTGGTATCAGAGCAGTCTTTGCTCCGGACTAATTTTGCCCCATGACTCAAGCAAGGTGTCTTGGAGTACTCTAGCTGATAGGTGCTGGGCTGTGAGGTTTTACACTCTGGCTAGTGGAAGCACGCACTTTCCCAAGCCCTCCGTGAACACCTGTGACTGTTCCTTCCGTTCCTCTCAGGTGGTTCATACTTTCCGCACACGTCTGACGATGAGGTAGAGCCTCTGCAGCTCTGGCACTGTCTGCAGCTCCCTAACACTCTGGTCTGTGACCTCTGAGCTCTGGACTCCCAGCGGGGTCTCCCCACGATGACGCCCAGAAACTCTCTTCACACAATGATCTGGCTATTTGTAGATCTCCCCTCGTGGGTTTCTCCTTCTCAGGGGATGACTGCCCTGCATTGCCCATGTCCAATATCTGAAAACTTACACATAGTCTAGCTTTTTTGTTGTTTTAGGTCGAAGAACAAATCAGGTCACTGTTACGCTAGTTTCTTTTCTTGGTCATAGCAGAAGTCTTGTCATTCCTCTTTTATTTAAAGTTACAAACTCGAACTTTGAAGAGGGAGAGACACAGAGAGAGGGAAGGAAGGAGGAAAAGAGACTGAGAACTTCACTAATGAAATCCCAAAAGACTCAGTTCATGCAGTGTTTTAGTTATCTTAAGCTTTTAATGACCTTCTACTTCGTGAAATTTGAAATACATTTGCTTGAATATACATGGATCACTCATGTTTAAAACCCTTATGGCTGCAGTTTGCCCAACAGTAACATATGTATGTGTCCTAGATAAGAGTGTCAGGCCTGTGAGTGCTGAGTATATACATACCAAATATAGTGTAAGGGAAAGGAATCTAGATTTTATTTTTTATTTTAATGAATACTTGTCCTGTCACTTAATAATTATGTATTCTGGGATACATCGCAACCTCTGCTACAGTGTACTCGTGAAGTTGTGTGAGGAGCAAGTTATATAGTCTATGTAAAAGCCTTTAATAAAATGTAAAGTTAAACAAATTTACAGTCTGACTAGTATAGTTTTGCCAGAGATGGAGGGGTGGGTGCATGTAATGGTTATAAATTTCTACAAACTGATCCGTGCATGGAATATCTATCTAAATATTGTATATAGACAATCTTCAATTCTGTCCCCGACCCTTTGGGCTGATAGGATATCCATTCTGTCATGAGCTCTTTTACCTCATTCCAAATCATGCAAGATCTGGGTCTCCTTACACAAGGCAGTGTAGTCAGGGGAGACCCTCCAGTATCCAGTTCTCCCTAAATAATCCTTTTGTCCATATGTGTGTGGTCTCTTAAAGCCTGAAAAAGCATTGCTAAGGCCGGGAACACCAGGATTAAGGTTTTATCCTCCTAGGGAAACCACTCAGCCTTTCACCTCCTGTCCCAAAGCCATTTGTTGCTTTACCCACATAAACATTTCCTAAGGCCAGGGAGTTGCCATAGCCGTGGTCTTTCGTACGTGGGAGAGGGAAAAGGGCAACAAGAAGAAAGCATGAATCAATAAATCATATATGTTTCTGTGTTGGGGAGACTGGAACTTTGCGAGGGAGGAGAGAGAAAGCTGGGGTATGAGTGAGAGACTGTTTTACTCTCTCCTGTTCGAATTTTTATAATCAGCTTTATTACGTCCGTCATCCTAAAGTGAAGTAAAATATTTCCTGGTAGCATTTTTTCTCCGCTAAGAACTGAATAAGAGATCATTATCAGTGGTAAGGATATTCAATGTATTCTTTACAGGAAGTTGAGTATTTCAACTGGAGTATTACAGCAATATGAAGCTGACTGGCAATCTGGCTATTGAGACTTGACAGTACTGTGATACGTAAAAGGAAACGTCCAGATATCAGCCAGAGTATATTTAAACAAAAAGCCTTTATCATATAAAAGGGATTTCTTGCTATACGATAAGAGAACAGATTTACCAAAACCATACAAACATTTCAAGAAAAGACCAAAAGTATGCAAACATGTCAAGAGAATTCAGATTATCTGATACGCAAAGACAGCTGGTTCACCAGACTTTAACTCTGAATAATTTTAACACGTGAAGAGCTAGAATTGTATTTACAGAGAACAAATGCACTGTGACGTACATTTTGATTTTACTT
Source organism: Rhinolophus sinicus (assembly GCF_057876585.1). NCBI lineage: Eukaryota > Metazoa > Chordata > Mammalia > Chiroptera > Rhinolophidae > Rhinolophus > Rhinolophus sinicus. The sequence continues at coordinate 59,563,853 of NC_142506.1, read as the reverse complement.
CCCAACTTACCCTCAGAAAGAGGTTTCTACGGCAGCACACATAGGAACTCTTCTGAAGAGAAGGTGTAACCTTAGCATATTCCTACTCTGAGGGTAAGATGCAGACTCCTGCACGCATTATCTCTGTCACACTTGTTAAAATGGGCCATTGGGCTGCAACCAGATGAGTTCAATGTCTTTCACACAGCACAGAATTACAACTGCTGTGAAAAGGATTTGCAGCCCAGAATGAGGCCCAAATGCGGCACACTTGGTTAGCATCTCTCTAGAAAGCTGTCCCGAATTACCTTCCTTTTGGAGAGATCTCAGTCCCCTGAGATCTACGTGAGCTCTAGGTGGTGTTTCCTAACACACTTGCAAGTCTTACAGAAGATGAAAGTCACCATGTTTTCCAGAGACAAGTGAACACATCCTTTACAATTGTCAGGCCCCTCAAATGGGACCTCCATAAGTCAAGGGCTCAGGTGACAAGGTGTCCACCCTGACCTCCCAGCCAGCTGATACATCTTAGAATTCCCAGGTCAGTTTAACAATTGAGTCTAGTCCTGGTTTTGCAGAGAACACCCAGGGACGGTCACCCCAGCCTTCGTCCACACACACAGCTGGGTGGCATTTGTCCCTGCCACAGAAGTAATGAGTGACAGCTGTGGGAAAGCCATCCAGAGTGGGGGTGCTGCCTTTTGTTTTTGTGATCCTTTCTCTCTCTCTTGCCCATAAGCTCCTGGGGTTCTCAGGGGTTCTCTCCTGAGCTTCCAGAATTGTTGCTTTTCCTCCATTTGCATATAATGTACGTTCTATTCTAGTAGCTGTAACTTCACCTTTTTCCATCTGTCCCCTACTCACACCCAGCCTTTTCATCCAGAAGGGTTGGCTCCAAGAAGGACAATGGCATTTTTATAAAACTTACAGTGGCCCACGTGGACCACTGTAGGGGGACATCCAGTTGCCTCCCTAATTTCTCCTCATTAAGAGAAAGGAAGATAGAAGACCGTTTATTGCCCAACTGACCATACGATTTGGTCGACATGTTTGCTACCATTTCCCACGGACTCCCCTCACGTTCTGTTAATCACCCTGCAAAGCCTTCATTCTTTCCTTTCCTGGTCCTTGACTGCATTCGACCATGAGTGTGAAATTTCATTTGAAATAACGAGTGAGCTTTTACAAAAACATAAAATATTTAAAAATATATTTTCTTTGTGCTACCTTCAAGTTATTATGTGCACTACTTTGTGATTTTATTTAGTCCTTTCATTTTAGATTGGTTGTGAAAACCATATGTGATTTTTATAGCAGGAATAGAATTAATGGGTCTATGATGAATGGTGGACATCCTGTTTTGAAGAAATCATATTTTGGGCAAAATGCCCATTAGTGACTTATGTTTTTGCCAATAGTGTAGTTCAGAGCCTCTGGGATCTCTCTCTCTCTCTCTCTCTCTCTCTCTCTCTCTCTCTCTCTCTCTCTCTCTCTCTCTCTCTCTTAAGAAGTGATGAGAAAGTTTGATGTTTTGCATTCTATTTTAAATTTATCTTAGGGGTGATTTCAAAATACCTTATTCATCATTTGTTATTATAACTAATTTATAATTGTTTTTGTTTGTTTGTTTGTTTTATTTTGGTGTTTCACTACCTACTGTTAAGAGCATAGTATTACTTTAAAAATCACTGTTTTCATTCTATTTCCCTCTTTCTTCACATCCCAATTTTTTCTAGTCAGTTGTTGGCTTGTCCAATTGAAAATAGAGATACACTGGACATATGAGTTGTTTGACATATTAATTTTGGCCACTTCTGGTATGTTCTTTTGCCAATGAAGTTATTGAAATTGAAAAATTGGGTGGGGGTGTCTGTGAGAGACAGAAGTCTTTCCCTGTGTATTAAATATTAGGCCAATTTCTCTATCATATACCAAGAGATAAGTGCTAAAAACCAAAGTTCACGGCATGCGACTGGCAGAAGCAAATAAATGGTTCCCTTTAAAAATTTCACTTCAACAGCAATAAATCTCTAGTTAAGCCCCAAACCAGGATTTTTAAATGGCACATGAAAAATGTATCGATTTCAAATAGTAGCTGCAGTGCACTTTTTTTTTTTTAGGTTTCTTAATTATCCTGTGAAATGTCAAGTGTGTTTTAGGGCCGCTGGTTAATGTTGTCTTAGTTCTGCCATAGAATCAAAAACTATTGCTGGAGGGGATTCAGAGATATCCTTTTACACATATGCACACCACGATCTAAAGGAGTAAAGTGACTCAGAGGTGCGAATACGCAGAGCTAATACACACTTGTCCATTCTGGCCTCTTGTCACTGTGCCCTGTAGCCATACTAAGAATCTTCAGAAAGTATAGCTAAAAATTCATTAAATTTCAAACGTTTTCAATTCAGAGTTATTTCCTTTCCTTTGTAGACATCTTATGGTCATGCTTCTGTGGCCCGCTTTTTTCTGTTTTCTAAAGGAATGTACTAGCCAGCCCAAACTACATTTTAAATCATGGTTTAGATTTAAGCGTTTTTAAAGGTTATGAATCGTTTCTATCTGAGTTCTAATTTCTGAATCCCATAGCCTCCTTCAGACCTTATCTTACGTGTGATCTGTATAGAATTTGATTCTGGAAACACAAGCCTTCCAGTCTGGTTTTCCTGGGGTCTCTTGACTATGATTTCTCTTATCTGTTTCAGTGGCTCCTTTTCTGTTAGTCCCTTACTATGGAGGCTCCTCTTTTCGGCTGCTTTTCTTTTTATTCTCCCTCTGGGCCATCTTCCATTGTGATGGCTTCAGACTGCTGGCCCCACATCTATACCTGTGTCTCGAGCTTTTTATCACCACATCCGTGTTTCAGACGTCCTGCTCGAGCCCCCTACCTGGTTGTCAGATAGCCACTATACATCTAATACAGTCAAAACAGTGCAAAAGTTTCATACCAAATGTGTGATTTAGGTTAAAAATATGTAAGCTCTCCAAGTTCCAGTGCGCTCACCTGCAAAATGGGTTTGTTATAAAATTAAATGTGAAGAGCCCAGCACAGCCGTTGAGAATTAGTCCTTTCATTGCCCTCTCCTGAACCTGCTTTCCTTGATGTGACCTATTTTAAATGACTTTCCCTCCACGTAATAATGTCTTTGTGTCCTACTCCACACGTTCCCCTCTCTCATCTGGTCGTCATACCCGTTAACTAATCCTTCTGATGTTTTATCAAAGAAACATCTTTCCATGTTGCCCTCCAAACCATCCTCATCATCTCTGCCTTACTTGTGGTCTCATTGTGCCTCTGAACGGGTCTCCTGCCTCTGGTCTTTTCTGACCGGTCAGTTTCCAGCACGCCATCAGTGTTTGCACTTGTTTCACTACAAAACCTCCTACTGGCTCCTCACTGTCTTCAGAATAAAATTAAAATTCTTGAGCTAAGCAGGAAATCCCTTCACAATCTAGTACCGACCTACTATTTCAGCTCCATGGCCTGCCCCTCTAACCTCCCATGTCACCATGCATGGGAGCATATACTCGCTCCCTCTCCCTACACCCACCCCAGTTCTTCGACCCCCAAATTCCCTAGACAGGCCAGACTTTTTCACAGCTTTGACTTTATCATCGTATTCCCTCCACTTGGAATGCTCCCCTCCTCCTCCGATAGACAAACTCGTAACATTTAAGACACAGGTTTTGCGTAATCCAGTGCCTTGCCCACTTGTCTTTGGTGGAAGTTGCTCTGTTCTCTGTGTTTCTGTATTTGTCCTTTGCATGTTGCTCCTCCACCCCCTCTAAATCGTGAGCTCAAGGATAAGGGCTATATATATATATATATGTATATGTATATACATATATATATTCTCCTTAGTGCCTAGTACAGTGATTGGCACACAGTAGGAATGCAGTAAATGGATGAAAACATAATTATCACTTCCTGCTAGCTTCTTTAACTATTAAATTTTTCTTAGATGTTCTTTTGAACTTATTTTTAAGAATCCAGGGATGTGGTCCTTTCTTTCACTTTAGTTGCCCCTGAGGTTAGATTTAATTTTTAGGAAGACAACACTTTGCAGTCAAAGTGTTGGCAAATAACAGCAAAAGAAGCCATCAACAAAACAAAAAGGCAGCCAACAGAATCGGAGAAGATATTTGCACACAATACTTCCAATAAGGGGCTAATATCCAAAATATGTAAAGAGCTCCTACAATTCAACAACAAAACAATCAAACAATCCTATTTTAAAATGGCCAGGGAACCTGAACACATTTCTCCCAAGAAGACAAACAACAGCCAACAGACATATGAAAACACGCTCAACTTCAATAATTATTAGGGAAATGCAAACCAAAACCACAGTGAAATACCATCTCTCACCTGTTAGAAATGGTTATTATCGACAAGACAAGCAATAATAGGTGTTGGAGAGGCTACAGAGAAAAAGGAGCCCTCATACATTGCCGGTAGCAATGTAAATTAATACAGCCACTATGGAAAACAGTATGGAGATTCCTCAAAAAGTTAAGAATAGCAAAGATCCAAGATGGCAGAGTAGATAAACACTGGGCCTGCTTCCTTCCATGAACACATTAAAATTACAACTATATTATAGAGCAATCAACCTGGAGAACCATCTGAAGCCTCACTGAACACAAGTTTTATAACTAAGGCTATAAAGAAGACATGAAAAGAATGGTAGCAGGGGCGGAGATGGGAAACAGGCTGGCCTCTCAACCCCCACAGGGGGTTGAGAACTGGGAAGGATATCTCAGCTGCAGAGGTTCCCCTCAGAGAAGCGAAGGACCCCAGCCCCTCACACCAGGATCCCCAACCTGGAATACTGGTGCCAGGAAGAGGAGCCCCCACAACATCTGGCTGTGAAAAACAGCGGAGATTTTGACCACCCAGGTAGGATGGAAGGCTGCCGGAAACCCAGATATCCTCTTAAATGGCTCACACAGAGACTCACTCGCTCGCAGGCACTCACCTTGAGCTCCAGCGGAGGGGCAGTGACTCGGGGGTGTATTAGAGGCATACGGGAAGCAGGCTGAAGTGTGTGGCTTGTAGGCAAGGGCTGGAGGACAGTCGCCGTTTTCCCTGTGAAGGAACTTCTTCCTGTGCAGCCAGCAAGCAGCCACCTCATTTCCTGTGTTGAGCCCTCCCCCATACGGCCAAATCTGAATCTGATTGGTCTGGTGAGCTCTGCTGCTTAATGCTGCTGACTCACTGGGAACCCATCCTACCCAACTCCCATAACACCTGAGGCACTTTCTCATGAGCAGCCAGCCCCGGCATCATTGTTACTCTCTCTTGGAAAGCTATCAGAGTCTGAAGACCCCAGGAGGGCAGCAACTAGCCTCGGTGTGCTCTGAGACTTTTGCTGAGTAGCTCCAGGCTCAGCACTGACACCAAACCAGAATCTATGTTAACCTGGTGAACACAATTCTTCCCACTCAAGTCTCATCCAACTTGTGCACTGCATGAGGCTTTATCAGTGGCTGAGCCTTCAGGGAGCTGGCAGATGGCAGCAGGCCTCAAGGTGTCCTGGCTTTTTGCAGAGCTACCCCAGGCCCAGTACTGGTGACAGCCGTCCTTGGTTCACAACATGGTCTCTCCCATGGTCCTCCAGGTTCAGCACAGGTGTTTGAACAACCACAGATCACTTTGTAGCTCCTACCAGGTAGTCCCTGGCAGTGGATGACCTGGGCCTTACCAGAGCCCTTCCCAAGAGGCCCCAGAACCAACATACTTGGAGGTTGGCTTCAGACTACAGCAGAGCACCACCCAATTAGTCCCACAAACAGCACACACACAGGATGGTCTCAACAGGCACAAGAGCCCGCTGGGGCAAATCCCACTCAGTGGGTAAGACCCCCACACAGCAGCCATTAAGCTGTGGACATGGCGAAAGCCCATGGCCATTTGTGACAACCTGGATGGATCTTGAGAATATCATGCTAAGCAAAATAAGTCAGAGAGAAAAGGAAAAGAACATCTGATTTCACTCATATGTGGGTTGTACAACAGAAAGCAACAAATGAACAGCCAAAACAAGCTCATAGACAACTTCTGCCCACCCCCAGAGGAGAAGACGAATGGAGGGAGGATGAAGAAGGTAAATGGGGTCAAATATATGGTGATGTAAGGAGACTGACTTTGTGAGCACACAATGGGATACACAGACGATGTATTATAGACATGTACACTTGAGCTTATATAAAGTTATTAACCAATGTCACCCCAATAAATTTAATTAAAAATAACTTTTAAAAATGTTGGCAAATACACAGCACACATTTTGTTCCCCACCAAACCCCCAGAGGAATGGATCATCAGGAAAGGAATTCTTCCCTACGAGGCTGGGTCTGTTCCTCACCGTTCTCAACATAGCACACTCCAAATAGCCACTGTTAACTGAATGAAGTTGGCTACTGAAGTGAAGCCTGTTTGGAAGAACAAGCTGTTAGCAAAAAATACAAGGTGAATATTGGATGAACTAAAATTCTAGTCCAGCTTTGTTGCTGACAAGTCTGGGATGCATGTGATGGCACTTTGTGGGGTGTCTTACATGCCACAGATATTCAACAACTAGTTGTCTATTAGTAAATATTCATTACTAAGCTAGTTTTGCCTCATTTCCTCTATTCAAACAGTAGGGCAGGTAATTGCCAACTCTCTTTTGATGTTTGATGTAAGAATAAGCATCAGGAATGTGAATTAACTAGGAAAAAAAGTTTTAAATGATATATCAAGAATAGTTCCATTAAGTTAAGATATGTACCGTAAAGTAGTTAACTTGTAAAAAACTAACTTGTGGTTAAAACTAATCTTACAGCTGAGTTATAACAATTGGGAAAGTAAAATATACTTTTTTTTTTTTTTTGGACTTTTTTTTTTTTTTTTTTTTCCAGTTTATTGGGGTGACAATTGTTAGTAACATTACATAGATTTCAGGTGTACAATTCTGTAATACATCATCTATAAATCCCATTGTGTGTTCACCACCCAGAGTCAGTTCTCCTTCCATCACCATATATTTGGATATTTTTATTTTATTTTAAATTTATATGAAAAAAACAGTTACAAGTACAGTACAAAAAACTTTTGTTTCCTGAATTATTTGAGTCTAAGTTGCCAACAGAATGCCCCATCCCCTCACCCCCAAATACAGTAGAACTATAGTAAAGAAATTCAGAATATATATTACTACTATCTAATCCTCATTTAATTAGATCCCCCTTCAAGTTCCACCAGGTATTCAGTTATATCCTTTACAGCAAAAGAATCCACACCAAATCACACCTTAGATTTAGTTGTTAAATCTTGTTAGTTGCCTTTGATTTGGAGCAGTTCTTCCGTCTTTCCTTCACTTTTACCACCTCGATACATTTCAAGCTTTTGGGCCAGTTATTTTTGTAAACTGGATTATTCTGATGTTTCCTCAGGATTATATTTGGGTTAATTCCTCTTGTGCAGAAATATAGAAATGACAGTGTGTACTTTTCATTGTATCCTATCTAGTGGCTGATGGTTTCATTTGATCCCATTACCAGAAATGTTCATTTTGGTCATTATCTCAATATGGTCACTTCCAGGATTATTCACGATAAAGTTACTCTTTTCCTTTTTGCCATTAATCACTGTTTTGTGAGGAGGTACTTTGAGACTAGAGCACTGGATAATTCTTCATCCAAGTTTTAATTCGTTTACTGACTTTTCTCAGAATCAAGTCATGGCTTCCTATGTTATTCAGTGGGTTGTAATATGTTGCTGTCATATTTTTTTTCTTTTTTGAATTCTGAAATTGTCTCAGAATTGGTCAGATGGAGCCTCTCTGAGATGGCTTCAGTATCCTTTTCACATGTTTCTTTCATTATCTAAACACTGCATTATTGTACAGCTCAAAAAGAGGTATCCGGCTCATCTTATACTTTTCTTGCCCTAGTCACTGAATGAATCATTTCTCCAGGGCCTCCTGGTTCTAAGTCAGTGAAACATGAAATTTAGAAATCAAGATCTGGACATAACGTACTCATTCTACTGGGGTATTGCTGCTCCCAGGCCCTCAGTGGAAAGAACTGGGGATATAGATATAGATATAGATATATGTATCATATACATTTACAACTATGTTTATATTTATGTATATGTATATATTTTTCTACATAGTCTATATTTTATATATCCATTATGTATGTAATGTAAATACATATACATATATGCATATATGTAATGAGTTCATGCATGTATCTCCACTATTAATAATAGTGATTATTCTACTCCTGAGTTGTTTTAGAACCAGGTTTTACTGGCTCTCAACTGTAAAATTGTCAGACATTTTGGCAGCTGGTAGCTTGACATTGGCCATGGTGAGAGTCTTTACACCACGGCAATCGTCAAACACTCCCCTCTATGTGTGTTACTCACATGTTTACAATTGAGATTAACCTTGATTCTGAACATGTGAGCAAATTTTCTTTGCTCGGTATCTATCTTCTCATCACTATCATCCCATGAGCACCAATTCCAGGGTAGAGAACCTGGTCATCTTTCCTCCTAATCCTGCTTCTATTCCTGGTGCTCATCTGATTATCGCCAAGAGTGTAGCTTTCCTCCCAGTCCCACAAACAAGAAATGACAGAATCATTTTTATTTACCCTTCCTCTGAACCTTCCCATTTCTAGTCCCCAAGTTCTGTTGAGTCCGTCTCTGAAATGTTTCTTATATATTCCCTTCTTTTTTTAATCCCTGTTTTTACTGTTTTCTTGCCTGGTCAATTGAAGTCATAAATTTCTTGCATTGAAAAATAGTGTACGATAATGGAATAAATTCTGACTTCTCTGAAACATATTAAAAGTTAAAATGATCCATACATGTGATTTTGGCTGTAGAAATCCTAATCAGCTATGAGTTAAATAGTAAAAACAGTTATGAATCTCACATAGAAAAGTCAGAGAAGTCTTCTTAGGTTTGGTATACCGTGTTTCCCCAAAAATAAGATCAGGTTTCATAATAAGTTTTGCTCCAAAAGACACATTAGGGCTTATGTTTAGGGGATATCCTCCTGAAAAATCATGCTAGGGCTTATTTTACGGTTAGGTCTTATTTTCGGGGAAACACGGTAGCTATCAAATGCTGTCATTAAGGACCCAAAATTTTCTCTGTTCACTCTGCCATCTCCCATATCCTGGCCTTTTTCCTGACAGTTGTCATCCTGTGGTCACCAAATGGCTGCCAAAGGACCAAACAATGCATCTTCATATCCCAGAATTCAGTGCAAAAAGAAAGAGAAGACATGACACAAGAAAAGTCTCCTTACTTGTCTTGTTTCAGGCAACATAGTCTTTCCCAGAAATCTCCCCACTGTCTTCTCCTTCCATCCTAGTTTTCAGAACTATGAAACGTGGCCCCGTCTCCCTTAGAATGAAGTCATACTTAGCCAAAGTTCTCTGACTTTATTAATTTTTTTTAGTTTGAAGTTTATACCAACTCTTCTGTCTTTCTGCTGGGTGAATGATAAGTTGAGAAAACCACATTTCTTCTTTCTAAACTTGTTTGCATCCCGACGCAGAGGCCCAGTTCCACCAAGATTACAGAATATGTATTTGTTAATTCAGTGATCATTCATTGAATATTATTGTAAATGCTAGGGAATGGTGGTTAACAGCACAGATAAAAATCCCTGCCCTAAAGGAGCTTATATTCTAGTGGCACATTGGTGCTTCATTAGAGGACACTGAAATCTAAATGAGAGGAGAGAGGAAGACTTCTCAGAATTACTTTCTTAACGTCCTGGCATTCTGCTTTACTCTTTTGAAAACAGGAGTTGGGTGTTGATTTTTAGTGTGTTTTGACTCTGACCTAAATTATATTTTTCCTGGCTAATATTTCCTAGTTTGTGAAATGAACTTGGGCTTGTTCCTACTTTTAAGTACTAACATTTGCAATGATATTTTTGCATCTTGTTGTCCATTTTGTTCATTTATGGTGTTGAGAATTTTGTCGTCTTGTACTTTGAACAACCACTCTTCTTTAAATTTAGTGTGTCCCATTTGGGGGAAAAGAATTATACTTTAAATAGAAACTTTTGCTGTACAACATGGCTTTGGAAAAGTGCCACAGGAATGTTTATAGATTGTATAGGACTTGGCAATGAAAATAATTGGTTGAAGAATGACATTAAAAAATAATCCTTGGATTTTGACACCTTCTAGAGGAAAAGAGGGAATGTTATTGTATCCCTCTTTGTCCATGATATAGTATTCTTGAAGGAGAACAGTATATGTTTAAATGATAACTTATTCCTTAATGTCTATTTTAAAGGACATTTTATTAGTTTGGATGCTTTGGAACAGTGTGTAATAGAAAACACAGACACTGTCTTAGTCCATTTGGGCTGTTAATAACAAAATATCACAGACTGGGTGGCTTAGAAACAACAGAAACTTATTTCTCACATTTCCGGAGGCTGGAAGTACAAGATCAAGGTGCCGGCATGCTCAAGTTTTGGTGAAGATCCTCTTCTGGGTTGCAGACTGACAACTTCCGGCTATATCCTCACATGGTGGAAGGGGTGAGGACACGCTCTAGGGCCGTTTCTGTAAAGTCACTAATCCCTTTCATGAGGACTCTTTCCTCATCACCTCATCACCTTCCAAAAGACCTGTCTCATTGGGCATTAGGATTCCCACATATAAATTTGATGAGGGGAACACCAACATTTAGTGTATAGCAGACAATATTTTTCATTTGGTTAGTAGTTCGAACTGTGTTTCTCCTAAATGTTCCCAAGTTTGCCATCATGAACTGTCAGGAACCATTGTGCTTGGGGGCCATTGTGAAAACAAGAGTAAAAGATCTGAATTACTTTCACTATTCAACCACTTCCTCATTGCCAAGTAGGTTCATGCTGCTCTTTGGTGGGTTTAGCAGTGCTAACATATTGGTCAAAAGACAACCAGTTTAACTAGGATTGTATCATCCTGACTATATGTTTTCAATAGTGTCTAAAAGCAAAATACAAGTAAAATATGTATGAAGTTAATCTCATGTCATTAAAAATCTTAGGTGTACTTGTAATTAAAGTTAGCAGACAATTTGCAGTGCTCAAATGCAGTAATTTGTCTCCATCTCTGTGTCCTTTAACCTTATTATATAATCTCAATTAGTCTTTAATGTTTGAAACGTTATCTAAGTGCTCAACTGGGATCCACATTCATTTAGTTTAAATCCCCATAGATGGGTACAAAATTTCTTAGGGTGCTCATAGGAAGTTGTTTTCACTGAGGGCAGATCTAGATAAAGAGCTGAATTCTGTAGGAGAACTATGCAGGGTAAGTCTCCGTTCAATCTTTATGCCAGAGTCATCCAATGGACATTCTTCTGATTCAGAAGTCATTTTTAGACACCCTTTTAAAAACTTACTTGTCAAAATTTAGTTAGATGAGTCCTTGAAAATAGCTAATATAACCACTAACGATGACAACAGATTTTTATGGGGCATTTCTAAAGAAATATAATTCTACTTTTAAATTAGTCTCTCTTGCCAGTATATTGAAATGCTTGGAATTTTAAGTAAATCATCCTTAAGATCCCTTAACAATTTTGTACAGATGGAAGGCCACGTGAGTGAATATCTTGCATGCATGGGGATGAGATCCAGATGACGAGAATATACAAAGGGTCATTTGAAACATGTCAGAGGAGAACATTGAAAACATCAAACACTGATTATAAGCACTGGAGATAACTGTCCTAAACTCTAAAACAATGCATGAATATGAAGATGTCAAAACCTGTGGTTTCTTAATTTAGTCTTTCTCTGGACTAAAAATATTTGTATTTTCTCAGGAAGAGATTAGCTTGAATATATAAATATATTCATACAAGCATGCATATTAATAAGCACACAAAGTATGGAACACATATTATATACATTGCATATGTGTGCATATATATGTTTCTGTGGATAGCTATATGCATATAATTTTTGAAGGACAAACATCACTAGTAAATAATAGAACATGTTCATTATTATACTTTTATTTTCTAATTTTTTAACAATACCACCAAAACTAGAAAATATGAAAGTAAAAAGGATCATCATTTCTTAAACAGATGGGAAAACACTCCCTGGGAAAGTCCAACCAGACTGATGTTTTGTTTGCACCAATTTCTTTGCAGACTATCTGGTATTTCTTGACAAGTTTGGCCTGCTTCCCTTACATGGTCAACATCAGTATCTATGGGCAACTAAAGCATATGTTCTCATCAGGGTAAATGCTATACAACTACTGATGTGTATACGTAATCATTTCTATGTGGCATGTACTAAGTCTCTTATTTTCACTAAATACTAAGTTCTTTCAGAAATAGAGATTTTTCTTTCTTTCCCCGTGACACATACATAGAGAATACTTAATACAAAATTTTCACGACACTGTAGATTCTATCCATATATACATAATTGAAATTATATATGTTTCTACTGCAGTTGTTTTTGTTGTTGTTGTTGTTTTGTGTTTTCTTCCTCCCTCCCCCAATAAAACTGGCCATTAAGTTTCAGGAAAAAAGTTTACTCTTGAAAGGCTGCGTTTGAATTTCTTAGCTGTCATAATGTGTTTGTTTCAAACACTATTCTTTTTAAATAAATAAATATTACCTATATCACCCAAAGTCTATGGGTTTTAGGGAGGTATTTATTACATAGATTTGGAATAAAGTGGTATTCTTTACTTCAGATGACTTAGCTCTTCTATAAACTAAAACCCAAGCTCAGAAAGACTCACAAGCCTCACCACAGTTCATTTAAACACACACACACACCACACACACACTTTTTTTTAAAAAGCAGTGTAACATTAAGTTGGACCTTTACATTATATAATATGCAAACATTTACTCAAAATGGATCAAATGCCTAAACATATGAGCTAAACTATAAAATTCTAAGAAGAAACATAGGGGAAAGTTTCATGACACTTGATTTGGTGATGATTTCTTGGATATGACACCAAAAGCGGAGGCGACAAAAATAAACATAGATAAATTGGACTATATCAAAACTAAAAACTTCTGTACATCAAAGGACATGATCAGAGTGAAAAGGCAAGTGACAGAACCAGAGAAAATATTTGCAAATCATGTATCTGACAGGAGGGTTAATATCCAGAGTATATAAAGAACTACAACTCAACGACAACAATGAAAACCTTAAAACGTGGACAAAGGACTTACGTAGACATTTCTCCAAAGATATACAAACAGCCAAGAAGCACAGGAAAAGATGCTGGACATCAGTAGTCATTAGGGAAACGCAAATGAAAAGCACAGTGAGCAATCAGACCTCACTCACGTTAGGATGGCTCCTCTCAAAAAAAGGAAAGGAAGAGTTGTCAAGGATGTAGAAAACTTGGAACTTTTGTGTATTGTTGGCGTAAATGTAAAACAATGCAGCTGCTATGGAAAACAGTATGATGGTTCCTCAGAAAATTAAAAATAGAATTAGTTGATGATCCAATGATTCCTCTTCTGGGTAAGTATCCAAAAGAATTGAAAGCAGGGTCACAAAGAGATATTTGTGCATCCATGTTCATAGCAGCATGATTCATGGCAGCCAGAAGGTAAAGCAACCCAAGAGTCCATTGATGGATGAATAGATAAAAAAAAAAAATGTGGTACGGATGAACCGTGGAATATTATTCAGGATTTACAATAAAGGAAATTTTGATATATTTTGGAATGTGTCAGATTTGGGTCCTTTGTAAAACAGCATTTGATTACAGAACAGGTATTCTTATCATTTAGGAACATTTGTTGAGTGAACATTGTGGAATCTCTAAGAGAAGTTATATTTGCAAACAAATAATGGACCATGTATACACAGCCTCTCGTTTGGAGCTTGAATGAGAGTTAGATCTTTAAATATTTAAGATTACTCATTTCTTTATCTTTGTACTTGATGAAAATAGGAATGTGACAAAGATCAGAGTCACTGAAAATAAATTTTTTTAATTACTAATTTTTTACACCGGCTTTCTATGTAGTTCTTACATATTGTAAAACAAGATCTCGCATTTGTGTGTATCATTATCCAATTTGACCAAGATGTCCTGAGGAAGAGAAAATATTAATTTAATTAAAATACTATTGGAGCTTGACTGTGAACATATGGTTTTAGATGGCTGACAAGACACTTTGCAGAGGTTGAAATAACTACATCATTAAATCACACACTAACCGATGTATTTGCTCGTGGCTACATCTGTAAGCAAAAATGTAAACATCTGAAATATAAAGGTGACATTCTTGAAACAGAAAACTTCTTTCACAGAGAACATACACATTTTAAAGCTAATACTGAGGCATCTTTGATTACTACCAGACCATGCTGAATGAAAAAACGCGGTTGTCAAGCCAAACCTTTGTTTACAGAACATAATCTAATTACCTAAGGATCAGTGTGGGAAAATAGACCAGGATCTGACTTGACATCAACGCGCTTTTAACATTTCAGACAATCTATTTTGCGTTCAGCCTCGGAGCGTGTGACTTGACCAAAAATGTTTTTGCAGAGTAGCACAGAAACCAAGCTTGCCATTTCTACGATGTATGTGTACACATACAATGTATTCAAAAGTAAAATTGCCTACTTCCTACATGGTTTTCTAAGACATAGTCATTCTGTATGTGAGCCTTTAAATTCAAGCGTAGTCTTGGCATCAGGAAGACTTCTCCATGCCAATATGGAGATGAAGTACCGCATGCTTGTTTTATATACGAATTGCCAGCATTTAATAAAGTTCTGCCTACCTTCGGCAGTGTTGCACGGGGAGCCAAAAGAATAGGTTGACATGGTGAAGTTCCATTATCAGGGAAAGGACCAAAGGCATAGTTCGAAATTTCGACATTTATTTGGAGTTCCAGCAATATTGTTTTCATTATAGTACGCTTAAATAAGCATTAGCAGCCTTTCTATCAAAGAAATTAGTCCTTGTGTGAATGGCCTATAAATAAAATTGTTATACAGTGGAATAATAGGAGCATGTAATGAAACTTGACTTCCAGCCAAACAAACATATGGACATTAAAAATTAAAAAAGGGAAAATGTGCACTCTATGGGTCCCATGTGGGATGATTTAAGTGATCCACGAACATATGTGTCTGGATTCTATCCATTTAGGAGCACAAGATTCTTTCAGGCAGGGAACTGCTCTTACTGTCTAGGGGTGTTGGATGTGAGAAGATGTGGTTTCCTGTGGGGAGAAAAAGAGGTGAGGCAAGTTTTCAACAGTTACCACGGTTTTGTGTAACGCATTTTATTGGATAATGGAATACTAAGATTCATGGCCTAGGCAGTATTAGCAATGAGAGTATTCGCTATTATCTCAAAGCAAGTAATGATGCCTCTATTTTGTATGATGAGTTATCTTACAAATACCTGCACAATTTTAGTCGTGTACCTCAGACCTCATGTTAGCTACATACATTCACGTATAGGTTTAGACATTCATTCATTCAAAAACTTTATCAAATACTTATCAATTAATCTGCTAATAAACAATGTATCAATTTTTGTATCTCTACCAAATGGTTCATTCATTGATATAATTCTAGTAACAATACTTTTGATATACTTCACAGCTTCCCTAGTCCTCTGTGATAGTGTAAATTACCAAAATAATGGACTGAATAATAGTTGAATAATCTACTTGAACTTTTTATGAATTTTTGAATCAGTGAAATGCCAGTTGAATGAAAGAGGAAGCACTTTTACGTTTTGTTGTTGTTGTCTTAATGCCTAAAACTGGGTTCATAGAAAGTGTAAATAGAAAGTAATGCTGTTAACCGAGTATTTTGATAACAGAGTATATTAATAGCTAAAGAAACATTAAAAGGTCAGCACAAATGAATGTGCACATTGAGCTGAGAAAATTTTGAGTGAGCTATTATGCTAAATAAATCATCAACAGAATAAAATACAGATCATATTTCATTGTTTAAGTATTTTATATTTTCTTTTCAGTACAACAGAAAATCATCATTTTTTTCGAGTCACATTATTTTGGGGATCATATCGACCAGCTATGGCTCTCAGTGACTCAGACCTGAGTGTGTGGGAGAAAAAAGTGGTATGGAGAAATTTCCAACAGTTACCAAAGATTTTATCAACACGTTTTATTGGATAATGTGATACTAAGCTTCATGACATAAGCTGCATTAATAGTTACAACATGCAACATTATCTCAACACTAATGATGTCTTCATTCTGCATAAAGAATCTATTAGTTACCTTAGTGCGGGATCCAGTTTGATCATGAACTTTCCACTACTCTTATCTACATCTTCTCTCTTCCCTTTGTCTGGCTTTCGTCTGTTCTTTTTTCAGATCTCAGTTTAGACATCTCTTCCTCCAGGAAGTTTTCTAGAAGCATCAAGACTGCATTGGCCTTACCCTGCTTTTTCTCATGGCACCCTGTACTTATTCTTTCATTTTACGTATAATTCCTTGTTTAATATTCTCTCCACTTGCCTAGCTGCCCCCTCCCCAACATATGCTCTACTGGGGCAGAATTGTCTTATTTAGAGTGAATGACCTTGAGAAGGTGTTCAAATGTGTGTGGATTAGGTACTGATGAGGGTCTGTCCCAGGAAATTTGTGCATCAGGAGAAATTACTTTAATTATCTTTTGATTTGTCTGTCTGCACCATCTGTCCCTGGCCTGGCCAGGGAGATTGTCAGACAATAATAGTTAGCATTCATTCGGCGTTTACTATGTGTCAGGCACTGTGACTGGAAATGGATTATTATTTCAAGTTTACAGATTAGGAAAGTATACAATAAATGGGAGTACTGAAATTCAAATACAGGCTATCTGAATAAAGACCAAGCGTGTAGTTACTGTGCGTACTGCCTCTGCCACCTGCTTGCTCTGAGCTAGATTTCCAGTATAGTTCCCAGAACACAGTAAGTACACAGATTATGTTTGTTGAATTAATAAATGGGTAAATAGATGAATAGGTAGGACTCCAGAAGTAGATGGGGAGTGTGGAAATGTGAAAATAGTTCAGGAAGCTGGTCAAGATGGCAGTGAAATTCCCTGTATGAAAGAGGCACTATCTTGGGATATAGAGAAAGGATTTTGTCACAGAAGTGTGTTTGTGACTTGCTGTGTGTGTGTGTGTGTGTGTGTGTGTGTGTGTGTTCTTGTGTTAGCACATATAATAGTTTTAAAATGATAAGGTCTAAACTTAAAAGTGAGATTTAGGTATTATATTCCAGTTTATAGCCAAACTAAACGTGGCAGAATATAAACTCCTGACATGTAAGGATTATAATGGAAATCTTGGCAGTTCCTCAAGTATGCTTCTAAAATACATCATAATATTTTAACTCTTCATAGTTAGGCCTGAAATGAAGTAAAATTACAGCATTTTCCCTGTAGATATTTAATCCAATCATTATAATTGAATCTGTTCAGTCACTCATTTTGATGTGATCATTGTACTTTCTCCTACTCATCAGACAGTAATCAATGGATTTACAAAAGATTCACTAAGGTACAATATTTTTAACTGGGACAAAGAAAGGGTCACCGTCTTTCCACTATTATTAAACACTCATCAAACAGAGACTCCAAATGGGAAAAGACAATAAGATGCAGTCTGAAATCTGGAGGTCCTGGTTGTAATACATCTGGATTCCACAGCACACTTTACTACAGCTGTGTGTCTGTGTGGTTTTCATAATGCAGTTGGGAAAGAATCACTGCTGAGAGAATTTGACATCGCTAGTTGCCTTGTACATCTCTCTGGA
Source organism: Rhinolophus sinicus (assembly GCF_057876585.1). Taxonomy (NCBI): domain Eukaryota; kingdom Metazoa; phylum Chordata; class Mammalia; order Chiroptera; family Rhinolophidae; genus Rhinolophus; species Rhinolophus sinicus. The sequence continues at coordinate 59,546,068 of NC_142506.1, read as the reverse complement.
CCTAAAAGTGGCGATGTGAGTGAATTAGTGAATTGCACCACGGAAACAGCCTAGAGGAAACAGAGTTTATAAATGTATGTATATTGAACCTGTTTTTAAACAAGCATGGGAAAACCCATAGAATGATCAAGGTATACCTTAAAAATAAAATTGTCCACGACATAGTGATAGACTTAGGGGTCTACACAATTTTAAAAGACTTTCTACAAAATGTGTTAGAGTAAAATGGTGCTGTGTAGTGGCACAGCTGTAGTCTGAAGGCTTAAAGTGGGACATCTGCAGACTCTTAAGTCTATTTGCATATAAGCTAATTCTTCTCTTCATTTAGGGTTATTTGAAAACATTGTTAAAAAATAAACAGAACTATAATATCAAGATGATAGTTAAGTGGAAATAACTTTTTGCTCTCTATGATTTTAAATTATGGAAGCCAAATTCCTCAAATTGAACATTTCAGGAATAACTTCCTAGAAGTTCCATCGTTTTCCAATGAAATTGCTTTCAAATCGTTCAAGTAAAATTTATTAAATGTAGAGCAAAATCTGAGTTGGCCTCTAAGAACTTAGAAACATGGCTAGTCTTTTGTGGTAGAATCTGTCTAGATATTTTCAATTCTTTTCTCTCTTCCTGATGGTGAAGCCGCCAGGTAGAGGATTCTGGATTCCTGAGTTACCTCTTGGAGGAAAACCCCCAAGGAGAACTCACCCAACCTACATAAATGAATAGGAGGATTTTATCGTATTGTCCATTGAGATTTGGAGATGGTTTGTTATAACAGCTAGTTTTAATTACCCTAACATATACAGAAAAGTTTGTGTCAGGTGGGGTTGGTGGTGAACAAAAACCTAAATTATAGGTCATAGACACAGCGGTTGGGCATGAGCTTTGCAGAAACAAAGCAGACTGGATAGCTAGAAATTCTTCACTTCCTTGAGCTGTAAAATGAATAAGATTGTGTTGACTGGCTGTCTTTCAGAAGGGAGTTGAATAAAGTGAAGGTGTTGTTGAAGAGCTGGTTTTCAAAGCGTAATTACAGATGCAAAGTTGTCATTGATTAAGTCGGATGGATTTAAAACCAGTTCAAGTTGTGACTTGTTGCTATGGACAGAAAACAATACTTCTTTTCCCAGGGGATTAGGAACTCTGTATTTTCAGGTCTAACACAAAATTAAAAGTAATGCTTTTCTCTGCCATGGTTCTAGGTAGTTATAAATTAGTCGCTATTAAGTGGAGAAAGAAGGGAATCAGAAAAAGGAGGCAAAATAAACCAGTCTAAAGGACTATATGTCTGGAAAAGAACTTTGCATATGGTTGTTGACCAGTTCCATTGACATAGAACTGACTGAAAAACAGGTCAGAAGCCTGCTGAGTTTTTAAAGGAATTGTATGGCCAGGGAAATGACGGGCATGGACTTTCATCAACCCTAGGCCACTAACCTTCCATGACTTCTAAGTTGGCATAGTAACTTCTGTCCATCTCCAGTGAGTCCAAGGAGAAAAATAGACAAGGACGAATCTACTGAAGAGCAGAGTTCGGTGCCATGGAGAACAATGGACAAAGCCATCCTTTCCGGAGAACAGAAACAGGGCTTGTTCAGAGAGTTTCTACACTCTCACAGGGCGGCCCTCCACAATGCCTGCCTTGCTGGACAGATACAAAAATAAATAGTGAGGAAATAAACCAGGATGGAGTTTTTTGGTTAAAACTAAATATGCGTAGTTGTAAAAGTGAATAAAGTGCTAGACTTAAAATCAAGATATTTGGAGATAGATAAGTAGCAGTGGAAATTAAAGACAATTGTTGCTAAAACAATGCTTTTTTTCTTTTTTCTTTTTCTTGTTTTCTGCATTTGCAGTTTTTTTCTCAGTTGGGTCAGTAGTTTGGGGCTGTACACTATACAAGCATCTCAGTCCTGTGTAGACTAAGGAACACCAGTGTGTGTCAAATCTGGCTTCTGCAGGTTGTGCTAAGTCTAGTGTCCCACAATTTTAGTCTTCATCTCCCTGCCATCACGGACAGGGGAGAGAATTGGTGGGAGGGGATGCGAGCCTCTTGGGTTCGCATAGTTTGATCATATGCCCCCTAAACATGTGGTCTCAAGATGGCTCTACATTTATCAACTACATAAATTCTGATCATGACTTTGGATTTCAGAGAGCCAGATATTGGCTTCATTCACTGCAATGGAATAAATGCTTATATTCCACTACAAACCCCCACCAAATTTGTATGTTGAAGTCCTAATTCCCAGTGTGATGACATTTGCCAGCGGAGCCTTTGGGAGCTAATTAGATTCTTATGATATCATGAGGGCGGAGCTCCCATGATGAGATTAGTGCCCTTCTAAGAACTGGAAGAGACCAAACCTCACTCTCTCTCTTTCTCTGCCATGTGAAGATATAGTAAGAAGGCAGCCAGCCATCTACTAGACAGGAAGAGAGTTGTCATTGAAACCTGATCATGCTGTCACCTAGGTCATGGACTTCCAAACTCCAGGACTGTGAGAAATAAATTTCTGTTGTTTCAGCCACCTATGGCTTAAACTATGAAATTTGTCACAGCAGCCCCAACTGACTAAGACACCCACAGAAAGGGTGATGGATTTTATTTATGAACAAATTAAAATAAATGGAAATGCGTTTTTTTGGTGTTTTTTTTTTTTTTGGTCAAAGTAAAGCAACAACGCAATGAAATTTTTGTGAACCCAAAAGCAAAAAAGAAAATGTTCAGGGTCTATATCCGGAACACTGTCTCTAGGAATCAATTTTGATAAGAAAATGAATGAGGAATGAGAGTGTTTTGTGACCCATGCTTCAGTTTCACTATCAGAAAGGAGCAAAGAAGCAGTAAGAATAAAAGCATAATAAAGCAAGACCGGGTTCATTAAACGGAAGGGAAAAAGAGATTTCCTGAGGAGAAATGTTGAGATTTTAGACAGACTGAGTAGATATGACAAAGAAAATGAGATCTGACAGGATAGGCTAGAATTTTGGAAAGGGAAAAGCTACCCAGGTGTAGCTCTAAAAAAAAAAAAAAAAAAAAAAAAAAATCTTGTGAACAGGGAAACGAAGATTTTTATTTTCTTTCACCAAAGCTCAAAGAAATCTACCAGAGGAAGGCAGGCAAGATCTCACAGATCAGACTGAAAAGAATACCCCCAGTGGACCCATCATCAGGAAGCCATTCACATGGATCTTTTCAAAGTTACTGGTAGAGTCAATAAGTACAATTGGCAAACCAGCCCTTGAGGGTTGAGTATTAGTTATTAGGTGCCCTTCGTGATGACACAGTTATATGAACTTACATTTTACGATATTTTAACATAGAGCAAGGGAATTTTTACTTTAATTTTTCCCTGCAGATTTGGTAATGAAAGGAACTCTATGATCAAATTTGAGGCATCTCTATGTTGACTCACTATTTGCAACTGGAGGGTCTGTATTGTGTCACTTTGTTTTATGCATTTGCTCTGATAAACTATATTGAGCTACATGTCTCAACATAATTTGAAATAGAGTAAGGAGAGAATTTGCATACTAGGGTAGAATCAGGCTTGGAATCAATTTGCTTAGTATAAAATTTGACCCATTTCAGCACCTTCTGGTGAGAGTCTAACCTACACACTGTGGACTGAGGTAGATAAAGACAGGTCCCAAAAGAATCTCCTCTGTGCGTGTGTTGTGGGGTAGCAGCTAGTTCTACTTCTGGTTTATTTTATGTTTAATGGTTAAGAAATAAAAGTGCTGGAGAATGTGAAGAGAGGATTGCTTTTTGCTTTGCCTCCTGGTTCCCTAAGTAACTTCCGCTAACAAAGTCCTAGCTGCTTGCTCCATCTCTTCTTACTTGTTCCTGAAGGAGAACGGAGTTATCTGATGGATAGATGGCGTCCATGGTCTATATTCAGTTGAGTAGAACTGATCCTCTAAAGGAAACAAGCCCCAGGTCAGTGAGAGGCAGGAATCCATTCTCTAGTTCCAGAGCTTCCTATAAAGAGGCTGGCCCAGGATCTAGACTTGAGACGGAGCAGCAAGTTCCTTCCATCAATCTATCTACAGTCACGTTATCCGACTGGCTTTATCAGTAATGATAACATTTTCATCTCCACCTGGATCTGATTTCTCCAGTGGATCTGAACATGAGAAGGCAAGAAAAGGATAGTATTTACTGCTTTCCTGAACATCAGCATAGCTTCCCTACACATCCTATGCTGTTGTCCCAGCTTGGAGTGACAGCACTCTCTCCTTTGTGACATACAAATGCCTAACTCATGCGTAGACTTAACCTTAATCTACATGTCCCATAAAATAAAGAAAATATGTAGTGGAAAGTCCAGAAACTTGAAGTGAGGCACACCTAGGTCAGAATTCTGGATCCCTCATGATGCAAACATGGGTAAAATACACCCTCTTCTCCTAGTCTGTTTTCTCTCTGGCGGGACTATATTGAGTATTAAATTAGACATATATAGAAAATGCACCTAGTGCTATCTATACCTGATACAATAGTTCAACAATACATCATCCTTGTTAGTATTAGAAATGAGTCATTAAGCAAAAGCAAACTTTTGAGATAATGGGTAACAGCTTTTACTACCATATAGTCCATAGATGTTCATTCTTTTGAGTTCAGCCTTTGCCCCTGAAGAATGAGTAATCAAACCCAAACTAAAGAAGTTTCACTTTATCTGTTAAATTAAAAAGTGCAATGTAAAAACGCTATAAACATCTCAAGTGAAATTCTTAAGTTTCTTTACTTGGGAAAGTTCTAGTTTGTGCTCCGTTATTTATGGTACAGGTTTAAGATCACGTTGGGTGGCCCAGCTGTTCCGTCTGTGCGTTAGGAATGCCGGGCACCACAGACTTGTCTAATCCAAAAGCAATAGCTCTTTCCGTATGATCCTGCTCAAGACGTAGTTAGCGTTAGTTGGACCAAAAGTTGAGTCGGGCTATAAACCCAAGCTAGGCTTTGCTTCGTCCAGTTTGCATGCTTTCTGTGGTTTACAGTGTGACTGGTAATCGGGAAAGCTCCATATAACCAGCTCATTCCATCTGTGTGAAAAATGTATGCAAAATCATAAACATTGGCAACAGCCTCCGCTGAGAAGAGGCACCATGTTTATTCAAGAATATGGCATGATAGTAATCCAGCTTCTGGCGTATGATTCACTTCTGGAGGCCAAAAATCAAATGACCCACGTTAGAAGTCTTTTTTGAAAACCTCAGGCATGTAGGGCTTATTTGATTTGTAGAAGAAATCAGCGGGAAAGGTAGGTGAGTAAATGGGGAAAGAGTAGAGAGGGTTAAAAATAACAACCTCTTGTAAACATGAAATCAATTTTAGAGATTTTTTTGATCTTTGAAAGAGTGATATTACTGGGCCAAATGATAGCCTTTCTATAAAGAAAACACTATACCACTTCGCAAAGTATTTCTTAATATGCATCTAAAGTTTCATTGTTAAAGAGTCAAATTTTCCAAATCAGAGAAAAGTATTACTTCATGGTTCCCAAGTTTCCAATCACTTAACATATGAAACATTGAAGTTTAAGAGTCAAATGCTCCAAGTGGAAAGCATCTGTTTGATGTCGGCTAGGTCTCTGACAAATTCAGTGTTAAAAGACTCTTTGTGGTGCTCTTTGAAAATATATCACTTTATAATAAATCTCTGGGCTCTGACACTCAGTGATGAGGTTTGCTTTATAGACTTCTGCAAGAGGATCTATTTGCAGCACCTGGCTCCCTGTGCGATGAGAGTGGCAGATTTTCAAATCTAAATGAACATACAGTCTGAGATTCAGGTGCCGACCTAAGTACCTTTATTTTCTTTACATTCAGAAAATACATTCTCAGAAGAGGGAACCCTCCTGACCTGTCTCACTTCATATTTCTTCTCCATTTCTGGAAAAGAAGATACCAAGTTCTAAAAGATGCCAGGAATTGAAGCTGCTGCACTATTAATTATGAAGGTGGCTGTGGCTGTGTCATCATGCATGGCACATGGATTCTGAGATTGTTGGTACAGTCATTCCAGCCAGGGTGGGGGTTGGTTGATTTGCACAGAGAAGGCATTCAGTGTAAAATATTCTATTTTGCAGTTGCTTCGGGACATCAAGGCCCAGAAGTGGATCTTACGCCACACCAAGGAGTACTGTGATGATGAATTAGACCCCTAAAAGTAACACACTTCTTTAACACAATTAATTGTATTACATCTTCACTATAGAGCATGTAGATATTATGGATACGTGCAAAGGAAAGGAATCCCACCATCTTGCAATAACCACTTTGGTATACATTGATTTTTCTTACACACACAAACTCTCAAACACGCAAATGTATATACGTGTGTGTCTTTAAAAAAATAAAAATAACATGGACCCCTTCACATATCATTCACGATAGTGGTTTTCTCACATAACCATCAGGAACCTCAGTTAAAATCTGTCTCCCTCTGTCTCTCTTTCTGTGATGGGTGTCCAACATATATTCACTTTAATGGGTGCATAAGACTCCATTACATGGATACGGATAGGTGCCATCTCTTAATATAAACTAAGAAAGGCCAGACCTGTCTTCCCTGCACTGCTTTCAACAATAAAAATCTAATAAGCCAGCATCTCACAACACAAAGCATGAGCCAGACTGGGCTAGAGGCTGGTGTGGGGCATTTCACTTCTGAATATTAAAGACAACCACCTAAATGAAAATGAAAAGAGAAACCACCACACAGCCAAATAACTAGATGATCACCAATGATTTCCAATGATAAAAATAGATGCTCATCTAGTTTATTCCTTTTCACTCCCAACAAAGGAAACCGCTATCCTGAGGTGTCTGGGTTTCTTTCTGTCTATCATTCTCTACCTTTTTAAAAAGCAAACTACACACACACACACACACACACTCACACACGAGCAGGAGTAGGTGCGACATGTTTCTTATTTCCTCTAGTATTTGGCCTTTATAAAACTGGTCTCATCTTGTTTGTGGCCTTCTTTCTTTGATCACTTAACATTATGAATGTTTTTAGGATTCATCCATATTATTGAATGTAATTCATTCCTGTAATATTCCATAGTGTTAAAATACCTCTTTTATCCATTCTGATGTTGACGGACATTTGAGATGTTCCACGTGTGTGTGTCTGTGTGTGTTGGTGTGTTGCTCTCAAGAACACCACTGACACGAATATTGTTGTACGCATCTCCTGACACGTGCAGAAATACCTAGGAGTGAAAATCCTGGATCATAGATTATGCTACTATTTGGCTATACAAGAAAATGTCCAATTATTTCCCAAAGTGGATTGCACCGATTTGCATTCACACCCAAAGCATATAGAAGTGCACGAAGGTACTAGTTGCTCCCCATTCTCGCCCACACTGGGTATTTTCCCTATTTGTCATTTTTGCTCTTCCTGTAGAAACACAAATTGCGGTGCTGCTTCAGGGACAGTTCCCTCAGGATTAGTGCAGCTCAGCACCAGTTCTCAGGGTTCTTTGACACTTGGATGTTTTCTTTTGTAAAGAGTCTGTTTGTATCTTCTACCCATTTCCCACTGGATTTTTTCCTTTGTTATTTAATTATAGGAATTTTAAATAACACATTCTGAGTTTGTTATTGAATAAAATGGTGGCAAATATGTTCTCCCACTCACTGACCTACCGTTTCACTCTCTTTATAGAGTCTTCTGTTGAACAGAAATGAATTTCTCTCGAGGGTGTTTTTTTGTTTGTTTTTGGTTTTTAATGTAGAGGTCATATACATCTTTTATTCTATTTATTCAGAGACGTATGCTTTTTTTCAGGTATTTTTTAATTTCGTTTTCTATTTGTTTATTGCTAGTGTGTAGATATACAGTTTGTTTTTATCAATCTGAGTACAGCAGACTTCCTAAAGTCACATATTTATTCTAATAGTTCGGTTATAAATTATCTGGATTTTCTGTGTTTCAAATCATTCTGTCTCGAAATATTGCAATTTTACTTCTTTCTCTAGAATTCTTTTGCCTTTCATTTATTTTTCTTACCTTGTTTCACTAATTAAGATCTCTAGTCTGATGTTGAGTTAGATGTGACAAGAGTGGACCTTGTCTCCATTCCCAATATCAAGGAGGAATCTTTCAATAAATCACGACTAAATATGATGTAGGTATTTTGTAGCTACCTTTCAACAAATTAAGGCAGTTTCCTTCTATTCATAGATTCTAAGACTGTTTATCATGAATCGATATTGAATTTTATTTTTCTGTATCTATAAAGATGATAAAAATGAAAAAAAGTTTCATTATTTTTCTTTCCTTTTCCCTTAATGTGATAAATTGCACTGATTGAGTTTTGAATTTTAAACCCCAGTTGTTCATGATGTACTACTTATTTTACGTATTGTTGGATTTGGTTTGCTAATAATTTGTTTAGAATTTTTCATCTATTTTTATAAGATACATTTGCCTGTAAGTTTCCTTTTGTAATGTTCTTATCAGGTTTTTCTATCAAAGTTTAATTGAATCATAAAATGAGTTGGGAAGTGTTCCTTTTTTCCTATTCTGTAGAAGAGATTTTATAATATTGGTTTTATTGCTTCCTTGAATGTTTGGGAGAATTCACAAGTGAAACCATCTGGGCTTAAAGTTTTCTTTGTGGGGAGGTTATTTAATAATTGATTCAATTTCTTAATAGGAAAAGGACTCTTTTGATTTTCTTTGTATTCTAGTGTTAGTGTAGGCAAGGTGTGTTTTTTCAAGAAATGTGTACGTTTTATTTTTAAATTCATTGATAATTTAAAATTATTTTAAATTTTCAGATTAATTGGCATGTAATTGTTTCTAATGTTCTCATATTATATTTTGAATATCTGTACAAAATGTAGTGATGACCCTTTTTACCAAAAGGCTCATTTCAGCTCCACCCCCACCCCCCACTTAATAATCAGTCTTTTTAGGCTTGCTAATTTTCCTTTGACATAACCAACTTTTGCTATGTTGATCCTTTGGATCACACATTTGTTTTCATATTTCATTGATTGTTTCTCTAAACTTTATTATTTTCTACCCTCTTCTTTGGGTTTAATTTGCTGAAATTTGTTTATTTCTTTAAAATAGATATTCAATTTTTGATTGAAGTGTTTCTGCTTGTCAATATATGCGTTTAATGCTACATGCTTCCCTCTATGCATGGCTTCCCTCTATGCACGGCTATATTCTACAAGTTGTCATATTTTAATTACCATTTAATTTAGATTGTTTTTCAATTTCCATTGTAGTTATTCTTGATCTATGTGTTAAGAGGAAGTATATTATTTTCCAAGCATTTAGAGATTTTCTAGCTATTTTTTTTATTGTTTATTACTTCAGTTCCATGGTGGTCAGAGAATATACTGCATGATTTCAGCTTTTAAAACTGATTGAGGCCTGACATAAGTCCTGGCATTTTGTTGATTTTAAATATCCCATGTGAACTTAAATCAAATGTGTATTTTGCTATTATTCTAGTTTGTCAATTAGATGAAGTTTCCTAACTGCCTTTTTCAGATGCTCGATATCTTTACTGATTTTTTTGGTCTGCTTATTCTATTTTATTTTTAAAAAGTGTAGTCAAGTCTTTAGCTGCTATGATTGTTGATTTCTCTATTTCTCAATTTAGTTTTGTTGGTTTTTGTTTTATATACGTTGAGCCTATGTTAATATATGTACACATATCTAGAATTATATATTCCTGGTTAGTTCACATTCTTAGCCTTATAAAGTGTCCCACTTAGTAAAGTTTCTTGCTTTCAAATCTACTGTTTCATTAAATATGTCCACACTATTTTTTTTATTACTATTTGAGTAGCATATCTATTTCTAGCTTTTGATTTTCAACTATTCTGTATTCTTACATTTAAGATAGATCTTTTGTAAGCAGAATGCTGCTTGAAAATCTTTATTTTTAATTGAAGCTTTTAGTACATTTGCTTTATGTCATTACTGATATATTTGTTTTCATCTCCCTATTTGTTTTCTATTTGTGCTATCTTTACTATATACCTTCTTTTCTCCTTTTTTTTTGGATGAAGTATTTTTAAAATTCCACTTTCTATTAGTTTATCAAATATATATATATGTGTGTGTGTGTATATAAGTATATATAAACATTTTTACTTTTCTTTTAATGATTATTCTAAATAATTAAACATATAGCCTTGACTTATTACAATTTTAATGTGAATTAATCCTTTGCCACTTCACAGGCCTTAGGATACTTTACGTTATTTACTCCTCACACACCATTTTTGCTATTTTTATTATTCCCGTTCTATATACATTTTAAATTCTTTAAGGCATTATTATTATTTTCATCCTAATGTAATACAGTCAGTATTTATTTATATTTACATGTTTACCCTTTTAATTGTTCTTCACCTCTTCCTGCATTTCCATGTTTCTATCCAGGCTGTTTCCTTCCAACTAAAGATTTTTTTATTATTTTTTTTTAATATTTGCTTTCAAGTTAGTCAACTGGTGACAATTTGTTTAAGTTTCTTATTTGAAATAGAAGTACGGTGGATGGTCAGAAAATATCTTTATTTTGCTTTTATCTTTAAGAATGTATATATGTGTATATATATACACATATATACATACATATGGTATATAGAATTCTAGAATTCTAGTCATTTGTTTACTTTCAGCACTTTGAAGATATCATTCCATTGACTTTTATACTCTGTTACTTCTGTAAGAAGTCAATCTTCAATCTCATTATTTTCTTCTAAAATAATATGTATTTTCCCTCTTCTGTTAAGATTTTTCTCTATTTATTTGATGTTCAGCCATTTTAATATGATGTGCTTAGCTGTGAATTTCTCTCTTATCCTGCTTTGTGTTCACAGTGCTTCTTGAATTTGTGGATTGATGTCTTTCTCAACTCTTCTCTCTTCAAGTATTATTTCTGTTCCATTTTCTCATTTTGCTTCTTTTGGAACTCCCATTTTACACAGATTAATCTTTTTCACTGTGTCATACATTTTTACCTACTTTCATGTGTTTTATTTACTCTTTTTTTGTCTCTATTCTTCAGTGTGGATATTTTCAACTGACTGTTCTAGTTTGCCGACCTTTCTTCAGCTACACTCAAGCTGATCTGAAACCCATTTATTAAATTCTTAATTTTTTTCTTGATTTTTTCAGTTTTGGAATTTAAATTTTCTTCTTTTTATTCCAATTTTCTGCTAGTATTCTTCATCTGGTAATTACAATTACTTTAACAGCAATATCTGAAAACTGCAATTTTCCATCTCCTATGCATCTATTTCTATTGTCTGTTTTCTCTCTTGTTTTTCATTTGTTTGGTCTTGCCTTGTGGAATATCTGCTTTTTTTCATAAGAAAACTTGAGAAGGAATTTGTTGCTTTAGATGATGTTGTCTTTCTCCAGAGGGCTAACTTTATTTTACCAGGTAGTTAGGTAAAGATTATCATAATCCAAGTGAGCCTATATCCAGGTCTACATCACACATTATTGACAAAAAGGTCAGGTCTGTTCCAACAGCTGAGTATTTATTATTGACAATGGTATAAGAGAAAGAAAAATGAATTGGATTTTCAGACTACCAGTTTGGGTAGACAGAGGGGGATTTAAATATATTATCTTTCTTTTTTTTCCCCCCCCCCAGGTGTATCTGACAGAATTTCTGGTCAGGTGAAAATATATATTTTCCTGTAAAGTCTTTTATGAACAGCTAGAAAGGGTTTTTGACTACTCAGTATGCTTTGTTTGTTTGTTTGTTTGTTTGTTCTAAATTTAGGTTTGTACTGCATGCAAAGGCAAACATTAAGTATATTTACCAACTTGGGCAAAATAACTTTATAGACTCTCCAAAGTAGAATTCATCCTCACCTGATAGGTTTATACCTATGGCTCCAGGAGGAGCCCATTGAATTTGGGTCCATCTCCATTGTGACACGTGGATACAAATGTTTGATTGGTTAGGGCATGGAGAGTCTGGGGTTCTGTGGGTGGGATTCTGCACTAACCTGGGCTTTTAGATGTTCTTTTCTTCTGTTTGGTTTTTAAAAGGTCGGTATGTGAACCACTTCAATGCCTCCCACTGTTTTCCTTTGCATTTTACAATGCCTCTGTGAGCTCCAGGAGGGAGCACGTTTATTGTGCATGCCATTCACTTTAGATTCTACTAGAGCAAATGATTGCTACAACCCAGAGGAAAAACCTGGAAAATAAGTCCCTGATGTAAAACTGGTCACAGGGCCAAAACGGTAGTGCCAATTATGATTTCAGTGCCTTACACACGTTACTTTGCCAACAGCCTTTTAAACAATATATAATTTATTGTTGGTTTGGGTGGGCATATTAAACAATATTTTTTTCTCAAGCAGCCAGTTGTCTTCGTATTAGAAGTTAACATTGAAAGTTTTGATTCACTCTTGCTAATTTTACTTAATTTTACTTTGTTTTGTTCTTAAAGGAAGAGTGTTAATGACAATAAACTAGGCCAACTGGGGTGTATATATAGCACTTTCTATAATTTTCCAGCTTAATGCTCCTTTCCTTGATTACATGGATTAAAAGTGGCAAGCCAATCACTCAAGCAATAAAGGCTTATTACATTCTTCTCATGCTGAAGTCAGGGATCCTAGTCTCATGAGAGCCTTGAACTAATAGAACATGATACCTGCTCCTACACCAAGAAGTGTTTCAAGAAGTGACTCAAACAAGTAAATGTTAAGGCATGATACAATAGATATCCAGTACTTAGATATCCATTGTATAATGACAACTTTTTTTTTTTTTTTTTTTTTGCAAACCAGTGCCTGGTTGTTAAATCAACTGTGTGTGCAATTTAAAGGATGTGAAAGATAAATATGTCTGTGAAAATGGTCCCTGTTATTGGCTATGTCATAGAAGAGTCAAAGTGAATTTATGGATTCCCTCATTTAACGGTGAACAACAGTGCCTTACATTAAAGCTCTTTTTTATAAACTAAAAAAAAAAAAAAAAAGTAAATTTATGGATGAATTACTTAATGCTGGAAAATACCACTCCAATTATTCTTTGAAAATAAACTTCAAAGTTGCAGAAAAACTAGTTTCTGCGTGGTAGTTACCTATGAGCTTTCCTAAATCCTGGCATTTCTTCTTAAAGCAGTGCATGAATTCTCTTTTTGTGTTTCCCAAACCCTGAGAGGGAACCTTCTGGAGTGACACAATCAGAGTCAAGCGAACACAGGGTCATTTCAAACACAACTGCTCATTAATACCCCAGCAACATACCACTTATTTGTATCAAAATGTATCCATCGCATAAATGTAGGTCACTTTCCAAAGAGCTAATGACATGGAACTTCTAGCCAAAGTCAACAACAACAACACAATAACCTGTCAGTTTTAGCCAATCTTTATCTACTTCAAGCCCAGAGATTAAATCGTTCAAGCTTGGATGAAGCCCCAGTAAACTCAGCCTTTGCCAAACCAAGAAAGCTGAAATTGGTCAGGATAAGAGTCTGCTTATTTGTTAAAAGTAACTGCCTGGGGAAGGGGGGGGGGCACGAGCTAGGAAATCGATACCCCTTCAATGCCTCTTATGTTTCAGACCTTTGGCCACCTCCTTTACTTGTGTTACACCATTTATAGAAGAACCCATTGAGGGCCTCTGACCCATTCCTTCTCTCATTCATTCACTCAATATTTGTCCCCATTTTATAGATGAGGAAACAGGCCCCTAGAAAATAAGCTTCAGTAAGTAATTTGCCCAAGATCACTCAGTCAGCTAATACACTGAAGAGAATCGATTTGAAGCTTGATGAACATGAGTTCAAAGTCATATCTGTCGACCATGTAGGGGCTCTTAACCAAGGGCTCCATCAGAATCATCTAGGGCCCCCGCATATATTTCTAAACCAGATTCTAGGTCATTTCAACTATGTTTTCTGCGACGAGTTTCCTGTTTTAACAAAGGTTCCACATGATTTTCACAGGTAGCCAGGTTTAAAAACAACTAAAACACAATACACTAGTTTTCCAACTCCTAATACAGTCACTGGTCCAAAATACTTAATAAATAATACTTCATTTGGCAAATATTTATTAAGCACCTACTACGCCCCTGGCATTGTTATAGTCACGGCAGCGAGCAAAACTTCCTGCCCTTGTGAAGCTGACATTCTAGTGTAGGAATGGAGGTGGGTCACGGGGCGGGCAGGAAAAACCTAATAAAAGTTACACATTGTATTAAGAGATGGTAAGCGCTAAGGGGAAAAAAAATAGAGAAGTGTAAGGGGATAAGTGGAGGTAGTTATTAAATAAGGTGCTCAGGGTCGTCCTCCCTTGAAGGTACCATTTAAAGGAGGTGAGGAAGGGGCCACGTACATGTCTGGGGAGACTAACTAGCTGGAAGAGCTAGCACAAAGGCTCTAAGGCAAGTGTGTGCCTGGTGCATCTCAGAAACATCAAGGAAGCCTGTGTGGGTCGAGGAAGGGAGTAACAGAGACGGGTGAAAGCTGGAGTCAGAAAAGTAAGGAAGGGACGGACAAGGTGAGCTCATGTTGGGTCTTCCAGCCTCTTGTAAGTACTTTTGCTCTCCTTTTACTTTTACTCTAAATGAAATAAAAATCAACTACCAGATTTTTAGCAAAACTTGTCTGACCTGATCATCGAAGACAAAGAATTCCATTTACAAAGACCAGAAGAGTTTGAAAATGTTCTAGTCCAGACTTCTATGAAAAGGCAACTGTTTTTCTACCTTATTCCAGGAACACTATTAAAATTTCACATGAAAGCAGGCTTCATTATTCTTTAGTCACCCATCCACTTTATTCAACCATTCATTAACCAAATATTTATGAAATCCACAGCCTACCCTGTGTTAGGTGCTATGTTAAGCGCAGAGGGCTTACTAGGATTTATGACTTGGCCCTCAAAGTGCTCATGGGCCTCAGTAGCAGTGCATGTGGTCCAGTTGCCTGTGAAGTAATTGTTTACCCCAGCCTAATTACTTCCATTGTAATTAAACCCCTTTTCCTCTGGCTGATTGTCAATAGGTGATGTCGTCCCTCTATGCCTGTGACAAACTATGGCTGGCAGTTTCTTCCAAAGTTTTATTGGGAGGGAAAGGTGCATGCATGGTTTATCTAAATGGGACAGCTGGAGATGATTGGCAGAGAAGAAAGAGTTATTGGCAGAAGAAGAAACTGGAGGGCACGGGCCATAGAAGCTGAGAAATTTCTCGTGTTTCCTGAGGTTGAAGGGAGGGGCGAGGGACGAGGTGCTGCGTAGGGCATTTGGGGAGTAGGAACAAAGCATGAGTCAAACTAGCTGCTTTTACTTCTGTAGTATGTATTTTGAACTAATTTTATTGCCACTGAGTACAAAAATGCTTTAGGGGAACAGCAAAAACACAGAATGAAGGCATGCCAAAGCAAAAAAACCTTAGTGGAGTGACTAATTCTTTTAAAATGATTCGGTTTGCAGACTTCACAGATAGTGGAAATAGTGTGGTAATGCATCACATAACAGAATAATAGTCACCTCAGTTTTTTTACTCAAAAAGGATAAATAAGCAGAGACCAAGAATCGGATTAATATCTTAACTATGCTTTAACACAACATTTTAGTGGCCACATTGGAAAGATTCTTCTTAGTGCTTTACTTCCAAGCCAATCAATCTATGCTAACTTTATGGCACGATTTTGTTTTATAAATCTGTCAGCCCGCAGGCATGACTGGAGCACATCCTACCTCCTCCTCTCCGTTTTGTATTCCTAAAGATTTAGGCTGATAAACTGAATCTTACTTTTTGCAAGACATCCTGATGGTGAATATATCATACGTCATCATCATAAACATATACCACGAAGAAGCAGAAAATCTGATATAGAAGGCATCGTTTTCTAAATACGTTGTTACCATTTTAATTTCAGGAACAAAGAAAAATAGAAATGCACCTAGGAATCATAAAGGTGCCAAACAGTTATCTCCCTAAAGTGGCAAAATATCTGCATGATTTACAAATAAAAAAACTATTTAGATGGGATATCATGCTTGGTTGAGGGTTCAAGTTCAATAGAGGATAAATCTCAAGCTTAGATATTGCTGATGGAAAATGGGACATGAGAGCTAAATTCAGACCGCCTTCAAGGTACTAACATAGTCCAGATGGAAGAGCAGCAGCGTAAAATCAACGTATATACTTCCCTCACTCAGAGATGCTTGGCAGCACCGCAATAAGGGGACAGAAAAGAGAAAAGAAAAGTTCACCCTGTCTTGTGTATATTGGTGTTGCTGTTTCTTCACTTATTAGGCACTTTTAAATGCTATTTTATAAAAATTCTGTTGACTTTTCAAAAAAACAGTGGAACCTGGAGGAATTTTCTTTTGAGTGCTAAACTGTGCTAATCCCCACAGCACGAACGGGGTTGAACGTGTCACTGATTCATGCTTGTTAAAGTTTTTCTCTTCTCAAGACAGTTTTTCTTAGGCATTTCTTATATTCCTAAGTAGGAGGCCAGCTCCATGAGATTAAAAGATTAGAGTCTTTCTCTTTTTCACTTTCTGGCTGTGCATTAAAAACATTTGGAAAATATTGTCAGTTAAAAGTCCGTACAGGTAATTTAGGGACTTGGAATTGATTAGCTAACGTTCGTCTTTAACATTTTATAAACTGAAATGCTAGTCCCTTTCTTCCCTTACTAGACTCATGTCAAGATCATATTGACCTGATATCTGACCACTTTTTCCAATGCAGCAATAGATGGCCATCTGTCAAGAACAGATGCACAGTACACTACAGGTAAGCCACAGGTAAACCTTCAAAATCTCTCAAAAAGAACATGATTCTAGTGTCAGAAATGAGGCAGATCATCAGGATAGAAGAACAAAGAGATCAGCAAATCCTCTCTCCCTAAAACAGCTGTAAAGCTGAACACATTTGACAAACATAATCATTCTGGTGATCTAGAATTCTACCAAAGCAGTTGTGAAAATCAGAGCTTTCTCAATGAGGTAGCCACTGAGGGCTTGACAGGCATGCCATACATCCCTGGCTGTCTGGAAGTCTCTGTACTCATGATGTGGAGCCCTGAGGGGATCTCCTCTCTGAAGTAGAAAGTAGAAGTAGACAGCGAGAGCTTGGGGCAGACTTGAAAACTGCACAGACTTGGAATGTACGCCCCAAACCAAACACAGATCCACTGTCAGAGAGTGGCAGCTTTATAGACTTGAAGTGTTTGAACAGTTTATGACCAACCATTGGCTGACCACTAAGCTATGCAGACACAGGGGTTACCTCTAGGAAGCCAGGCTAAAAAATAAAAATAAGAATTAAAACAAAACAAATCTGAGCAGAGAGAGTAGCCACACACTACAGGATGACAGGTTCTTTCAGTCAAGTCTAGGCTTGTTAATTTAAAAAATAAAGAGAAGAAGAAGAAGAAGAAGAAGAAGAAGAAGAGGAAGAGGAAGAGGAAGAGGAAGAGGAAGAGGAAGAGGAAGAGGAAGAGGAAGAGGAAGAGGAGGAGGAGGAGGAGGAGGAGGAGGAAGAGGAAGAGGAGGAGGAAGAGGAAGAGGAAGAGGAAGAAGAGGAGGAGGAGGAGGATGTAAACAAAAGAAAAAAAAACAGCAGAAGCCAAAAAATACCTCTGGAGGAAAAAAAAGAAAGATTAAATCCAGAGTTGTTATAATGTATTACCTAAAATTTTCAATAAAAAAATCATGAGACATGCAGAAAGGCTGAAGAGTATGACCCATACTCAAGGAGGAAAAAAAAGCAGTCACTGAAAACAGACTCTGAGAAGCCTTTATAAGTTGGATTTAGCAGACAAAGACTTCGAAGTATCTACTATTAATATGTTCAAAGAGCCAACAGAGAATATGCTGACAGGGACTCGATCTATAGGGAGCATTGGTAAAGAAGTCAAATCTATTAAAAAGTACCAGATGAAAATTCTAGAGTTGAAACAAATAGTAACCAAAATGAAATATTAACTAAATGGGCTCAACAGTAGACTTGAGATGAAGAAAGAATTAGTGAACTTAAACATGAACCAATAAAGTTTATCCAATCTGAAGAACAGAGAGAAAAAAATTAAGGATAAGCTGAACAAAGCCTCAGAGCCCCAGGGGCCACAACCAAGCATATCAACCTATGTGTAATGGGGAGACCCAGTAGGAGAGGAGAGAAAGGGACAGAAAAAATATTTGAAGAAATAATGACCAAAAATATCCCAAATTTTATGAAAAATATTTATCAGTAGATCTAAGAAGGCCAATGCATCCCAAATAGGATAAACATACAGAGATCCTCACTTAGACACACCATAGTCAAAATGTTGAAAACCAAAGAAAAAGAGAATGTCTTGAAAGCACCAAGAGAAAAACAAGTGTCAAGAGCTTAGATCCCTAGCAGATGCATCATCAATCAAGCAGACAAGATTGAATCTCAACCCATGACCCTGTTTACCCAGATTCCTAGACCTCACACTAAATACAAGTGAAGACTTGGAGTCCTATTTCTCATCCTGATGCTTTGATGCATATCTTTGAGTAAAGCTTCTATTTACAGCCTCAGATATCTTTGAAACATAGATTAATGAATGAAGATCTATAAATAAAAGAGACTATATCCAACTTGACCTTGATCAAGTAATCTGATAAATCACAGCAGTACTGATTATTTCAACAATGTTCTAAAGAGTAAAATATGTACTGAGAGCTGTGATAGAATCCTAGGGAGAAAGAATCTTAGGGAGAATGCCTTAGAAACCACAGGCATCACATTCTCCCAGGAATGACAACACACAGACAAAAATGGATTCCGGATGGTCTAAACAGGTGAAAACAGTATAGCCATGCCTTTTCCCATGTTGCTAGAGTTTACTGACCCTGGCAACCGAAATCCATCCACGTGGGTGGATGAATTATGAGAGTAAAGTGTACAGCTCATTTCAAATAAAAAGAGAAGCTTTGTAATTCACAAAATACTCAAGGTCAAGTCTGTACCTCCTTATTCAATATTAACTAGCAAACAAAAAACAAAGTTCTCTGATTTTTAATACCGTGTGTTCAGATTATTTAGTATATTTTGCTCTCCACATGAGGTCACTTTCTGGATAATTGGAAAGTTAAGTAATTGCCTAGAAAAGGTAAACATTTGTTAAAGTCCTTAAGAGGAGGCTTAACTTATTTGATACAACTGCAATAAAATAGTAGTTTGAATCAACATAAAATCCTTCTTGTATCTATCATATGACGTCATGTGGAACTGCCAACTCACACTTTTTGATGTAAAACTTTTTCAATACACTTCATTCATAATCAGAACCCACGTTGTGATATCATTTTTCCCCTAAACTCTGAATAAATAAATAAAAATGTGTTGACTTTGATTTATATGTGTTTTTCTTAGGCACCTGGTGACGACAGTTTAGGAAGATTCAGTTTACTGGTATGATAGAATTAAATAACTAATGACTGAGGAGGTGGGGCATTTTAAATTCTAAACTACCGTAACAAGCTTAATTCTTTCACTATTTATACTCTTCCTTTGGACTCAAGATGTGTCAGTGAATGTATGTGTTCCAAAATAGTCTTCCCTTTGTTGTTTCTCCTCAAACGGAATTATTTCTCTGTGAGCAAGAGCCGTGCATGGTCTCCCCTTTCTGTATCTCCCATGGTGCTTTTCGAATGTGCTTATGAGTATTGCAGATGGACTAGCTGCAAAAGGATGGGAGGGACTTGGGTGTAGAATTGGAGCTAGATCGAGAAAATGGAAGGATTTTAAATGAAGATGCTGTGAAGTGGGATGGTGGTATCCATGGTTTCAGACACTGAGAACAGTAAGCCCAAATACATAAAAGAAGGAAAGTGCACAGCTTCGTAGGGGACCAGCAGCCTGACAAATTCATCAGGGCCTGAGAGTAGGGTACAAGAGGACACCCAGAAATGATAAAATAGAAAAGGGGCCCTCACGCTTTACCTGAGGAAAATTTGAAGCACAAAAGACTTAGATTTGTACTTTTTAGGATAAGTAGAATGAATTGGCATGTTTCAGGAGGGAGGTTCTCTTTCCTATGTCGAGTTTTAAGGACTCATAGTCTTTCAGAGCAGGCAAAGGGATCCATAATGGCTCTCCAAAAGTTCACACGTTCTCCTCTTATATAAGGCTTTAAAAATGATTTTAATATTAATTGTTATTGTAATGTTTTATACACTATTCTTCGAAGGGCAACTCTCCTTTCTTCAGCATTGTCTTATCGATAAGTTATTTTTCTTAAATCATTCCTGTTGCCCCTTCAGTCTCATGAGAGAACCTTTACATAAATCTAAAGGAAAATATGGGGATTTGCAAAGGTGGTTTTCAGCATGTGTTCTCCTTTCTCTCCTTCCCTTCCCTACAGTTGGACCCCAACACCCTTCCCTGCCTCTTTGCTTCTTTCTTGTGGAAAATTTCTTAGGAAAAGAAATGCAGGACTTCCCTGACTGCTCTTACCCCATGGCAAGCTTTTTCTCATCTCCAAAGTCCTTGACTCCACCGGCTGGAATGCCCATATTGAGTTATTCTTCAAATGTTTCAGGGACACCCTGATGTTCTAAGTTCCTCAAGGCTAAGGACTGTGTCCTCCACCTCTTATGCATACCAATGTCATCTTATATGCTGTAGACATGATTATTAACTAAATGCACAAAATAGAGGAAAGCATCGATAATTGTTTATGTGTTCAGGAACATGAATTATATCATATTAACTCTAATCTCTATTTTTCTCATCAGATTTTCAGTAAATTTTCCCTTATCAAAAATGAAAGCAGTAAAGTCAATTTCAGAGAACATGTTCTTTTAAAAGCGAATTATAAATCTATCATCAATCTTAAGGATATTTCCTTGGAGTAGGTCAAGAATATACTATCTTGAATAACAAATAAATCAAGTGTTGACTAAAGAAAAGAATATAGCTAAAGTGAGCTATAGGTAAATAAAATGGTACATTTCTTTTCAAGTTATTAACCATCATCCATATTAAAAATTATTATAAAATTAAATAATACATAAATATAACATTGAATATAAATTAAAATAATATTTAACAATATTAAACTCATCTTAAAGCTCAGGATTCCAGATTCTAGTTTAACTCTTTGCCCCCAAGACACTACTCCAACTAAAACAGAATTTTCTGCCCTTCAACTTTATCTTTCTGCTGCTCCTTTTTGCTCCTTTTTAAAGGTGAAATTTAAGTGTTTTCTTCCAGAGAATTGGAGCAGGCAAAATGAAAGATATCACCTGTGATCTGTTCTCTTGACTACTAGAAAAAGATAATCCTGATGTCATTATTTGAAACATTTATGATACGGAATATATAAAATAAAAAAGTGTTTACTGTAGGCCCCCTTTGGAGCTGGGTAATTTCCTACCCAATTTGCCTCTCATTCAGTCAGTTCATCTTTCAGCTAGTCCCTCTTAAAGGAACAAAACATTAATTGAACTTGCCATTGTGTCTTGGACTATTTGGGTGACAATTTTCCGTGACAGGGAAAAAGAGTTGCTAATTCATTGCTTCAGGAAATGAAGGCCTAATAGCCTCACATCTGGTAAATTATGGTCTTCCTGCTCCTTGAGGCAGCAGCCATACATGCAGCATTATTTGGAATTAAGGAAAAGCAGCAAAGGAAATCAATTTTTACATTTGCAGTGGACTCTTAAAAAAACAATAATAATAATAATAGCGATGTACAAGCCAAGAACACTTTCTTTACAAAAGCATCCTTTGTCTAAGACATAGCATTGAGTCCACCAGAGGATAAATTAAGTAAAAACCCTTCCAGTATCTTAATGGAAACTCTGAGAGGTCACTGTGGACTTAGACCATGTGGCACTGCATCTTGCCCCAGGGGGTGGGACCATGTGTACATTCACCATATTTGCGCAAATGCAGCGATAGTTTTCAAGGCCTCTGGGGGAAATGAAACATAAAGACTGATTTTGCTTTGAGCGGGGATCATGCTGTATAGTGGATGGGAAATTCAATTCAGCCCCACTTTTAGGTAACATCTGGACGGCTCAATATTCAGAAGAAGTAAAGACAGCGGGAAGGATGGGGGGTGGTAATTCCCCAAAGGACATATACAAGACACGGCAGCCTTCACTATGGAGAATTACAGGAGTTCAGATAGACAAACTGAGATGTCTCACCCCAGTCCTGTCCTGATGATGGGCTCGGTGGAGAATGGCTTTTATCACATTAATACCAGTTGGTATCATGGCCTTGTGAAATCACTCCAATGACTATCATATCTGTTTCTATTCAGTTCCCAAAGGACTCCAACTATGACGACCAAACGGGCAAGTTGGTGGACGTCCATCGTGCCTATAAGAGGTCTGGTGAAAATAAAGCTCACTGCTGACGCCGGCACCCGTCCTGGGAGGTAGCCGAGCTTTCTCTCCTGGCTGAACAGGGGCAGCACAGCACAGCCTACACCTGACTCCCACTTAATGCTCTGTAATCCCCAATTGGAACAATTAATTTTACAAGGGGTTATGCCCCCTCTCTCTGCTATTTCTATCGAGAGCTTTAGGAAGCAGACAGGGGTCCATCACGATGCATTTCAGCAGCTCCTTTCACCTGGACCTGGGACTGTGCCTTGCTTTTTGTCAGTTTTGGTGTTGTCAATGGAGCGTGGCTAGAGGGGTCCCTTGAGCAGAGATCACAGAAAACAGCTTGTGCTTGGAGTGGGAGAGACGGGGAGAGTGAGGCTGTGGATTTAGAAATCATTCTGCGTGTCGAAACCTGGGCCTTGGTCCAGACAGGTGACACAAACAGGAAGTGACGTCAGAAGCACAGTGGGTTCAAGTCAGGATGTGACACTAAGATTGGCAATTCCAGTCTGAACCAAGAGATTTGGGGGAAGCGCCACCCTGTAGGCTCAGATGCCGAAAAACAAGAGACCGGAGCCTCACACACTTGTGTCTGACTATCACTCACTAAAAGACTCATATTCAGATGACTGCTCACCTGAAGACATTTAACCAATTGGCTAAAATCACTGGTATATTTTACCTAACCGTAGCTCTTAAAACCAGAAGATAAACATTGTGATTTTTTAAAATATCCTAGGAAAGCTTTGAAAATTAATTCAATTCACTGACCTATATCCAGCAACAAATTGGGGGACTTCAAATAAGTTAAACGTTTCCAGTTCCACCGTTTTTAAGGAGATGGATATTTTTTGTTTTGTTTTGTTTTGTTTTGGAGATGTGGGAATGCAGGAAGCTATGAACTATATAACAGGAATAATAGTATCCCCAAAAGTTCAAACCTGTGATGATGATTTTTCAAATTGCTTTCACATTTATTATTTCATTTTATCTTCTGAGTGACCTTAGGATTTGACAAGTGCCAATGTTCCCATTTTTCTCATGAGGAAACAGAGGCTTGGATTGTGTAAGTCGTTTTGCCAAGACTCCTAACAAAGTCAGAACTAGAAGATAATATAACATAAGTCCATGAGCCACATTGCTACCGGGTGCCATCCCCTTTGTACTAGAGAACCCAGACCTCTTTTTGTCTGAGAGACTCTTACTGTGCCTCACCATCTTAAGTGGGAGGAAGAGAGAGAGAGGAAGAGACAGAGCTTACTATGTGGCAGGCCTGTTCAGAGCACCTTTAGACACAATAATTCATTTAATTGTCACAACAAGCTCCTAATGTCTATACTATTGTTTGGAGCATTTTCCAGAGGAGAAAATGATGCTCAAAGAGGATATAGAATTGCCTAAGTTCACTCACCTCATACGTGGTGGGGCAGGGATTTGAACCCAGGGAGTTTGGCACCCAAGTCAGTGCTGTTACCCACCATCCTTTATTCCCTCCCTAAATTCAGTGGAATAATTCCTTTTTATCTCCCTTGATATTGAGCACAATCGTCCCCATATGAGAAGCACTTAATAAATGATTTATGAACAGGGAAAGAAGTGGATACCTGCCATTTTGTCTATTTGCCTCTGAGCTTCAGCAGGGTGTACCAACCTGTGCACTATTGAATCGGGAGGCCCATAATTCCTTGTTATGAGGGCTGTTCTATGCACTGTAGGATGTTTAGTGGCATCCCTGGCCTCTATCCACTCTATGCCTGTAGTGCCCTCCAATTGTGAGCATCAGAAATGTCTCTAGACATTGCCAAATATCCACAGAGGTGGTGGGGGGAAGGGAAAATAAACCCCAAGTTGAAAAGTCCTGACTTGAGACATGAAAAGGAGATACAGTCTTGAAGGGGGTCTGGCTGGCAGGAATGCTCTGTGTCAAGAATGCTCTCATGTAACTGCCTTTTCTCAGTACAGCCTTGGAAAGGGAATGAAGGAAGGGCTCCTGCATCTTCGCCTTCCCTCCTGGTGGCCAGGAGACAGTGCTGGTTGCTTGTTGGGTTGACATCTTTGAATCTAGGCAACATTCCAACTTAGTAGAGAGGAGTTATGGGTGAGCAGGGGACCCCTGGCAGGGAGAGGATAGCAGAGTGGTACTGAAGCTCCTATATGACTATATGCTCATACATGTTGCATATTCGTGACAAGAAAAGAAAGAAATGAGGCTTCCTGTGAGGGCAGGGATCTGATGCCCCCATGAACTGAGAGGTAGACAATTTTTCCCAGTCCAGAGCCAACTTCAAGATGATGTTGCTTTGACAGATAGCCATAAGGGAGGCTGGGTGGAGAAAATCCAGAATCTGCTTGTCTCTCAGCATGGGAGACATTTGTGCGTTTTCTGAGTCATCTGACATAGACAGTGTAGAACTTTCCTGATGGATAAGGAAACCTGATGTCCTCATTTATTATAACAATGAGGTCATTGGAAGACCCATAAAAGTGAAGTTTGCTATCCAAGTTCAGATCTAGTTTGTTATTCAGATAATGGTTCCAAGCTTATTTAACAAGCCAGTTTTAACAAGTTGAATTTCTTTACAGGATGTTTGTTTAATTGTAGCATAGCCACCCGATTATAAACAGTATTTTCAACTGTGTAGAAAAAACCCAAGTCAAGAGGATTGTTCAGAGAGAGATTTACATTTCCTTCAACTGAAAAGTTTCTAAGTCAGATTTTCATCAGAGATGTAAGAAAGGACTCCAAAATCTCTCTAAGGATTTCTAAAAATCACATCAGAAAAATGAAAAGAGAGAAGAAATTACAGGTAGGCTTCCATCTTTAAGAGAGCTCAAGATACTCGAACATCTGATTACAAATATACCAAACGTCTTAACTTCTTTCCCTGAGGCAAAGCAGCAGAATAGAATGAACACTGCGGAGACAGATGAGTTCCAAAGAAAGTCACCAATGATTTTTTTAACGTTTATAAATAAATGTCCTTTTCATCACTCCCTAATGCAATATGGAATATGTGAGCGTTAGAGAACTGCAGACTGTTATCCAAATTCTTTCTGGACCTTCCTTGAGCCTTACAACTTTCCTGAGCCTCATTCCACATGTAAACATGTAGATCACACCTATTACATAAGGCTCTTGTCCTTAAAAAAGATATTTTTTAAAACTGAGTAAAATACTTGAACTGGTCATTCAGTAAATAGGAGCTATTATCGTAATATTATGACCTCTAAGATCTTTATGACAGTTTGTTCGTTTGTATAGACAAGTGGATAATTTCTTTTCCAGGATTCGAAGCGGCATTTTATTCTTCCTGTCAAACTACAACTTTGCCTATTTTCCTGAGATGTATACAGATGGAGGAGGGAGGCTGACAAGAAGATGACTAATATTTTCGCAGTATTAGAATCACATTAACAAGTTACTTATTCCTATGATGTACATTCTAAACAAAGCATATATTTAATCTAGGAAAAGGTTATCACATCAAACCACAAATGATTACTGGACACAATTTGATCTTGTATCCATCAATTTCTTACCAACCTAACAAAACATCAGTCCACTATTTTGGGGACCTTCGGCAAAGACAGTCCAATATTTTAAAACGTCAAATAATAAAGAAGTGAATGAGATTTTATTACTTAATTTTGTAGGCCTACCCATTGTGGTTGAAATGACATGCCACTAGGATCCCCTGATCAGAATGGGCCTGGCAGTTTGACTCATAGAGTATTACGCCAAAAGCACATCTAGCATATTTTCTTTTGTCATGCAGCCAGATAAACTAGCATATAGACACATGCATTTAACACCATCCTGCTTCTCCAACCTTGGCCCCCAGTATCAGTAAAAAAATAATAATAATAATCCCACAAAATAAATAGAACCAGGATAAAAGATAGCAGAAGATAAAAGATTTTGGTGCATTTTAGAAAATTGGAAAACAACAGGTGAAAACAGTGGGATCCCGGAAAATCCAAGCACCTGTTATCAGGGAAATGACAAGAAGTGAACCAATTCACTCTGCAAAACCCCAGAAAGGTTCAGAACTTGGAAGATCTGGGCTCAGAAGGGGTGGAGCTCAGGGGAAGATTTGAATCCAAGTCTCTGCCTACTCTCCATACAACCATGTACCTACTATAAAATCAGCCCCCCCAACACACACACACACACACACACACACACAGGGATAGATGGGACCAAAGGATTATACTCTGGAGAAATCAAACAGGAGAGGCTCTTGACACAGGGCACCAACAAAAATGGAAGGCCGGCAAGTCTTCTCTCGGGTCCTCTGTCTCTACCTGCATCTAGGAAGCTGGTCATCAAACATAAGCTGCTCCCTCCACACCCACTTATCTGCTCCATCTCTGGCACAAATTAGATTTTTTTTTCTTGATGACCATGGGAAAAAAATCTCTAGATTTTTTTTCTCACTAGAAAGGGTAGGTCATCTTCCAGTGGTCCCTGCCAGTCACCTCTGTTCATGAGTACAGCAGTCCCAACAACATTTTAGCAACTCACTTTTAGATATAAATGACCAGAGAAGAATCAGAGACATTTGAGGAAAATGTGCAACATAGATATAGAGACCAAAACCAATAAAGCAAATAGGCAAAACCCAAAATAGACAAAGATCTAAATGGATCAGAGTGAATGCAGAACTCAGAAGTAAACTTTTAAAAATTATAATATATCCTTAAAGACATGCAAAAAAAAAAATGAATCCATAATATGGATATAGGTCGGTATGAAAAAGGATCAGAGACAACAACAAATTCTTTTCCATTAAAAAATATAGAAACTGAAATTTAAAAAATTAAATAAAAGGTTATAAGATGGAGTCAAGGAACTCTCAAAAGTAGAACAAAAATAAAGAGAAAAGGAAAATGGGAGCAAAAAGATAAGAAAAATTAAAGAATCCGTACTCAGAGTTCAGCAGCTAACAGTTAGGAGCTCCAGAAAGAGGAGAAAACAGAGGGGAGATATTATCAAAGAAGCAAGTTTTTAAATTTCCAGAACTGAAACTCATATGTTTCCATAATGAAAGGGCACTTGAGTACCTTTCACGTGAGTGAAAAAGGACAAAACCCTAGGTAGGTCACGGTAAAATTGAGAGCACTTGACCTCTAGAAGAGATTCTAGAAGCTTCCACATGGGAGGGGAAAACATAGTCAAATACACAAGAATAGGCTTGAGTTTCTTAACAGCAACTGAATCTTAGAAGACAGTGAACAAAGCCTGAAAAATTCCAAGTAACAATGTTTTCAAATTTAGAATTCTATTTCCTTTCAAACTATCAATGAATTATAAGGATAAAACATTTGCCATTTAAAATAATCTTGTCATGCAGTATTTTTTTTAAAAAAATATCCTTTGTATTCTCTCTAGTTGCTTCAGCAAAACAACAACAGAGTAAACCAAGATAGAAGATGCAGACATTGTCACCTGACACAGCAGAGAGATGGAGGGATCACTGCCGAGTGGAGCTAGAAAATGATTCACCAGTAAAGGAGTGAGAGGAAATGTGGCTCCAAGAAAGAGGTGAGTGGCAGGGGAGGGGGGGAGATGGGACTGAGCTGTCTGACTGAATAGATTGTTGATAGATTGTTCATATGGCAGCCATGTTGGAATATTTGGAAAATAATTAATACAGTCGCATAGAGTGTGCAATTTTTGTCCAACGTTACGTCTGGTGAATGACAGAACTGGGTTTCCATCCCAGGCCATCTGGTGCTCTTCACCAGTCCCCAGGACAACCTCACAGGGAAGTGATGACAGTGTATACTCTTTGCCATGTCATTTGTGACGAGACTCTGCCTATGGATATGGTAGAAATCCTGACATCACTTAGTTGAAAGATACTATCGAGGAGAGTCCGGAGAGAAATCTAAATCCCATAATCCATGCCTAAAATGATCAGTGGCAAAAACAGCACTGCAAACATAGTCTTTAAAAACACTGAATTACAGACAGAGGAGAAACAGAGCAGTTGAGGGTTCTTGCTTCTGGGGAGGAGGACTCGGGTGGAAAGGGATGGGAAGTGGGAAAATCCACTTTTCGTTATCAGCTGTTTAGTGCTTTTTGAATTTAGCATTCTCACCTATTACTTCCGGTTAAAATAAAATTAATGACACAGTAGTTCAAAATCAAAACGCAGCTTTTTATAAAAAGCTTTGGCAGTGATTGACAACTGCCTTCATGGCCGTTGGGCAGAGGAGAGGCAAACGTGTTTATTAGGAACCAAGTGACAGACCAGCTTTCAAGTTACCTTATATATATTCCCATACATTTTCAGCTAAAAGTTTCTATCACTGCATTTGTGATCTGTGAGTAGTGCCTTCCTCATTGAGTGCAAGCAGCCAGGATCAATTGTATCTCATTCACAAGATCAGACGAGTGAGGAGACAGCAAGTGACATGCCTGTTCTGTGCCTGGGCACTTGTCAAGCAATGGGGACACAATAAAATGGCTCTCATGGCAGAGTGAGCAGGAGGCCTGGTAATCGACACCAACTAGACAACCCCAAAGGACTCCCTGCCTCTTTCATCCTATTCACAAGCATGAATAAGAAGAGAAAACAAGTAAACACGGACTAAATATATGTCCAGCATTGTCCTTCATGCTTTTCATATATTAACTAATTTCACATGTTCCCATGAGATAGGGACTGCTCTCATCCATTTTACACATAAGGAAGTTGATAGCAAAGCCCTTGCCTTAGCCCACAGCTGACACATAAGGGAGAGGGTGTTGGCATCCAGAGAGTTTGCTTGCTGGATTTATTCAGCAACAGAAAGGAAAGAAGTACTAATACCTGCTACAACATGGATGAACCTTGAAAACATGACCCTAAGTGAAAGAAGCCAGACACAGATGCATATTGTGTGATTCCTTTTATATGGAATAGGCAAGACCACAGGGACAGAGAGCAGAGTGGAGAGAAATGGGGAGGGACTTATTTCCAGCACATAAGGAGAGAGAGGAATGGGGAGGGACTGCTTATTGGGGAGGGATTTGCTTGTGGGGTGAGAAGTTCTTTTGGAGCTAGATAAACTTGGTGGCTGCACAACACTGTAAGTGAATGTACTAACTGTCATTGAATTATACACTTTGAAATGGACAATTTTATGTTATGTGAATGTCATCTGTCAGATAGATAGATAGATAGATAGATAGATAGATAGATAGATAGATAGATATTAATATTAGGTTCATGCAAAAGTAATTGCGGTTTTTGCAATTATTTTTAACCTTTTAAACCGCAATTACTTTTGCACCAATCTAATAGCTAGATAGATGATAGATAGATAGATAGATAGATAGATAGATAGATAGATAGATAGATAGATAGATAGACAGACAACTAGATAGACAGACACATATATAAACCAGCACAGTGTACTTTGAAAACTACAGATCCCACAAATAGCCAAGTAGATAGCGGAAACTCATGGTGGCCAGATGTCCCCTGGGGATTTTCCCAGTAGTCTGTCTATACTGCTGCCAGGGTCGTTGTCTTCAGAACTGTAGGAAGGGGGCTGGTATATGACAGCTGCAGTAGGCTGGCCAGTGGCCTCCCCTGAAGTGACAAACTGGGGCTCTAGGGGCCTGGCAGTCATTTGAGGAACTAGAGACTGGAGCTATATACCGATCAGCAAGGAAATATTTTAACAACGAGCAAAACACCAGCTAAATTTCAGCTCTGAATAGAACCAAACTCAGTTTAAACTTTCAAAACAAGCAGTATATCCTCCTTGCTCTTATGCTATGTAAACAATCTAACACAATTTCATAATGATGGCTACCCCTGGCTTGCTATGGGTCAGGCGAGGTCACTAAGAAAAACATTAAGGCGCTTCTGTTTAAAACATCTTCTCTCTGAAATTGTGGCTTCCTTCTGCCCAACGTACTGCACTTAATTAAGGACTGTCCCTTTTCCCTGCATGAAAAAATAAAGCTGACAGGCCTTCTTACAGTGTAGGCTGGGACAGGACAACCTCTGCTGCATGCTATTGGTCAGAACAAGTCACGTGACACTCCCCCCATCAAGAAGTGGAGCTCCATCATGAATCCTGAAAAACATACCTTGCTTTTCCTGTCTTCTGTGTGCTAACAGTTCTGGCTCCGCATCTAGGTTTTCCTGGCCCACCACCCCTGCCTTTTAACACTTCCCAGCAGTGGTTTACTTCCATTTTCTTCCCATTTCCCTTTTTATTAACCAAATCTGCCAAGCAATTGAACCTAGGAGACAGTGAGGAGGGAGGACACAAAATGAGAGAAAAACACATATTATCATCTTTTCAGTTGAATGGCAGGACACAACAGCAAAACGTATCTACCATGCACTTGCTCAGCTAAGCTAGTTCATTGTTTTGCTGCCTTGGGTACTTATACCAAGTATGTCTTACCTCAGAATTTCTATAGGGATGCTTTTGGTCTCACCATCTGTACTTGCGAGCTCCACGCTAACATTTTCTCATGCGATAGAGATAACGAAGAATGACAAGGATTTGCGTCCCACTCCTCCCCAACTCCCCTAAATAAATAATAAAACTACTTTACCAGAGTAAAGTAGTTTTTACGTTAATAATTAAACTACTTTAGCAGAGAGTTACCACTCTACAGGATATTTTTTCAGAATTATTTCCATGGCCACCCTGTGCTATGTGATGACCGTGCAGTTGGTTCCCCAATAAAATATTTAAAATCACATTCACTTTAGTTAATGAGAATTTTAGTAGAATAAAGCTTTCAACTCCGCTTATACTTTTAAAATATTAAAGTTGACCTAAAATGTTATGAGGCGTGCTCTCGTTTACATCCTGGTGCTTGAGTTGGGTCAGAAAATGTTAATGTCTTAAAGAGTCTCTATGATAAACTTCGGCTGTTTTCCTTTGAAGGAGGGAGTTCAAGACTGTGCTGGCACGTGTTATCTCTTGGTTTTCTTTGGCTGCTTGAACCCTCTTTTGAAGGTACAGGGCCCAAGGGTGTGTAACTGAGATACATTGCTGAGGGCACAGGGTTAGAGAGAAGAAGGAGGTGGCAGAGAAAAATGTGATAAGTATCAGAGCACAGGCTTAATGCTGAAACCTGAGCATGACTTACTCTGCCCACCGCCCAATCACCGTGATCTGAGAACCAAGAAAGCCCATGGGAGGCGTGATGAGATCGAGTGAGGCAGTGCTTGTGAAATGCTTTTATAAACTGTAAGGCACAGTACATGTGCTGTAAATCGAGTGCCATATATTTGCGTTGTTATCACAGAATGCAGGCTCCATGGAGACATGCTATTGAGCACAATGGGGAGAGAATGTAAAAGAAAGAGAAGTCACAGTCCTTGTACTTCTAAGGGTCTTATAGGTGAACAGCAGAAATACACGGCAAGAAATCTAGTTGAAGGAAATAATAGATCTCATAGCCAAAAATCTATGAGCCCGTAGGCTGTAGAACGTAGGAATGGTCCGATGGGAGGGTTGTGTTGAATGAATCCGGGTCAGTCTGGTTGCCCACATTCTATTATAACTACTTTTCTTTCCCTCGAGCTCCTGGTATTGTCAAGCGCTTTCATTGTTTTTCTTAATGCTCATAACTCACGTCATCCTCATTTTACACTGTGGCTCACAGAAGTTAAAGAAACATTCCCAAGATGACACATGGAAGCAAGCGAACTTGGATTGAAATCCAAGCAAATCTCTCTGACACGAAGGCCGCCCTAGAGAAACACGTCTGTTCCTCAACAAAGCATCTTGTGATTGATCCCAAATCCTCCAGGCCCCAGTAACACAGTGGCTCGGTGACGGCCGCA
The DNA here is from genome assembly GCF_057876585.1 of Rhinolophus sinicus. Classification (NCBI taxonomy): domain Eukaryota; kingdom Metazoa; phylum Chordata; class Mammalia; order Chiroptera; family Rhinolophidae; genus Rhinolophus; species Rhinolophus sinicus. Next base: position 59,513,900 of record NC_142506.1, on the reverse strand, counting down.
GGTGAGCTGGGCTCTGCCTTGCTGGTGCCCGGTGGTTAAGAGGTATCTACCTACATGAAGCGACGGGTCACCTTGGCTTTCTTTCCAGATCTCATCAGAGTCCTCAGGTGTGATGTCTTGGTTCTCATGCTCCCCCCAAAATCAATCAATACAACTGAGCATGTCTGTGGCTCTGCTATGGCAGGTCATTTGTACATAGATTTGTTTCCCTTCTAGTGTGTGTTGTTCTAGAGCTGGCATCCTACCAGTGACCGCACCTACATGTTATCTTTGCCTTCTGCATTGCACCTTGCACGCGATTGGTACTCACAAAGTTTTGCTGGATTTCGTCTGGTCACAGAGCAGTATGGGGTAGGAATTAAGCAAACCATGTATGGAAGCAGAAAACTGGGCATCAAATCCCACACCCACTACCTACTGGCTGTAACATCTCAATCGAGTTCTTACTCTCCTTTTGTTTGTTACCTTGGCTGTGATATGGATCAGCTAAGTAAACTTCTAGCAAGTGCTGAAAACAGTACTTGGCATATGGTAAGTGCTAGATAACTGTAATTATTTAATACAATGGTATTTGGTGTCAGAGAAAACCAATGAACAAGAAAAAGCAAAACACTCAAATAATCTTTGCATATTTAATACTTCTGTGCACCTTATATAATATAAGACCCAATGATCTCTAATCCAGATATTGCCCTTTTGTGCCTCCATCTTCTGAGTTCTAGTAGATGTGGAGGAAAATACTTATTTTTGTTGGCTTAGACGGTTTGGAGGGACAAGAAGCCAACAGCATACAAATATATGAAAATAAGTGCCAGCTCTCAGTCTCTGTCTCTACATTCTACTGTCCTTGTTCTGTTGGGAACATTTATCTTTTGACTTCCTTAATGATTCTTAAATAATAGTAATAATAATACTTACTATGTTTCATGGGTTAAGTATTATCCCACCTTTTCCCTAATACTCAGGTGTCATCAGGAGTCCAGACACTTGTGAGTGGAGATGGTGATGATTAAGTTATATGTCATCAATTTGTCTTCTACCCAAAGGTAAATTCTGTCCCCCAACCCCATAGCCCTCCAGTTAGGTTCCAAGTTAAGCCAAATCTTTTTCTTTTATATACCTAGATTATAAATGAAAATGATCTGTTACAGGGTTACAGATTTCCTCACACTCCATGTATATGTGCAGGGAAACTACAGCTTCTTCATTCGATGGCAAAATGCTCTTGTCATCAAAGGGCTCCCCCCATGGATAGGAGGATTGAAGACTAAAACCAACAAAAAAAAAGTTTTCTTGTTTTTTTCCAGGACCAATTATTTTAATCCAGTAATTGAAATAGTCTCCATATCCCAGGCACTTCTGAATACATTTCTTCCCATTGTCCTTGCTCGTCATTATAAGCTGCCTGGGTGCGAGGGGGAGCCCCCAAGGACTGGGGCACCAGCCTCTTGGCACATTGGTGCTACTGTCTGTCCTGCTCTCTGATTCCCGAGTCTGAGCTAACTGGGGCCCAGTGTCCTCCCTGCTGACCACAGCTTTCCTGGGAATGTGGACCCCAGAGGTCGACGCGACTCCAGTTTGATCCTCAGCCCGGAGAGTCTGTGCTGAAGTCTTCCACCACAGAGTACTTTCCCACCAGCCATTTAAATCCCCTCTGGTCATCTCAGCTTCCCAGTAATGGGGCATCTCTCACTGGGGGTGAGTAGGAACGGCTGAGTCCTACCCACACACCTTGGGAGCCAATCAAGGGATTTAGGGAGCGCTAAACTCAGTGCTATGTCTCTGCCTGTCTGAGGAAACTTTAGGGCACTGGTGCTACCCACCCTGCTGGTGCCCTGTGAGCCCACAGGACACTCTTCTCTCAGAGTCCACAGCCTGACGTTTGGACCAATACCCTCTGCCCTCTTCATTTCCCCAGCACAGCCTGTCACTGACACAGGCTCAACTCTATTCTTGCTGCATCCAGCTAGATTTCAAAATGTATTGCATCCTTAGGATGCTTGCTGAGTGCTTGAAATGTGCTGCATATTGTGCCAGACACTGTGGCTACAGTGTTGAAAAGATCCATCCTCAGCTTCTCATCTCCTGGGGGTGGGTGGCTACATAAGGAGGTTCTTATAAAAATATGTATGTCATAGTTGGTGTGTTGAGAGAGAGAGAGAGAGAGAGAGAGAGAGAGAGAGAGAGAGAGAGAGAGAGAGAGAGACAAGGGTTTGGGCACCCATAGAAGGATTATTGACCTAGACGGCTATTTGGGTTTCAGAGGAGGCTTCCTAGACTGACCTAAGAGTCACTCGGTCTTCTCTGACTCCACACCAAAGACCCAGCTTGTTCATGTCTTGTTAATATCCTCATGTGCCCACTGCCTGGGGAGCCCTTGCGAGCTCTGCCACCTCTGGCTCCATATAGTAAATTCAGTGATGAGGGAATTTGGGCCCATTGCCGCTGACCATTTTGTTCTCAGTCTCCTACTTTACATCTGGGATGGGACTGCTCACAGGAGACAAGCTGCTTTAGGAGATTCTCAATACTTCCTCATCAGAGGAGCCAGAAATGAGAACAGCTGGTCTCCACACAGTTTTGACATTTCTGGTCAACGCAAACCACACAAAAGCCAAAAATTAAAGTAAAGGAGGTGGGAGAGACCATAAAAATGGGAAGGTACAGTGTATCTCCCCTAAACGATGGGTTGATTATGATATGATATGAAAGAGATTTGAATAAAACAATCTTGTTATCCAAACATTTTAATTATTATGCCTCTGGCTCATACTTGAAAATACGGTCCCTTTCCCCCATCTCCCTCCCCTCCCCTAATTCTGCAAGTTAGTGCAATTATATCATTGGAGTCGTTGTTTTCCTCATCTGTCACAGTTTTTGTTATTTTATTTAAATATAGAATCAGGAAATTCACACTGAAATAAAACATCTTGTTTCCTATGGCCAAAAGCCAGAAAGAACTTGTCTTTGGACGGGTGATTACAAAACACACAGCAGTGTTGTTGTATAATGTCTTTCCTACTTGATTTCACCACGTGATTAGTAACCGATTATGACCAAGCCACTAGACATGTGCGTATGTAGAAACTAACAGCTTGGGTACCTTAATGCACAATATATCCAGAATGAAACTAGGATCCATTGAAGCCACTGGCATTTAAATATGGTACCTGAGGTTCATAAGAACCCAAGGATTCAAGTAGAGAAAAGATGCCTTTGAATAGTGGATGCAAACTTGCCTCGCATTGCAGAAGGCACAACTTGTCTTTCTCGTCCTCCATGTTCTTTCAGTCCCCATGTGTCACATGCCTTGCACAGAGCAGCGTGCTCTGTGACACTGATTCTGGGAAAAACACCCAACCTGCAGATGACCCCAAAGCAGCTCAACTGTTTTCTCATTGTCTTTTCCTTGAGGCCACCATTGAAATGGAGCATTTGCTGGGGAAGGTTAATCAAGGAACATTTCATAAAAGGGGAAAAGGGGATACTTTTGATCACTATTTGATAGGAGGAAGCTGTCCTCAGACTCAGCCCTTAATGTCCCTGTTTACCATGAAGATGTCCCAAGGAGGACAAACATGTCACATCTCTCTGGAAGGACACCTGCTTTTCTCCCATTCACCCAAACTCAAAGCTTTCACGTCTCCATGACTCCTTCATTTCCCTGGCTCCCCTAACTCAATCGGCCAACATGTCTTATGGATTCGTGACACAAAATGTCACTCATGCCTGGCCCTCCCATTCCATTGCACCCTGTCTACAGATGCCTGACATTATCCTACAATACTGTTTACATCATATCAGTTGTCTGCTCTTCTCAAGAAGAGAGGAACAAGGAGCTCCTGACTGACAGGCGAGAAGAAACCTGACCACCATTCTCCATCACTTCCTGCTGATAACTACAGAAACCTCCTGCGTCTATCTAGGCATTGTTCCCAAGTACACTTTTTCTTTCTTTCCATTATTCCTTGTACCTGAAGCATCTAATCCTTGTCTTTGAAAACCTACCCTTCTTTCACATTTGGGTCGAATTCTTTGTGTTTTCCTTGGTCCTAAAAGAAGATCTAAGCAGGACATCGCAGCACCCACCACAGACCTTGTGGGGTCACATGGGTCCTCCCACTTACAACTGTGTGATTGCAGATAAGTTTCTGAACTTGCTTCTGCCCCTGTAGCTTATTTCACAAGAGTAGGGAACATAGTACCCTTTTTACTCTAAGGATGACATGACATAATCCATGCAATGCGTGAATCGAAGAGCTCCAAAATGTTAACTATCATTATAACATTTATCATCACTGCTACTAGACACTCACATATGCTTCTTACATTGTCAGTTTTAAAAAGCTAACTATGGCTCACCTTACAATTGTTTACAACACGGAACTATTGAGAACCATTCAACGAGTCTATAGAAATCTCTACGGGCAGAAATTGTATCTTTGTATCATTCTCCCTCCTCTCACACAAGAACATTCATCATTGTGAATTTGCTTGACTTGGTAGGATTTAGGCTTAGCCCTGAAGCCATGCATTAGTAAAGTGAGATACAAGACAAATCCCCATGCCACAGTTACAAATTCCGTATCGAAGAGAGATTCCCAACCCCCGTTTTGAAACCCGGTGTTTAAGCCACATTCATTATCAGAAAATATGTCTGCTCCAAAGAGGTGTGTCATGAGGTCATGTTGATTTTGTCTCTCTGCAGTTTTCTAATCTATCCCATCGTCTTCAGCGTCTCTTCATTGCCATAGCCAGGGTCTCCTCACTGCCACACCCTTTCTACTGGCTTCTTTGCCATTGGTCCCCCCCCCCCCCCAGTCTAGTTATTCTCCAAACTGCAGCCAACACTATCTTTCCACATCTTGTGCTTTCCTTTAGTTCTGCTTGGGTCCATGGAACTAAGTCCAGAATCCATGGCATTTGCGAGCTCTTTCAATGGTTCTTCTCAGCTCCTCTCCCCAGATTCCCCAGCTTTCCAGGCCCCAATGAATGGATGCTACATTCACCTATTCATTCACCTACCAGCCCCATTCACCTATCATGTTCTGCGATATATCACATAGCTTTTTTTGCCTTAAATTTTTTTTTTTTTCTCTCTCTCTCTCTCCCTTTTTTAGTGTGTGTCCTTTCCCTCTTTTTTTCCAACTGGCATATAGTTGGTATTAAATCAATATCTGACAAATAGTAGCTTAATGTACACCTGTTGAGAATTTTCTAAACTCTAAAGTGGTTCTATGTCCATGGGACACACAGAAGGTAGCATCTGGCATTCTAAAAATACGTGAATAAATAAATGAATCAGTCATAAAGAAAGAATAACTTCTATGCATCCTGTCCATACAGACAGCTATTTACAGATCAAATGAGCTTCTACTGGCTGGGCCAGGACGATGCCTTTCATGGAGAGGAGACATGTAGGTTTCTGGTTCATGTCCCAGCCATGACTTTGTTCAGAGCTCCTGGGAGTTTGCACCTGGATAAATGGTCCAGTCTTCAACCTTGGCGTGATTGGGCATCCAGCTGGCAGACACAACTGAGGTAAAGGGGGAGGAAGGTGAGTACCTTGGTGCACAGTGGTTGGTTTGCTTGGGCACTTCACCAAAGGGGTACTCCAGGCCTTGGAGACACCTCAGAGGGAATTATCCATCAACCAGTCACATCCATGAAGGGGACAAGCTCATGAAAGAAAAACACCACTCTGAAGACGGGTAGCTTGGAGGAGGTGAGGGAAGCAAACCAAACACCCTTCCTTTATGAGTCATTTTTTACCGTCTTGCTTAAATTTTTTGTTTTAAAAAATTATGATTTAAAAGGTTCAAACAGACTAGAGAAGTAAATCCATGCATACTTCCAACATTAGTTAATATTTACTAAGAAATCATAGGTTACAACAAATTAAACTTTTTGGCTCTCTTACTGAGCTTTTCTGGCCGGCCATGTCAGCAACTGTTCCTACAGATAGTTTATAACTATTTTTTACCCCTTCAGGGTAACTAAAGTGCAAAGAGTCAGGAGAACTCTGGGTTCACGTGGTCCTTAAGCCAGGGTCTTAGGTAAATGGCTTTGAGGTTGGGGAATGGATCAATGTGAACAGGCAGACACTACACATGCCTGCTAATAACCGGGAAAAGTGAGTTACATTTCTCCTTGTTTGAGGTGGAATTCCTTCATATAAACCTGGGCACCCTCAGAGAGAAATGGTTTATAGTCCAACTGATGTTTATTTTGGACTCTGTTTCTCTTTCAGCTTTCAGTTGTGACCTTAGGAATGAGCTCACAATTGGAAGCAAATCTGTCTTCTGTTTCTACTGTTAAAGAATTACCTACCCACTGAAAAACCACATAGGATTAACAATGGCCTTTTCCCAAATACATGCTTTTTGGAATTGTACAGATTGTATTTATGTTGCTAGCAGAATTCAGTTCAACTGTTGAAATATTTCAATAAGAGCAATTGAATTCTTAGTAAATAGAATGCTTCCTCTGTTCAGTTTTGGTCTGTTGAATGCTGGAAGTTTGGTGGGTCTGACCCATTCGTTACACGTGTCTGGGATGAGAGAAAAGGCAGGCCGTTTGGTTGTGATACCATGTATGTTTTGGGCAGTATCTCAGATTAAAATCCTATGAATAAAAAATGGTCCTGAAAAGTTATTCTTAGCCTTCTAGGTGTAGGCTCCCAGTCTTGAGGAATGGGTAGGACTTCTGAATACCTTCTCTAGTTGTGCAAATCATGATTTGGCATATTTCTTTTGTGGATTCTAGTTGGCATTGGTTCAAAAATATCTGGTGGTGTCCATTTTCAGAGTGCTAGTGTTTTTGTACTTTGAGTTTTCTTTGAATAAGCTCCAAATCATCCACATTGGAGTAATATTCCAAATTCTCTGCATAGGATGGAGAGGGTAGAAGTAAGTAGTATTTATTTACTCATTTGTTTTTGCAACAAACTTTCAGTTGGTGCCCACCAAGCGCTGAGCTGAATAATTTACACATAACATCAAGTTGACTTTGAACAACTCTATGAAACCCATTTTATAGACATGTAGACTGAGACTCACAAAGGTTAAGTCACTTGTAAATGGAGGAGCTTGTAAATGGAAGACCTGAGGTCTCAAGTAAGCCAAGGCTTTTCCACTAGGCATGCTTACTCATGAATGTGTCATGCATATGAAAACACAAACACAGCTAAAGGAGGGGCATAAGGTCTGATTGAGGAACAGCCAATTCCTCTAGGCACTGGGGGAATGAGACTATATTGCCGTGTAAAAAACACCTTCCTCCTCTTCATCCAATTGCAGAACCTCTCTTTCCCCCATATTTCCTCCTCTGTCCTCCTTTTCCCCACCACCCAAGATGTGTCATGAACTCCCGTAGCAGGCAGATTAGGGACCATCATTTTGAAAGCTCTCCTCAAGCACTCTGACATCCTCCTGCTTTGAATAGCCTCGAAACATTGCAAAAGAGAGCATTAAAAAGGGAGTTTTAAAAAGAAGCAGACCTGGAGCTGCACAGAGGCAGCAAAGACATCTTTGAGGTCATTCTTTCTTTTTTTCTACACTGATGTATTCTCTCCAGAGTGATAATAATCTTTTTTGAAATGCAGGGCTAAGACGGAAGGAATTTTTATCTGGAAGAGTAATATAAATTAGCTTTGACTGCCAGTTTCCACTGATGATTACTTTCCAGGCGGAATTCCTACAAATTCTTGAGGCATGACCTCCAATGAAAAAATAAAACCCCTTTAAAAACTTGTTGAGAAATTCCAGATAACTTTCACAAGAGATTTAATTTTAGAGCATTAACACAATCTTGGTTGGAAAGATAAAACTACAATGCAGTTATTTGGTAAAAGTCATTACTTCACAATGAAGTCATTGGAGATTATTTTACTGTGCTTATCTGTCCCTTCTTTTTTTCTTTTCAACTTGGTTCCTTTCTCCCTAAACTAATTTTATTATGCATTACTCAGTGCGCCCTGGATTCACCCTTATAAAAGAATAAAGTGTTTCAACAGATAGCCAGTTGGAGGCCGCCAACTCGCGAGTCAACCTACCAGGATGAGCAAACGCTGTTATAGGTTATTACATTTTAGTACTATGTACTATGCAGTATTACATACGTGTGGTTTTGGAAGCCATAGGGGGAGGTTTAAAAAAAAGGCACCCTGTATAGTTTTGAAAGAGATTTAGGTGGGGGAAGTGAGAGCATACATAGTAGTTTATACTGAAGCCTTAATAGGTGACAGGTATGGTGGTGTTGGGGGTGGGGGGTGCTGTCCCCACTGGACAGATGGTGACGTTGCGAGTCAGAAAGGTGAAGTGATTTTCCCAAGGACTCACGACCTCAAAATAGTGGAGCGGGACAAATGCAAGCCCAGGAATATCTGACTGTGAAGTTGGTTCTCTTCCCACTGCAATGTGTTCTTTTCTTGAGCTGGCCTAAATGGAGATGGGAAAACATGAAGACTGGAGCCACATGTGCAAAACGTATCAATGGCTCGGAATGGCCCAAGGGAAAAAGTTGTCACTACCCATCATTTCTCCTGAAATTTTCACTTACTTCCATTTAAATTTTCATTTAAATAATATCATAAAATGACATTATTATATATAATCAACTTCAAGTAAAAGGACTATATATAAAATTATATGGCTATAATAGATATCATGCATATATATTATTATATATATCTTTATCCCCTAATATTATATAAATATAATCATAGGGGAAAATGAATTAAAATGAATTATTCTTATATTTTAGGGCATTTACTTGAAGGAGTATGATTATCCTGTAAATTTAATGGTTATTTTAACAAAAAATTTCCCTTTTCCTATTTAAACATTAACTTATTTTTTTTTTTAACTTGTGAGCCTTGAACAGGTGGAAAAGAAATTTATAAAATAAGAAAGAAAAGAAGGGATTCTATGAACCTATGAGAGTTTTTTCATTCTAAAATGTTATAATTTTTCTTGTGAGTCAGTAGAAATTATCTTTGATACCGTGTTTCCCTGAAAATAAGACCGGGTCTTATATTAATTTTTGCTCCAAAAGACGTGTTAGGGCTTACATTCGGGGGATGTCATCCTGAAAAATCATGCATTTTCCATTTAGGTACTATTTTCGGGGAAACACAGTATTTAAATGTTTGTTTTTTCTTTTCAAGAATATTCATACTTTACTGGGTGTTATACAAGAAGTCAAAACGCGTTGTCTCTCCAAGAGTAATTTGACATTATTACTTCTTAAACAAAGAAATCTTGCAGAATAATTTATATTATGTAAATCTATTCATTCATTCATCTCCTTTATTAAGCACTGTATTTACTCACATAGGAGGGATAAAAAAATAAATAAACACACTCTCTTCCCCAAGGCATTCACAATAGTCTAGGAAACCAGGTACAAAAAACCATAATCACGGGACAAGATAGTGAGACTGTCTGATGTGTAAACAATATAAGAGAACATAACAGGGCTTTCTACATTCTCAGATGTCCAGAAATAAGAACTATATTTAATGAAAATTGTACTAAATTATATAGGGAAGCTTTGGTGATAGAGTGTGTGGCAAAAATAGAAAACTTTATTTGTATTCCATTCAAACCATGCTCCTTTCTTTTAAAAGGTGCTCCAGTAAATATTTCTCAAAAAAAAAAAAAAAAAAAAAATCTAAAGCAGTTTCATATTGTGCTTCTTAATTGTATAGTGTTTCAGGGATGTGGAAAGAGGCAGGCACTTTTATTATTTCTAATTTATAAATGAATGTTTATCATAACTTCAGTTCCCAAGCAAGATAACATGACCCTGTTCAGCAAAATTGCATAAAGTTTTACAACTCTCCAAAAAAAATTCTCTGTACTCTTCTCTTTATATCTAACAAAACCTTTTTCCCCCCAATATATACAATTTAACTCTTATTCACATTTGTTATTCTTGGTGTATTACAAACGACGCTCTACTTTTTTTTTTTTTTTTTTTGCAAAAAGTGGCCAATAACTAATTCTCCCTTTTAAATTCTCTTTTTTTTTAATTTCACAATAATCCACATTTATTTTGGAGGAAGAAAACTACAAAATACAGAGAATCAAAAGCAAAGACTGCAGTGTGTGTGTGCGTGTGTGTGTGTGTGTGTGTGTGTGTGTGTGTGTGTGTATTGAGGATAGGGGCTCCAATCAGAAGAAAGTACCACACGTGTGACAAAAGAGACATGAGCCTGGCACAAGAATATCCAGTAGTATTAAGGCTTCCTGTCCCTCCTAACTTGGTCCCTAGGATGACCCAATAATTCTTCTATTCTTAGACTCAGGTCAACCATTGTTATTTTTTCCTACTTCATTTGAATTCACCTTAGCTCAGAGATGTTACAATAACTGTTAGCACTTCTTATTTCTCTCGCTCCTTCAATCCATTCAGATTACATTTTCTAAATGAACAGTTTAAAAGAGTCACTTCCCTGGGTAAGAATTCTTAGTATCTTCACTTGTCTTCTCACATAGAATACCACCCAAGGCCCTTAACATATTCCGTCAAGTTAATTAAAGCCTTATTTTTTAACCATTCCCCTCCACACACCTGTTTTCCACAGATCAGAGTCCCATCCCGCCCCCCACACACACCCCCACATTGGAGGTGAGGTGTAGGAGAAACGTGGCCCTAGGAATCAAATCAAAGTGATCTGGGTACAAATTCCGGCTTCATCACTAACATTTGGGAATCTAGATAAGTTTCTCAACTTCCTTGAGTCTCAGTTTATTCATCTATAGACTAGAGATAATGTTATTTGCCTTTCAAGATTGGGATGGAAGATAATAAGAAAAGTATCTGAAAATACATTGCCCACACAGTAGATTTTCAGCAAGAGTTAGTTTCCCCTTCTCTAATATCAGCTTGTCCCTTGCTCTTTCCCACCTCGAATCTTTTTGCCTGGGATGCAGTTTATTTACACCCTTCTATTCACCTTGATGTTTTTCTCTTCCTTGACGATCTTCTAGGTCACTCCAGCTGACAGAAATCTCTCCCCTTCCTCTGAATGCCTAAAGCGTTATATGGGTCCCTGCTTAACAACTCACCATTTGGTGGTGAGATCTGTGAGATCTTTCTTGACATGCTGTCTTATTTTTCTCCTGTTTACAGTGTCCCATGCATTCCTGCCTTGTTTCCCTAAACAGACCGTGAGCTCACCAAAGATAGGTCCATAAACTCCATATTCTGTGCCTCCCACAACGCAGAAGCATGGAAAGGGCTCAATTACATTGTTCCTGAATTGCTATTTTATCATCTTTCCTCGGTCTGCCCCAGGCCTCACCCCTGGAAAAGAGTCCTCACCACTCATGTCTTTTCCACAAAAGGATGTGGAGCGTGTGCCTGACGCTGGTCTAGCTACTCCAGAGTGAGCTGTAAACAGGACAGATTGTGTGCTTTCAGGGATCACCATATATTGTAGTGGGAAAAGCCACCCAATTCAAATACATTGTAAACAAATAAATGAGGAGTCATGAACCCTCTGAGGGAAATAAAACAGAGTGACCATATAGACTGTGACAGAGAAGCAGGGCTGTGCCTGGGGCCTGGGAAACCCAGGATTTTCTGGCCACGTGACAGATGATATGCCACTGGTAACTCATTGTTTGCTGTCACCCAAAGGCATGGGTGGCCCGCTCCTGATCTGCTATACACAGAATATAGAGTGTGTGAGCTTGCAAGGGGACAAAGCAGTTACACAGTCCAGCAATCCCCAAGTACTATTTTATTGCCATATGTGTGTCTTCCAGCAAAATCTTATAGGGAAGTTCGTCACCTCGGAATATGTTCATATTCCATTGAAAAATTCAGTCGGGTTTCTGTTGTTTACTTTCACAAATAAGGACACAGAGGTACAGACGGGGCACAGAGATGAATAATCAAAAGTGAGATGCCAGGCAGAAGAGACTGGCATCATAGGCATCTTTTGATACCTGATGGGTTCGTTTGGTCATGACTTTCTTCTGTTTGAAGAAACAGTTGCCTTCAAAATCATTTCTTAACCTAGGGCTGTGATGTATTGTTCTGCCTCAATTTTAGAAGATGGTATTATCCAGTGTAGTCACCTACGTAATTCCCTACACTCAGTGCCCGATAGCTTTTAGTTGTTTCCTAAGACCAAAGCAATCATAGGATAAGGATTTACAGCCATCAGAGTTGCACAATGTCCTGCAGACTAAGCTCTAAATTACCCTGTCTTCTCTTTCTGATCTCCTCTAATCCTTTGTACCTCACTTAGGGTCCTTGACACATTTTGCCTTATAGCATCGCTATTTGCACCCTTCCCTTCTGCATAAGAATGCAGGAAATGTGTCTTCATCTTTTTGGTACCCACTGAAATCAGTGCCTTGCATTATCTATAGTAGGTGCTAGATGTCTAACATTAAATGAGTGTCACAGATTCTGACACACATTCAACCAGAGAGAGGTAGTGAAAAGAGCATTGATAACATCATGGGTATACGTGGGTAGCTAGCTTCCCCTGGTGTCAGCCTCGCCAGGGAAAGCATTCATTTGAATGTGTAAGATCCGGTTTGCCATCAAAAGCAATTAATCTGATTTCATCATCGTGGTACCTATTTAGTGAGTGACTGTTAGGTTATTCAGACAGGATATTAGATGCTTGGGGGGATTCAGAAGAAACATAAAACACAGCCCATACCATTAGCAAATTAGCAGTTTAGACTGAGAAACAAGAGTCCAAAAATATAAAGTCATACGTAATTAAATTCTAAATTGTGTAGTGAAAGTAAGCGAGGCACAAATCCAAGGAACAATCATTGTGATGGCTGTGGAACATAGGGAAGGTACCAGACCCTGGAAGGCCATGAAAGCTCCCAGCACGGCACTGAGGTGCCAAATCAGCTATACAGACCTCTAAGGGAATTCAAGGCTAGTCTACCCAAGGTCACAACACAATGAACCAGTCAGAAGAATGGAGAGCAACGTTGACTTTCATTTTTCCTATCAGGGAAGAGGCTTGGCTTCACACAGTACCGCAGGTTTCAGAAATTCCAGTGCCAGACGTTGTTCTTAAAGGAGAAACATTCTGAGAATTTGTGAGAATGCAAAATTGTCCTTGAACAGGAGGAAGTCAGCCAAAGAGTTCCCAGACATTACTCACTCGTTCGGCATATCCCACAACCTGCAAGGCTGACTTGGGCCATGTCACCGAGGGGACTGTGCGGTCTGTTCTCCCATGCACTGGCTCAATAAATTAAGACTCGAACGGGGCAGAATTTCTGATATGGAGAGGTACATGCCTTATAAGGAGAGGTTACAGAAGGAAAGTGTTAGAGAACCAGGAATGCCAGGTGACGAGAGGTACCATATATCACAAGTAATTAAACAGCCCGTGAGGACTTCTAGACATGAATATGCTCTCTCTCTCTGGTGTAGAGTGCTCTCTGGGGATAGGAAGTATCTAAGGTATTATTCTCATGGGCCTTTAGCCAGAGGCAGAAAGTCAGGCAGACATTAGAAAAGAGATACACTGATGAAACAAAACAGCTAAAGATGTCTCTTCCCCAAACCTCTCCAAGAAAAGATGTTTGGGCACAAAATTGGGTGGCACTTTCGGGGTAAAAAATGTGAGACAGTAATGTCAGCTGAAAAAATGGTGAAATGTGAACACACAGGGATTGTGTTTGAAGCTATAACCATAGATCCCAAATTGACTATCGAACTAGTGTTCAGCAATAACCTTGATCAGAAGCCCCAGTGTTCTAGTTGGGAACGAGGAGTCGGCACATTCAAGATTCAGCACAGTATCAGCAAACTTGTTCCCACCCCTACACCAATCCCGATCTTTGGGGTCATGTACACATGGGGTTGCCTTCCCTACTGTGTCATAAGGTCCTTTTAGTGCGGGCACCATGTGTCTTTCATCGTTTTATCAATCTCGTTCTCTCAGAGCCTGGTGTTTTGGATATGGTAGACAATACAGATTTTAAATAGGATAAAAGGCTTAAAGTAATCTCACTCCTAGTTAAAGAGATGCACCATTATTATACCGCCAGGCCATGAGACATTCGTGGTGAGAGTCTGAATAAACACAAACCAGTAACCGTTTCTTGAGCACCTGCTTTGTGCTTGGTCCTATGCATTTTTCCTTGCCATATTTCATCTAATCTCCTCAACTAAAAAGAGAATTGACTAAGCAAATATTTAATAATAGGCAATTTTAATGCTTAAAAAACTCCTCTTTTGAAATATTTTGAATTTTGTATGTTAAAATATGGATAGATGGATAGATGGATGGATGGATGGATGGATGGATGGATGGATGGATGGATAGATATAGATATAGATATAGATATAGATATATAGATATAGATATAGATAGACAGACAGACAGACAGACAGACAGACAGACAGATAGATAGATATATGTATGTATTTTGTGAACCAGGAAAATGTCTTGGAAGGTTACAGTGGAATTATCCATTGTTCTTACCTTAGTGCATATTGGTCGAGCCATTTTGCTTTCTGAACACTCCCAAGCCTCTGTAAAAGGAAGAGGCTTGTGATGAGAGAGGTAAGAGGAGGAAGTAATGTTGGTGCACTGGAAAGTTTGGGAATGGTACCTTCCCAAGTCTGTTGCCGTGGGGAGTTGAGAAGGACCCAATGCAGTAAGAGGACACTGGCCTTCTGGGCGGGGCAGACACGGGCAGCTGAAAGGCGGAAAAAAGTCAAGAGGTGCAGGAGAACAACTTAGAGGACAGCATGGGTAAACTTCACTTTGAAATTTTGCCAGGGTCTGCAAACATTCCTTTTCCTGCTTCTTAACACCCCTTATCCCAGACCAGCCGTACGTCTCCTTTGCTCTTCCGAGTTCAAAACAAAATACAATTGAAACCAATGATCCTATCATTTTTGGAGTTGGGGAAGTAGCGAGGCTCTGGTGAAGGCTGTGTCCTGTGAGTAGCCGCGTGGTGTCACAGGCAGACCCCAGGGGAGGCCACACCCAGGCAGACTTAACACTTTGTGTCCCTCAGAAACTGGACACAGAGTGGGGTGTTCAGTGGGACGTTTTCTGTGCATGTCTTCAAGACAACTGTCATGCAGGGGAAACAACAACAGGCTCTCTACCTCATTCTTCTAAAGCATCTTTGCTGGCATCTTCGCCATTTTAACAGCAATGGAGCTTGTTAGCAGACTTTGTCTGGGGCTTTTTAGCAGACAAAACATATGGCTTCTGGTGGTGTTGAGCCAAATTTGCACCTGAGGAGAATAGGCTGTTTTGGGAAGGAAGCGTTTCTTCTCATGGTTTACTTGTACTCCCTCCAGAGCTCTAGAAAGGAAGCCGTGAAGGAACAACGTACCAATCTGAAATGCTCTCACTACGAGTATCACTGCTGATAGTGGTCCTTAAAATAATTATCAATGATAATAATAATGATACAGCCACACCTCACTGGTCTCTTTCTTCTCTTCCAGCGTCCCTTCTTCCATTCAGTATTGCAGGGTATTGTGGCGATACCTCCTCGTGTCTGCCTGTCTGTAAATTTTCAAAAGGCAAAGCACATCGTCCTGTCTCATTCTTGCTCACAGCCCTTCACAACATCTAGTGTAAGGCCTTAGACTCTGACTCTCGGTTGATGGTGGCATACAAAAAAAATCGTAAGTGTGCTTTGGAGAAATAAAAAGGAGTTCACTTTCCGCCTCTACCACTAAATTGTGGCTCACCAGGACCAGCTACTTAACCTCAGTGTATCAGTGAGGATTGTGTTGGGCTCTGTGGTAAGCAAATAAGGAGTTTTATTCTTCTCATGGAACAGAAACCTCCTGAGAGCATGGCTTCTGTCCTCACGTTGATTACCATACCATCACAGATGGCTGCCCCACTTCCAAATTCAAGCAAGCAGGGGAAGGGCTAAATGAAAAAGGCTAGGACTAAAGAGAAATGCCTTCTCTTCACCAGCTTTCCCAGAAGCCCTACCCAGGGTCTCCTTACAGCCATAAAATTGGCTGGAACTTTGTAACAGGGCCATGCTGACGGCTAGGAAATAATCACCATTGTAGGGAGTGCATCACCACCACAGAGAAAATCTGTACTCTGTTCATTAAGAAGGAGAGGATAGATATGAGTAGGCCACTAAAGTTTTTTGCCACCCTCTTTCCCCATTTGTAAAACTGAAACAATACTACCTACTCTACAAGTACAATGATTTGGAAAATTTAAATGGAATAGTGCATTTGTGTAATACCTGGCTCATAGTAAGCACTCAGTAAAATATTTGTTTCCTCTATTTTCTTGTATATAGTAAATATTCAATACGTATTAGTTAAAAAAAATGAATTTTCATGGTATCTTATGATTTTCAGAGAGTTTTCACATGTATTATATCATTTAACAATGACCTTGGCCTAGCATATCTTTACTGATCCATTAAAGCAGAGATTTCGACTCAACAGGCCTGGAAAAAGGTCTTGGATTCTTCATTTTTAACAAATACTGTAGGTAATTCTGATGCAAGCGACTCACTGAAAGCTGTACAAACAACATTGCCTTACGAGAATTATCTGAGTAGTACAAAGAATAGTTATTACATTTATTATGATTTGTGTTTGGGGGGGTTTTGTTTTCATTTTTGTTTTTGAGGGGGATGGATCCTGTGAGCTCTATTGGTAGCAATAGAAGCAAATTTTAGCATAAGTGAGAAACATAAAAAATTCTGAATATTATTAGGAATCTCAAATTTAAATTAAACGGAAAATGATTTCTTGTTTAAAAAGTTTGACAATATTATTATAGAAATCAGTACCTTACAAGAATAGTTAAGATGATGTACAAAAGCAAAGAAAAAAGTATTCATGTTAACATGACCGGGATTCATATCAATTTGGACAAAATTTTGTATGAAATTCAGGTCTTTTGGCTGATTAGGCATTTTACAGTTGGCAAAAGGTACACTTTAGTCAATCCTCACCTAGCAAATTTGACTTCCTGTTTCTATGAAAAAAAAAAAAAAAATTCCTCTTAAAAAAATCTCATAAAGTAACTCCCAAGGCTTTTTGCACATCAAATAGCTCTTACAGAACCAAATTTTGATGAGGTAAGTGTAAGGAATTTAGTAACATATGGATTAAATTTCCCTTAAAATAGACATCATTTTAAAATTGAGGCAGAAAAAAAGTTCTTGGTAAAATATGAAAATATGTTTTGGTTTTCCTTGAACCCTAAACACAATTTGAAAAATAGTTCAAGATGTTCACCAAACCCCTAATACAGCTGGTTTCACCCATCTCTAGTTCCAAGATATGAACTATTGGGAGTTCTGGTAATTACAAATATTACAAAAGTATTAGCAGATATTGGAAAAATGTCAGAGAGAAATGAGGAAAGAGCAAAAATTTAGAAATAAACAAATTCAAAGTTAGAGTTTCTGTCTTCAAAAACTTAGGGATGGGCAATTTGACCCCTAATAGCTGATGAAATCATTTAAATTCCTTCTTATATTTTGGAAGAAAATATTTAATAACAAATATGAATGGATAAATATTTTAAGCAAACGTATGTTAATAATAAAAGGAAAACAAAGCTCCATTACAAGAGACAATTAGGTGACAAGCTACATCCAAAGTACTCATGAGGCCGGGCTACGTCAAAAATGAAATAAGATTATTCTTTATGGGCAAATGCTTTTACAAATTTTAATCATAACCAGTGGCTCAGTTGATGAAGCCTCATACTAAGTTAAATCATGATCCAATTTATTGTTAAATTTTTCCAAGCTTGCCCTCTGTAATCAGTCTTCCTCACTAGTGCCAGAGTAACTCTTCTAAAATTCAAATACTTATTGCCACTTTACTTAAATCCTTCTTGGATTCTCTACTGCCTTCAGGAGTAAGCCCAAACCCCTTAGCATGGCACCAAAGACTTTCCTGGGTACCTATATTATCACATTTTTACTATCTCATGTTTTACTATCTCCCCCAAATAACTCTATATGCTATTCACATGAACTATTTTTAGTCCCATTCATGTTTCTGTAGTTGAATGTCCGCTGAATATTTAACTCGGATTTTTGTTTTCTTTTTTGCTCCGCTGAAAGTAACACTGAAAAGTCACCTTGATGATCTTGAGAAGAGTGAAGAATCTTTAGACACCCAACGTAGTGCTTTCAATCCAAAGAGGCAGGCACAGGCACACAGGCACACACACACACACACACACACACACACACACACACACTCTGAAGATGAGATGGCCATCAGAAAGTATGCAGCTATACTGATGGTCTACAGAAAAATGGGTACAGAGAACCTGTCTTTTCAGGATTGAAAAAGAAAAGCTGCCTGACCCCTGGTATTATGAGTCCTTACAGAAGGAAAGCGATCAGAAATTCTACACCTGGCAGGGATAAAAGCTTGGTTCATTCCTGAGCTGTCATCTCAGAATGACTCTGGGTGGTACCCAAAGACCAAATATGAGGCTGACTCTGAGGTGGATCCTCCATCCTCTAAGATCCATAGCAGCAGTTCTCTGGTCATCATCCACTTTTGAGGCCTGCGCAGGCCTGATTCTTAACAGTATCACCAAGTAGCAGCAAGAAGCAAAGCAATCACAGACTGACCAGACCCCAGGCTCTTGACTTGGGGTGTTAAAGTCAGAGTGACGACCTCCTGTTGGATTGTGTAAGCCTTCGGAGTTTCAGCAAATGCAGAAAGATGAGGAACTTCAAGGCGGAGATAATGGATGCTTAGCTAATCTGCTGTGTATGGACATGAAATAGTTTCCTTTGAGTTAAAAAAATAAAAGTGGATTCCCCCCCTTCCCTTTGCCCAATTCTGTAGAGCAATGAAAACCTCTCCTACTTCTCTGATTTTCCATCAACTGGAGTGTTCCAGTTGGAACATTCACCTTGTTTTCCTGTCAGCGCAGGTGTCACTTCACTAGGAAGTCCTCCATACCTCACTGAGACAAGCCCCCCCTCAGCACCCGATGAGGATGTAAGCGTTACCTTTCTTCACAGTGCAAGCAGAACTAGATTAAAATGCCCAATACGCTCATTTCTCTCCCATACTAACCGCTCCCCACTCAGCTGTGAGATTGTCTAAAATAAGGGCTGCATGTTATTCACTGATGCATTGCCACTACCCAACACATACTTATAAACACTTGCTAATAATGAGAGAACCAACGTCTTTCCTTAGGACAGAGAAATGTCCAAGCCAAATTCCAGGCTCAAAGACTATGACCCACAATAGCTCTAGTTGCGCTTACTAGCCCTTGAATTGAGTGAATAAAATAGATTGAAGTGTGACCAAGGTCATCAGACAATTGTGTGTTTAGAGAAAGACAAAGCTGATGAAGGAAGTCCCGAGATTGCGCATTCCCTAATGAAATCACCATGTCCCCAAACACTCAGCAGGAGGAAGTGGTAAACTCCCAAGGCATCCCTGGGAAAATGGACAGGGAATTATTCCCAGAGGGCAGACTTGGAGAATGACAAGGACTGGCCAAGAAACTCAGTCCATTGCCAATGTAGGGAGGCCTGGTTTCCTTTCCAGGGGGATATGGTAGGTGCTTTGGACCAGTGACACCCTCCGCACCCCCGCCCAGGTAGCTTCCCCTTCTGTCCTTTTTCAAATGGAAGACTTTATAGTAGTTATCTTTTTGACCCAGGCAGCATCCAATCAGAAAAACAGACTCCATATTTCAGCACAGATAATAGAACACAGGGAATTGGTTAAACGGGTGTTGGAAAAGGAAAAAGCCAAAGAGGAACACGAGAGAACACACAGATAGTAGCGGCAGAAAGTAGGGCCTGAGGAAACAAAGGAAGAGGGGAGTAGCTGGAACCTAGAAACTCAGAGAAGGGCTCTAGGAGGCTGAACTCAGACCTGAGGAGGGCTTGTGTAGGTCCTTCAAAACTCAGAAAAGATCTCACGAAGCTGGGCTGCAGAGCCCTGAGGAGGGAATGCCACTCATCTGATGCTTAGAGGGGGTCCCCATGGAGCTGGACCTGAGACCCATAAGATGGGTGGTGGGGTGCTACTTTGGGACTGTTGAGGGGAGTCAAGGAGACTGGTACTGGAAATGCTGAAAGAAGGTGGAGACTGCAACCAGCCGTGCTGCCTGGAGGCAAAGGGCCAATTCCGAGGGATGCTGGAAGTCCAGGTAGGAGCCCATCATTTCTCCCTATTCCCATCTCAAGTCTCTCTCTGATATCCTTTATTGACAGAAGCCGGGTGACAAAGGAGAAATGAGGCACGCAGAGTTTCAGGCCCAGCATCACAGAGTAGGGCACACAGAGTGGCAGGTCGGAGCAAGAGGCAAGGGCTTAATGAGCAACAGGTTTCAACCCTTTTTTTATTCACACAGACACATACTCTTCTAGATATATCTGATCTTTCCAAAGGGAAGAACATCTTTATACTTTTTCCATGGTAAGATTCAACCATCCTTCACACAAATGAGAGCTGTTGCCCTCTCACCTGAAAGAGGAGACATAAAGTCCCAAGAGTCAATATCTGCACCCCTGAGGAACAGACACGGCATCCATCTGTGAGTGACATGAATTATCTTTACAATCCAGTCACAGTCCCACCAGAACGTTCCATAACCTACATACCAAATTTAAAATGATCCCACAATGCAGGAAGGGAAAAGAGAAGAAAATAAGCTACCATATATGCCCCACAACCCAACAAGCAAGGAAGAAACTACGTATGCCTTGTTTCTGTAAGTTGTCATGAGGCTATGGCAGACATTTATCATTTCTTCCCTCCACCCCTCATTCCATGTTTTCTTTTCCTTCAGAGCCTTGGCTAATTTGGCCTTTCCTACTGAAGTGCCACAAACCTTCGATCCTCACTGGTGCTGGCTTCTTTTGGTTGCTGTCATCTTCCATTAACTTTTGCTATTGGGCACGAAGCCTGAAAAGGTGCCCGAAGAATCCCTCGAACCCAGACATAGTCCTTCCTGCCCCCACGGAATAGCAGCCATTCACTTTCCCTTGGGTCATCAGAATCTATCACCCAAACAAATAGAAAGCTGCTTTTTTTGCATGTTAGTTCAGTAACACGAGGCACACACAACATAGCCAGTGGTATCATCAAATTAGTGAGGTAGTGAAAACATAAACCAGAGTCAGTCAACAGGTTCTGGAGATTGGTTCTTGGGCTACTCCTTGGAGTTTATCAGGGGTAAAAGTTCATTTAAAGAGATAAGGAAGAGGGAGAATAAAAGAGAAGACTATCATGTGAAGTAAGAATGAGAAGAGGGCATCATACATTGTCGCTGGATTAATATACTCCAGATCAAAGCAGTGGTTCTCAGAACATTAGAAACTAGAAGCACCATTTCTTGCCAAACTGGAGTCCCAATGCCTTGAATAAAATTGGACAGAATCTGGACCATCACAGAAACACAGTTAAATCTATTCAGCACCCCTAAGTTGTATTTTGTGGAATAATAAGGTGAAATGGCCTAGAAACGTGAAGAGGGCATTTTCCCGTGTTCCTCACTTCAACTCTGAGTGTTAGACTGCTCCTCGCTCTGTAGTATGACTTCCCTTGGGACCATTGTGACTCAGTTTACCCTCAATGGTATTTATCTTCACTGGGAAACTTCACACGGCACCAATTACAGAACCTGCCTGTAATATATTAGTCATGTAAACACATCGTCTAAAACCCAACCTCTTAGCTCCCTCGGTAGCTCAGTTGATAAATTTATCCAGGCTGATTTGAAAAGGAGTAGGGGCTGCAGCAGTGTGAGGAATATACTGTCCTCAATAGATAAACAAATGTTTATAATAGTCAAAAGCAAAGTCATTCTTGCAGACAATGAGGCGAATAACTTAGGTGGAAAATGCTTCAGGCAGTGAGTTTGGAATCCGACAACATTAGAATATAAACAATGGGATGTATTTTTCTTCTCTTGCAAATTATGTTTATGTCTTTCATACTTTCAAGTACTCTTCCAAAAGTCAACAAAACATGGAAAATTGTTTACTTGAAACTTGCAGGAAGTAAAGAGGGTGATAGCTGACATAGGTCTTCTCCAAGCTTCAATGGTATTATATTTGAGAAAAAAAAGTAGGAGACTTTGGTGTTATCTTTCTCTTCCTCACGTAGCTTTTCTGTCCCAATTATTTGGAAATCTATTGCTTCTAATCTTTTATAAGCATGGATGCATGTTCAAATCAAATACATAAATACTGCAGCAAAGGAAAAATAGAAAGTTTAAAGTTAGTTTCAGTTTCAGATTATTTAATGCTACATTCTAAGTGTTAGTTTATTTAAGTAATGCTTT
Source organism: Rhinolophus sinicus (assembly GCF_057876585.1). Classification (NCBI taxonomy): domain Eukaryota; kingdom Metazoa; phylum Chordata; class Mammalia; order Chiroptera; family Rhinolophidae; genus Rhinolophus; species Rhinolophus sinicus. The sequence goes on along the minus strand of NC_142506.1, from coordinate 59,491,612 downwards.
TTGCTTTGATCCTAGGTGTTAAAATGGGAAAGTTCTGTGTGAAATTAACTCCTGGTGTGAAATTCAACTTGAAGTTCAAAGATAGATACTAGTGAAATCCAGACCTTGTTTTATGCATTAATTCCTCTAAGCAGGCACAACTACTTAGCTAAACAACCCTGAGACCTAGCTTGACTGTTTAATGTATCAACAGAAGGCTGATTGTCCTTTCCTGACATGCAGCAACATTTGGGGCAAAGTCAGGAGAAGTGCACCGTCAAAAGCTGCAGGTGGAAACACGTGGGTTAAGGTTAGGTCAGCCATGAAACTGGAGGTGTGCTGAAAAAAAAAAAAAATCTAGGGTAGACGACATTGTGGGGAAGAAGAAAAACAGGAGAGAGGAGTGTGGGATTCAGATACTCGTACTGACCTCTTGACAATAGTCCTGCTCTCTCTAGAAGCTTTATTCTCTTCTACCAAAGAGAAGGCTTTGGGAGATGGAAGGGAGGAACGGACTGAGTCAAGCAGACAGGCAAGTGGTGAAGTGTCACCTTCCCCTCTGTCGGGGCCCCATGAGGTTGGCAGTAGTTGAAATGGGTAGAGCGCCCCCCCTATGATGTGATGCGTGAAATTCCTGCCCACCTCTCTCATGAATGCTCTACCTTGACTCTGGGCTCTGTTACTAGTGCTCCAAACAAAACAGGTACCAGAGTGACCCATGGACAGGGAGAACTGTGGTTCCCATAGGGCTGGCGTTCGTTTAACAATGTATAATATACAAGTAAGCCTCAATAATAACCGAGGCAATTTCAAAAGGATGAGAGCAAAGGCAAAAACAATAAGAAGAAATCTGGAGAAAAGTATAGTCGATTCCTGCTTTCACCATTTCCATATGACAGTATGTACGGAATAGGTTTTTAACTTGAGGGAAGAAATACACACAAGCTTGTGCACACACAAATGCACACCCACAGAAGATGACAGAATTTTTCAAAAGGCTGTGACTTAAGCCTCCTCACCTTTCTGAACATCTGTCATGTTCTGACAAATCAGCAGAGCTCCCCAGAACACGGTAACTGGCCAGGGAGGCCATGATGTCTTTATCACCAGCTCTGAATGTGTGTTTTTCCAGGAATACCCATGGGTTCTGTACCTTGTAAGAGAACAGAATGTGTCCGTATGGTTGTTACTAGGAAATAATGATCTCATAAGGGAAATGGATGCCAGGGTCTAGTACTTAATCCTTGCTCCACAACTTGTGGTTTAAGGGTCCTGAATTCAAAGCTTCTTGCTCTCTGAGAGGGAGGACTTTTACCATCGTTTTTCCTTCTTCCCTAAGACAAGCATATGGGTCTCTGAGAGAACATTCCGAGATTCCTAGTGGAACTGGGTCAGCTCACCAAACGGAACCTACCATTGTTTCATTCCATAGAAAATCTACCTTGCCTTCACAATTCCACATCTACCCAAATAAAAAGAACAAAAGCTTGAGAGACTTAGACCTTCTCTGTCATCCCTTCCCCCTTCCCACTCCTGTTTTCTGCATTTAATAAAGGCAGCAGCTAAAATTTAATAGCATTTGGAAAACCATGAAGCCATCTCCTGGAGTTACATGGCATGTTTCATATTATAGCGCTAGGATTCAGACAGGAGGGAGGTTACAATCTGCCTCTTGCTCCAAAAACTGGTTTCTCAACATCCAGTTGATATAGATGGTGATTGAAATATGAGTCCAAAAAGCACGTGTACGCCCGTGTGTGTGTGTGTGTGTGTGTGTGTGTGTGTGTGTGTGGTGTGTGTGTGTGTGTGTGTGTGTGTGCGCGCGCAGGTAGAAGAGTTGCAAAGCAAAAAGTCAGTAAATATCATTTTTTGGTATCAGGGCAAACTATTGATTTCACTGACGTTTTGCTGAGTTATCTAGAGGTGCACACGGTAACCTCTCCAAATGCAAGAGAATTCATTCCAGCAACAGAGCTTAGACTAGTAAAGCTCCATGGCTTTTGTCAAATGAGGTGTTTTTGAGCTGACGTGTTGTTCATTGGCCTTCTTGGTGCTCACAGGAGATCTGTTCTCAAATACACCAACCTTATTAACCATCGCTGGATTCAGGCTATTTCCTATGGGAAATACAAAATTTTTTGTTTTCAATAAAACATATGGGCCAAATTAGAAAGTAAATAAATGAATACTTCTCAAGAATCCATGATAACACTTGGCGAGCAGTGGGTCAGGCCAGATTTAATCTAAAATCTTTCTGCTGCGTGTAAATGGTTATGTCATAGCATTTGTCTTTAATTACTCATCTCTTTCCAAAGGCTTGACTCATAATGTGTTTCTCGGTTAACCACAAACACTTGTACTACAAGACTTGTCTTATAGATTCCCTCACTCCCTGTCCCCACCCCTCCGTTTTTGCTCTTTGCAAGAGCATTAAGTCACAGCTCCCGAAAAAGAAGTTTAGAGACATTGGCTAACTCCCTCCCCTCGATATTTTGAAGATTTCCATGCTAAGGAAAATAACACCATCTTCTCTTGACCCATAAAGACCATTATAGGCGGGCTTAATAGGAATAGAAATAGCAGTACCGTTATCATCCTGGTTTTGCACTTATATGGCATTGTTCCTTTGAGAATTTCCAAAAATTCAAGAACATATGAAAAGAATAAAAACAATGGGTTGTAGCTTGTAAAAGAGTACAAGTCAATTAAGCAACCACATACATATTTTTTCCTTCATCACTTTGCTTCTCACCTCACCTTCCCCTATGAGAAACAGAATGAATTCTAATTTAATTCTGAATGAATTAAACCGGCCCTCTCCTCGCCTCATTTAGCACGCATTGTTAATCCACACAGTTTTAGCAGAGGTGTTGGCTTTCAGCGGTGATCAGTGATCTTTGCCATCTCTTTGGTATAATCCTGTGTGAAGTTGGGGATTATAGAATTCGGGGAAAATGTGAGAAGTGATGCAATCCTAAAATTATGTCCTTCAGAATTGTTTCTGTGGGGTGTGTGTGTGTGTGAGTGTGTGTGTGTGGTTTTTGTTGGTGATGGTGGTGGTGGGTTTTTTTTGTTGCTTTTTTTTTTTGTAGGTAAAGTAACAAGCACCTAAATGATGCAACTTTGGAATTTTAAAGGCTTCTGTCTCCCAAATCTCAAAGCTACTGACCTGAAATCTTTACTTTGTGAGTTTGGTTTTGTTTTGTTTCCTTTTGGGGGGGGGCTGGGGGGATACGATACTCAAAATGAAAAGGCCTTTGCTAAAGACAGAAATAGGCACATGAATTTTTCTTTGGGTTAAAGTGAAAATTCCCTAGTTAAAATGCCAATACTGAGAGGGATTGGTGACATATTAATTATGCCCCCAGGAAGAAGGAAGACAGATGGCTGGGACCCTGAATATTAAAATCCTTCTTCCAGTTTCTTATTGTAATCACAGTAGTGTTTATTACTCTAAGACATACAGAGGGTGCCCAAAAAATGTATACACATTTTAAGAAAGGAAAAAATTATTAAAATTGTAACACTCAATATACACCGATAACAAAAGATGAATACAAGTCACGTTTAACTTCTGCCATGACAAGAGGTGCTCAAAGTGGTTCCCATCAACGTCCAGACACTTCTGATGACGGCGAACTACTGCTTGAGCAACGCTGACCAAAGTGTCCACTTGTACACATTTTTTTGGCACCCCTGGTATACTCCTTTCTGGGATTCTTGACTCAGATCAGTGGCCCGAGGTCCTGTCCTAGCTGGAGAATTCCTTTTGCCTGTTAGATTCAAAGCAGGGGTAGTAGCTTCTTTGGCCCTTTTCCTTTAGCCTCAGCCCACAAAGCTTAGACTCCCGAGGTCTTACCACTTTGATGGTGAGAAGAAGCAAAAGAAAGATGAGCCTTTAAAAAGGTGTCAAGAGCCTACAACCAAGACTACTCTACCCAGCAAAGCTATCAGGTATGTCTATTTTCTTCTCCAGGTTAAGACAGTTTTCCATCACACAATGTGATATATAGCTGATATATTACAGAATGGTCCACTTGAAACCTATGTAATTTCACTAACCATTGTCATCCCAATAAATGTTAATTTAAAAAAAATTTAAAAACAACAACAACAAAAAAACAAATCAAAACAAAAAAGGTGTCAAGGGGAAGGAGAATCCTTTGCCTCCTGCAGGCCTTACCACCCCTCTGGGTACCATTCTGGCTCCCTGATGTCATTGCAAGAGCTTTCTGGGGAAGAAGAAAAATAGAGAATCAGCACAGACCATGTAAAAAGAGGACAGAGGCCAAAAGAAGAAAATGCTTCTCACCTCACCTTCAGGAAAGCACTGTAAACAATAGCATGAGTTTTTCTTATTCCAGCATGCTCTGGTGAAGTGCCGCCCATTAGCTGGCCTTGCCTTGACCTGTGTCCCCTCCCCATTCCTGAGTGGAATAGAGTTATGGTTTTAGAGGTGGAGAAAAGCTTTAACTCCCACAGGTGTTAGAGCATGCAACTCATACCATACAACTCACCATCATCAATAGTTAATTTATCCTATTGGCCCAAGCTGCCAGCACAGCTGCAAGTGAATTTAGGAACATCGATTAGGCAAGCTGAGACAAGGAGAACTTGAGATGGTGAGGCAACTAAGGTCATGATGAAGTGGGGCACAGGAAGGTCTGGGAGAAGACCATCAGGAGGCAATATAGTGCATGGGTGCTTGGAGGGGTGGCACGTACTGACAATGGACTTCATCTGATTAACAATTTCGCTAGACTTGCTGTGACAAATGGGTCTGGGTCTCCCAAACAAAGAGAATATTCTGTTGTTGATGACCTCTCTATCCCTCCCTCAGGGATAGGGACAATGGGTTTTTAATTTAGAAACCCTGCTTTCAAAACTAGTATGTTTATGCTATTCTTCCTCCAGTCCGTATTTCTCTGCAGATGGATATTTTCAAGGTTTTGCTTATACATGACATGTTTTTCCCCACATGCCTGTTCTCACTTCTCCACCTACACCAGCTTGAATGTTTGTTGTACATTTCCTTGATCAACTGAGAAAACATACTGCTTCCTGTTGGAGTCTTTCTTATTATATCCACTCCAGTCCCCAACACCTGGGCTGGCAGTATTTCTGGTTTCTCCTCCATGGACATCTCTCTGATCTAGCCAGTCTTTTGTAGACACATTTTGCCTATCTGGAAAAATGTCCCTTATGCCATTCTCTCCATTGTCAAGACTTTCTAGCTGATCTACCTGTGGTGAAAGATTTTCTTTCTAGCTGGGGGTAGTCTTTCAATCTGGACCCATCCTCCTACATTCTGAGCTTGAATAGCACCCTTTCCTCTATGTCTGCCATTATCTTTGCTCCTTTGATACGTGCTGGAAGAATTGTCATTTTCTCCTCATAAACACTTCTGGTTCTCTTTTTCTCTTATTTGGTAGAGTCATCATTCAGATTATAACTGATATCTCAAAAATCATCTTTTGTATTTGATAAGGAAATAAATTATGATACAATATACAAATCCCCTTGAATGGAACCAGCCTTAATTTGGGGCATAATTCCTATGGAAATAAACCACGTTAAATCAGAATGCAATAAAAAATGTACCCTGTACTGGCTCCTGGTGATAATGTCATCATTCGTCAATATCAAAAGTCTTCTTTGTCATTTCCTTCTTCTTTCCACCATCCAAAATTTGAGTACCTGGGATTGACTGGAATTGCAAAACCACTTCTATGTTGTATGGTTTTTATTCATCAATAAACATCTTTTTCTCTATTGTTATTTACAACTTATTTATTTTTCCCTTACTACTAATAAATTAATTTCATTTTTTTATACCATGCGCATTTTCATATGTTACCTTAAATCCATTTTGGAACAAGGCAGAAGATATTTGGTAAACTGATTAGTGTAAACATTCTTTTATTCCCCTGTCTTTTGTTCCTTCTCCCTTTCTGTGGTTCAACATTTCCTTAATCAGTCTTGATTTCTTCATCTGCTCATCGCTATAACCTATAATCGGTTATAACCTATAATTGGATATAAGTGTGAACAAATCTAGGTACTGGTCCCATGTCCACACTAAGCAGCTATAACTCCAGAAAGTTCCTTATCTATACTTACTTAAATGAGGACTCTCCTTATAATGGAGACAGTGTGACAATAAATAAAATCATGAATATGAACAGTACTAGCATAATATTTGATCCATACTGTATTTTCAATAAATACCTCCTTGACTCATGAATTATAAAACATGATTATCACCATCACGACCTGATTTTTGTCGAGCATATAGCTATTATAATGTAGGAATTACAGTTAAGAGAAGTCTCTTTCTGGCTTCAACATTCCCCCCTGGTCCCAAGTGTCATGTCATTCATCAAATAGGTATATAAAAATTTTCAAATGGGGACAAACGATCATTCAGTGAAAATCCTTTTCTTCTTAAAGGGACGAAGCATTCTAAACAGCCACCTCTATGTTGCCTTCTTATTGTGTATTTCTCTGGAACCTTCTGTCAACCTTCATTGCTGAAAGCTAACGTGCCACCCATTTTTCCCCAGCCAACTCTGATAATGCTTAACCGGAGTGGGAGGACAGGATGGATGTCAAAGGGAACTTCACTGTCCAGTTTTTTTCCCTCTCACTCAGCTAGGATAGCACATAATAAGAAATTGAACTTCAAAGGGTTTGACTGCCACAAGAAACAATAGAACCTGTGGTGTTCAAGTGGTTTAACTGTCTCCCCCAAAAGCATTCCAGTAATCCCCTCTTCCTCCTCACCCCTCTGATTTATTACACTATCTTTTGACCTTTTTTCTCTCTCCATAAAAAGCATTAAGTTGCCATTTATATAGCAGAGGCCAACAGATAAATGTTAAAATTTACTATAGGCCCCCGCTTGGGAATGGACTTGGAGATTTCTCGGGCACAAAATGCCACGAAAGCATGTGGGGTTTGATATCCTTCAGTTGTGTAAGGAGGAATAATAAAAGGACCAAGTCCTCAGAGAAAAATTAAACTTTCCATAGACAGAACATAGCTGCATTTTAAGTAACCACTTTAAAGAGATGACTGCTGTTTTGGCAAAAGCTAGTAAGCCACACAAAATTAATTTCATGTTTCATTGACATTACTTTCAGGAATTTCATGTTGACATAACCTATAGAGTAAGGGTGAGATACTGCAGACAATATATTTAATGCTGCTACACCAACACAAAATATTTTAAATCTGAACAGAGACCCAGCTTTGTAAAATAATTATGCTCTGTGTAAAAAAAAAAAAAGGAAGAGTGAAACTTAAATTTTCACATCAATTGCTAATTCTCTAAATGCTAATTGCCTCTAGTGCAAAAGTTTAAACCAAACTGTGAGCTCTTTTTTTTTTCCACGACTCATGCATTGAACATAAAATACATGGCAAGTTATTTCTGATTTTTGTCTTCCATGTAGATAGTAACACTTTTATATGATTGATATGTGACAAATGTCAACCAATATGTGATTAAGTGGTATGGCAAGTGAACAAGAAGGCACTTATGAACACACACTTCTGAAGATATTCAACAAACTAGTTGTTTTCACTGAATCACTGGTTGTGGGGAAGGGAAGTTGTTGGCCTTAGCCACTGATATGTCTGTGTGTCCCATAACAGCTGTATGTCCCCACTCTTTGCATTAGCATCTGTCACCATGGATCTGTTACCCAAGTGCTGAAAAGACCATTGCATGACTGAGGCTCTCTTTGGCTCTGAGGCAACAGGCATTGTTTTTATAATACACTGTTTCTGTTTCTACCTCTTGGCTTCCAAAGCTGCTCAAAGTCACATATTAGCAATTGGCAGGAGTCACACCAGCATTACTGCTATTGTAAAGGCTTCCCAGCTACTTTCCATCGACTAAAGGTATGCATCAGCACATCCATCAGGAGTTATTTTCACCCTCTTGGCTTGTAATTTGTACCCTTTCAAGTATACCATAAAGCCCGGAATCCATTGAGTCTGGCAGGATTTGGAGACCACTGGTAACACAGGAATCTCAGCATTGGCTAAGTGGTTGGATTTCTTCAGCTTTATGATTTCAAAATCTCACAGTAACAGCCATTGCTTGAAGCCATGGGAAAATTTTCCTCGTATGATTTAGTCTTGCTATGTGTGTTCACCAATTATTGCCAAAAGAATGCTGCATTATAAAGACACCCCAAACTCAGCATCTTTTCACAATAATGGTTACTCTCACTTACACATCTACTGGTCAGCTGGAGGTCAGCTGATCTAAGCTGGCCTCCACTAGGCACACCCCAATTTTCAGGCTGGATCTGGGTCTGCCCCACATGTGTCTCATCATCTGATTGGTGAATTAACCAGGATATGTGTAACTCATGGCAATAGCAGAGGCATAAAGAGAGGCAAGAGGAAACACTCATGTCCCTTAAAGCCTGTTCTCAGGACTAGCAACTGTCACCTCTCTCTGTATTCCATTGGTCACATCAAGTCAATTGGCTGAATTCAAAATTAAAGACGGAAAATACATTCACTTCTAGTGAGGAAGGAACTACAAAGTCATATGGCAAAGGGCTGGGCACAGTGAGGGGTGAGGTATTGGGACCAATAATTCAATCTCCCACACTGTCAAATGTCAAGAAAAGGCATACATGTCAGTCTGTAGCCATAAATCAAAGAATTAATGGTTGTGCATGTGAGAGATACAATTCCCTTACCGGTGAAGAAAGCTGTGCACCATCTTTCACTTGAATCTTACCTTTGGCTTGCTATCATGCTAGAGTCTCACAGTCTCTGAGGGCTTACTGGGGGGTTCCAAAGTGGAATTCTAATTCTTTTTTAGTGAATGCAAGGTTACATAGAATGTTGATGGTTACTGTCAGTGGTATTTCTAGCCCTAGGTTGAGTAATACAGAAAAAAAGAGAATTTTGTAAAGATGTGTAAATGTCTTTAGGGGGAAGACTCTGATGCTCTGCCAGTTCAGAAAATGTTGTCAGTAAGAAATCTGGCAGCTTCTGCTCCCTCTTTCCTGGAGCCCAGCTGCCACTCCAGCAGAGTACCCTGCTCCTGGAGACATCACATTTGGAAAGACCAAGTGGGGGTGGGATAAGGGGGAGGCTACACAGAGGATAGTTGAGGAACCCCGCCAACAGCAAAAGTCTGGACTCAGACTGTATCACCCCAGTTGCATCGTCTCAGCCAGCTCCCAGCTGTTCAAACCATCCTAGCTGAGCGGCCATATACATGAGGGAAAAGACCATCTTGGATATTTCATCCCCAGCAGACATCACATGAAGCAAACATGATCCATCCCTGCTGTGTCTCATCTGAATTCCTGATCCACAGAATTGTGAGAAATAATACATGTATTGTTTTAAGCTACTACGTTTCAGTTTGTTAAGCAGCGATAGATAATTGAAGCAGTGAGACCTTCATGAAAATTTCTCCAAAAGGTGGAATTCATATTTGGCCTGTAGCATTTTGCCATTTTGGATATTCTTTCTAAGGAACATAGCATCTTTATCACAGAGAATTTCAGTGACAGTGAAAAGTCTCATATCTTGTTATTGGATGAGTTTGGAGAGGAAAGAGCTAGTTTATTCTTCAGCAAATGATTGTTATTTAATATGTAGACCTAAAACCTACACTGGTTACCTAAAGGAAGGGAAGTGGCAAATTAATGTATTGGCTGGTTTCTGCCAGAAAATTAAACCAGATCAAAGGATCACCACCGATTGGAGGATCTAGGGGAGAATCCATTTCCTGCTCATTTGGATTTTGGGCAGAATCTAATATCTTGTTAGAATCAAGATCCAGACTTTCTTGCTGGCTGTAAACTAAGGGCTATCCCCAGCTTCTAGAGGCCATTTGATTCCTGGCCCCTTGTCCCTATCCTGTAACAATGGCAGGTCATATCCTTCTCACACTTCAAATCTCTGTTTCCTCTACCTCCATCTCATTTCAGCTTTGCTTCCTGCCTCCCACTTCTGCTTTTAAGAGCTCGTATGGACTGTGTGAACCTGGGTAATCCAGCTTCATCTCTTTTATATGTTAAGGTCAGCAAATGAGTAAACTTCATTCCATCTGCAACTTTAATTCTCCTTTGCTAGCCAACATAACACAGTCACAGGTTCTGGGGGCTAGGACATAGATGGATTTGGGGGTCCATTATTCTGTCTACCATAGCAAGATGTCTGTCCTACTCCATTGGTGGAAGCTCCTTTCACATCATGATCTATGCAAATAGCGCACTGAAGAGCTGTGCAGTGTGCAGCCTGTATAGCAATATGTGGCAACTCTTAGAAGGATATTAGAACAGAGAGAAGAAAGAGGACATGTCCAGGGCTCCATTTCTGTGTCACTGATCTTCCAATCTCAAACTAGCAAATCATCACCTTCCTCTCATTCCAGAGCTTCTCTTCCCAGCCCCTCTCTTTATTAACCCAAAATGAAGATTTTCTCTTAGACACAAAGGAAGTTTTTTTAAAGGAATTATTTATAATCGGAATAATTTTTTAATTACAGATAGAAAAATTTTAGGCCAGACTATTTCACAAGGAAAGGCTTCTGGACCCCACATGAAAGTGAGTGGTATCCTGGGGAAAAAGGGCTCAGACCTTGTTTGGCCCTGTCATTAACAGGACCCTTAGTGACACTCATATTGAGTTATATACACTGGGCCACCATGCTCCCCGGAAGCAGGATACTGTCTCCCCCCGGTGGGAGCCATGGAGAGACACAGACATCACTATCTGTCCAAAGAACCAAGAGTTTAGAGCCAAGAGGACTGGATTCCAGGTCCTTTTCTGTCACAACTTTCCTTTGAGTGTACAATAAAGATGTAGCAGCTGGTTTTCTATCTTGTCTCTAAGATTGTGATGAGAAGCAAAAGTGAAAACTCTCCGAAGTTTTAGGGAAACATAAAATGCAGTGTCATTTTCTTAGTTATTAAGAATTGAATCCTTTTCCATAGATGTTCAGAAAGTTGAAATCTGTTTGCATCCACAATTTACACAAATAACAGTGAATTGTTGTTTCATTCTGTTTGAGTCAGCAGCTGAACAGTGTTCAGTGTGTGCCAAGTTTAAAAATAGAAGTTAGTCTTCTACTTAACACTCAGTTCAAGAAAATTTAGGTTTGGCAGTGGGTACCACCTCCATCTACCCATTTCTAGTTTAGGGAACTTCTTAAGGCTATTTAGAAAAACTCTCGGCAGAGAACAGTCTTACAAAACAACGTTTGATGAGTTGGAGCAAATGAATTAGAAACATATGGATCACATTTCCCTGCAAATACATCAGGGTTGAAAAATTAAGGAGAAAAAAGCACTTTGCTTTATCCAAATATATAAAGGCTAGCTTGGGAAACTGGACCAACCCAAAACTCCACTGCATTTTTAGGCCACGTCTGGCCGGGTCTTCCTCTCCACTGACTTTTTGTACTGCTAACCAGTTTCCCCCTTTTTCTCCCTTTTCTCCCCATTTACAATGATAACACTTCTTTCTCCAAGATTCTGAGATGCTTTTCTCCAGGATTCTCAAAAAGGATTCCCACCTATGATAAATATTATGTATTCTGAAAAAAATATACAGCATGTAACTATCTTACAATACAAATTAATATAATTCAGTGAACATAAGGCACATCTTACAATAATTTGTACAGAATATCTTGTAACTAGTAACTGTAGTTTTGGGTATCAACAAAGTGATGCAAAATAGTTAGGATTCAGTCCAGCTGAGTGTCTGTGCTATAGATTTAGTAGCGCCACAATTTATTAGAAAGTCCCAGATGTTAGGTCAATTCAATATGCCAGTGCTGGAATCTCTTCCAGATTTAACCTAACACTCAAACCACTATAAGCTACCTAGATCTCCCCTCTGTTCTTATACAGGAATCAACAGGAATTTCCCTAATTGCTTATGCCCAATAAGAAGGGTGGACACAAACAGCCAATTAAGAAGGTGGGATGCCAATGGGTATGTGTGGGGGAAGGTGACCTTAACTTATATTCCATTTTCCCATTCTCCCCCCTCAAATTCACAATTTCTTCCTTTCACCTAAATCCTTCCTTGCTCTTGGAGCTGAGTCAATAGCCATCTTTAAAATCTATTATTTTCGATAACTTTAATGAGCTTCCCATTAATTAACACACCACGAGTAACACTGTGAGACTGGGAGGATTAAGCTGAGCTAAGGGCACAAAAACAATCACCATTTATCAACGGTCTGAAAATCATCAGTGAAACTACAACTAGAACTTAGGTCTTTCTACCTTCATCTTGACTTACATAAACTAGGAAACTGTTTTGTAACAGGATGGGGTCATGAGCTATTCATCTGACTTTATATCTGTTAACACTTCCTCTACCCCCTCCAGACCCCAGGGCCTCCTCAGAATTGCCATAGCCCTTGTCTGAACTCATTTAGCATTTATCTTAACCTGTAGGGTGCTATTCACTTATGTTTCATGTGCATGTGTCTGCCTACGCTACCCATCCAAATTGAGTATTTCAAAGACAGGAACTATATATGGGTCAAAAACCCCACAGACAAACAACATACATGATATGCATGCAAGATACAGCTTTTTTAGGATTATTATTCCTTGTGTCTTGTTAATAATAGCTAGCCAGCTTGTCTGATAGATTTTTCACGAGATAGACTCAAATACATCATAGGAAGTACAAAATTAATAATTTGAACACACATTTCAAGATTCCACTACTTTTAACAACACATATTTGCTGGTTCTGGAATATACGTACTTGAGATATGCTCACATTCAGAAATTCCTTCAACTTTGCCCTTTTACATAATTTCTTCCTCTTTAGATTGTATTGATGTGGGGTGTCCCCTAGCAATATGACTCTCTTTCCAAAAGAGGGCCCAATTTTATTTTATTTTTTTCTCAAAGTAGGGTTTATTATTTTGGGTCAACTTGATAAATTGTCAGATTCAGTATTAGACAGCTGGGTAATGTATGCTTTATTTTGTTTTAATGTGCTGCATTTATTATACCCCTCTGTCCTGAACCAAGTGGCCTTTTTATTATTAAAAATCTAATGAAAACAAAGTTCACAAAGAACCATTGTTAAAGAATACACTTATCATTTCTTTTCTTTTTGCTCTGAGGTGGACTTACAAGAGACTGTTTTTATAGGTCTGAGCATGAATGACAAGCTGTTTGCTTTAGATTTATGTAGAATTTATAATAAAAATGAATCAAATTTACTTTAAAACAAAATCTAAATTAAGTGGACTCATAAGCCATCGCAATAAAAAGTTGATTGAAATCTGAACCTTGACAATTTCTCCATAAGGAACATTTACCATCTTTCTAGTAGATTGGTCTTACTGAAGCAACATTTTAAATTAAGTTCAGACAAGGGGAAAATAGGGCTATTCTCAATACTTTTTGTTTGAAAATGCTTTATACTTACATCATATTTGTTCCAATTTATTTTAATGCGTTTTTTTGTTTGTTTTTTTCTTAAACCAGTTAACAGTCACAACTGATCCTTCGCCTTTTTCTAGTCAACAAATGGGGTGATATTTATTAGGTCTTATTCTTCCCTTTGAATCTGCATATCAAAAATAGATCATCTTATACTTCATCTCACTACTATTTATAGAGCTCGCTCTCATCTTCCTTCTCTCTGGCCTTTGTCTCAATATAATTCTCCTTTATTCAGCCATCTCCCCTTCTTTCCTCTATGACAGGGAAGGAGCAGACACTCTTCTAAAGGTGACTCCCCACAGGTGATTTTGTTTCCATTCACACTTGATTTTCTATGCTTTTCCTTTATCAATGATTCCCTCTAAATTCTACAGCCTCTTAAATTCTCTTTTTCTGCAGAAATCTCCTCTGCAAAAGATTTGCTTGTCAGTCCCAAGCAAAAGCATACAGTTTTTCTGAAATCTGTGACTCCCGCCCCAATACACACCCATCCTTTCCTGTCTCCTAATTATCAAATTTCTAACCGAATACTCATACTCTGTCTTGCTGCTGCACTTCCTTACTCGTAAGTGAACCCACTGCCATTGGTCTCCCTCCCCCCCCACCACTTGCCTGAATCTGTTCATTCAAAGGGAACCAGTGGACCCTCATTATTTTCTCAGTCCACCTCCAGTGGTACAGCCCTTGGAACTCTAAATGATCCCTTTTTTTAAAAATGGCGGCCCCTTTGACTTCCGTGGGTGACACTATTATGGTTCCTCCTCTCTATCCAATCGCTCCTTTGCCAGCTTTGTGTCCTCTTCTGTTCACTAACTGGGCGTCTTCCCCCGGTTTTGTCCTTTTATAGTTCTCATCTATTTCCAATGCACTTTATCAGAATTCGTACTGCTATGGCTTTAAATAGGTCAATTGCACAGCTGGCTCTCTGTGTTATATCAACAACTTTAACGTCTTCTCAGCGTCATCCCAAATTTCCAATGTTTCTGATATGACCACCTCAATGTCCCATCCTAATCTTCACCTCTATTGCCTAAGACCAAATTCATCATGTTTCTCCCCCACGCCAGCTCTCCTTTTGTGTTTGCCAGACCTGCTTATGGTAATTTAGCTTCCAGAATAAATCCTTGACTCTTTTTATTTTACCTGCTCCAATGAATTAATTAATAAACCCAGTCAATCCTTCCTTTGCTATGTTTCTGGAAGGCTCTCCTTTCTTTCCAAACCCACTGTATTCATTACAGCGAAGCCTTTCCCTCTTGCTGTCTTTTATTAGTGACCTTTTTCCTGACATATCCTCTTCTTAACATCTACCCATGCAAGTCCAACCGACATTCACACTCGATGTAAGTTTAAATGAGAACCCCAGTAGAGACTTTAGCTTGACATCTTCTACTAGCTGAGCTCTCATAGGTTAGGAGGGGGACTGGGCGGGATGGAATGGAAAGCAATCTTGTTCATTTGCCTTCACTTGCCTTTCTTCTGCTTGCTTCAGACACATCCAGTGGTCACTGGTGTTTAGAAGAGGGAAAAAAGGAAAAGCAATAGATATGCAACATTGAAAGGAGACGGCCTGAGCAGGCTTCAAAGACCAATTTCAGCTACTTTATGACAGCACTGCTCCTGTCTTGTTCTCACACACTCACTTATTTGTTCTGTGTCATTGCCATGAAGGTCTGTCCATCTGGTCTATATCTATCAGTTCCCCTGTCCCAGAGGCTGAAGGGGTAAGGAGCAAAGTCTGGAACACACAGCACAGCTGCCCCATGGGGAGTCCACAGAAGAGGGCCCAGGATGATTTGGTGCTGAGCAGCCATTTGGTCCACAAACATATACACAAGAAATGAATTTTAAAAATGATAAGGCTGACATCACAGAAAAACCCCTTGTTGGACCGCAAACCTCTAGGACACCCCCAGGAGACCTCATGAGTGGGGGAAGAACCTGTATAAGTAGGTGGAGGGGGGGAACTCAGAGGTTAACGTATATGTGACCATATTGATCTGTGTTGACTGGAAGTCACGTAAGTGGAAGGCCAGAAAAGAGAAGAGAAGTTGGAAAGTAGGACAAGAAGGTTGACTAGAAGCTGGAGACTTCAGGATATCGAACGTGAAGGGCCTGATGGCAAGGGAAACAGAGCAACCAGGGTGAGGGCAGGGGAGAGAGTAGGGACTCAGGCCTCGGGAAGGCAGTTGGGGACATATTTCAACCAACGCCAGGGTTCCTCCTTTGTTTCTTTTATCTGTGGTTTGATAAGCTTTGTTTATTTTAGCTAAGACATGTTCCACAAAAACGCCTCAGATAATACTTTAATTTTGCTTCCTGTTAATCCTGTTCCTTCTCTTTTGCCCTCCTTTCTATCTTTCATTCACACTTCTCTTAAACTAACATCATTTGTATTCTTATATATGATTTTTTTCACAAATCTCTCTTAGTATGTGACCTTGCTGCTACTGTTTCCTTTCTCTTATCCCTATTTCTGAACAAATTTATGTCCAGATTTTTCATTAATTCACTCTCTGGCCATTCTTAAAAAACAAAATAAACTCCGATGTAAGGAGCATACAAATCAGCATCCTGGATATTCCACTCTTGGTCACTGGCGTCTGTAAAGAAGTGAGAGCATATCCTGATGCTTCCCCAACCACCAGGGTTTCACCCTGAGAACCTGACAGAGATTCAACCTTTGCTGCTCATCAGAGCTGACAAAAATACCTACCCCCACGATTCTGCCAGTTTTCATTTTCCCTTGTAAGTCACAATGAAAAAGAAAGTGTGGTTGCCAATAGATGTTGTGATCCACAAAATATTTGCACAGCATAATATATTTTCTCTAAACAAGAGGTGTGGTTAGAATGATTCAAAGAACCCATTACTCTCTCCTCTCAGATGTCCTGCCACCCCCACCATTCAATGTTCCCCTGAAAGGCTGGAGGACACAAGTCAATTAGGTGCAGAGCAAAAAAAAAAAAATCCCCAGTCCCTTGAACGCTCCCCCTGCGAGCAGCCGAAAGAAAACCCTAAAATATGTCCTTTGGCAAAGAAGTACTCTTATTCCCAAGGACAAAAAATAAAATAAGAAATCAGGATTATTGTTCATCTCGGGGCCATGTGGCTCTCCCAAGAGACGTTGTAGCAAATATCTGCTTCCTGTGATCCAAAGTGACCACTGTGAAACTGGCCAAGACAGCAAAGAGGGGAGAGTCAAGTTTTACAAGGGAGGCCTGTCTGTCAAACCACCTTGGCCCTGTTTGTGTTGCGTGTATTGCCCACCTGGTGCCTTTACGTACAAGTTGGGCACATCCCACCTCCATGGTGCCAGCCACTCTCTCTAGGCTATGGGCCAGGGGTAATTTCCAGAAGCACAAGAATGGGAGCAGGATGGGTTTGGAAGGAGCTGCCATTGTGAATGAAGTGAGAAGATTGGCCAAAGTGGGGTAAAGGCAGCAAGCCAAGGCTTGGTTGGGGTCAATTCACGTGGATCTGTAAATCTCCTTCATGGATTGTTAGTGTTGAAAGGAGCCTCTGGAGGTCATTTAGTAGATTCCTCTGCTTCCCCTGGGTCATTTCGACACATGGATTTCTTCCAGGTCTGATAGATTTTCAAGAAACGCGAGCCTCTCACCTTCTTTCTTTTTTCAAATCTCCTATAGTCTCTATTTCTTTCTTCTTGAATACTGATACACTCTACTAATCGGGTCAACAAGCCCAAAATTTCAGGGAATAAAATCATCAGCAGTGATCACTGCACAGTGAATGGCTTTGTGTTAAGTACCCAGTCAGCTGTCTTCCAAGTGTTCAGAAGAGCCAGAGAGTGTGCATGAAGCTGTACAATCCATCACCACTCCTGGGAAAGCGACCTGTATTCACGTATTTAGTCAACAAATATTGACTGAGGTTCCTAGTCGCTGTCTGTAATGACTGGGAATCTGCATACCCTGGTGATGGCGTGAAAGACATCATATCTAAAAATAAGGGCAATCTCTACTATTAACCATTTCAGCCATCACTGAATGCTACTGTACTTTGTATGAATTATTTCACTTTAACCTCACAACAATTTATTTGTTAGATAATATTTTATGAATGGGAAAACTGGTGTTTAGAGAGGTTAAGTACGTTGTCCAAGGCGGTACAAAGTTTAAAAGCAGTCTGCCTGACTCATGATTGTGTATTCATGACTGAATACACCAAAGTCACTGACCTAGAGAGTCTTCCACTGTTGACCCTTAGTTCTCTTGAAAGTGTTTCCAAGAAATCCTGCTTATAACGATAGTAGTCTTACAGTGCATTCATTTCAGCATTTACGGAAAACCTGCTGCATGTTACAAGCTAAGCTAGAAGCAGATAAGGCAGTAAGACAGGGTCCCTGGCTTCACAAAAGTTTTAGTACAGGGAGAAAAGAGACACATGGGCAATAATGATGGAGTAAGTGCTATGAGTGAGGTGTGAACAGAATGTTAATGAAGCACAAAATGGGGAGATCCAAGCGCATCTGTGATAGTCAGGGATAGGTCTTCGAAGATGACAGCATCTGTGTGTGTGTGTGTGTGTGTGTGTGTGTGTGTGTCTGTGTGTGTGTGTGTGTGTGTTATGAAGGAGAGGGCAGCATGACATCAAAGTGGAGATCTGGGAAACATACCGGGAACGGCACAGTCCTAGAACAATATGGGGTAGCTAAAGAAGTTGGAGTGGCATCTCCTAAACCTAGATTAGAAAAAGCCCTCCAGACACGACCTTACTTTTCTCATTGTTTTTATTCCAACCTTTTGCTGAGTAGGTTTGTTTTGCTTTAACCTCTAAAGTAACATGGGGAAAAAATAGTAATATGGTCTTAGAAACATCTTTCCCTCCATTTCATTCACAAAACAACAATTAGATCTTCTTTGGAAAAGAATGAAATTGGTCATTACATTATCCAGTAATGCCTTCACTGCATGACCCCCGAGACTGCCAGGAAGAATGAGGTTCCATTACATATCAGGAACGAAGAGTTTTCCATAGCAGAATTTTTACAGGTAAGCTGACAGTCTCTCAAACTCATTTGTGGAGCTAGAGACAGCTTCTACCTGGTGCAGTAGAAGAATGAAAAGAGGTGTCTAGTTTTTAAGTCTTTTTTTTTTTTTTTTGTAGCACCAGATGCTGAGGGGTTCTGCTCAAATCGTCGGAGCCACACGCTGAGAGACACATGCACGTTCTGTCACACTGTGTATGTTTTCAATCAGTTCTACAAGGTTGTTATTTTTTTTCAATGTCAAAACTTAACCCACACACGGTCTCACGAGGCATGGAGATGCCGAAGCCACAGTGCTGGGTTGTAGGACTTAATATCCGTGTAATGATGGGATTGGCTGCAGGGCACATTTGGAATCAATCTTCAGCCTTTGGGATGGAGACCAAGGGCAGGAAATAATAAAACTGTGCGAAGCTACACTGCCTCCTCCTTTGCTCCCAGCATTTTGCACTTTGAGTAGAGAATATCAACATTCCACTGGACTCAAGGAAATGTTGAGAGTTGCCAAAAGATAGTAACGTGCAGAGTGGTGCCGAGCCAGGAAGCACCTTGCAGAATGCAGTGAAGCCAAGAGAAGGGCATTTGGCAACAGGGGGACAGGGAAAGACAGGCTGCAACTGAAATGCAGATGCTGGAGGTCTCCAAGCATCTCATCAAACAAACAGACAAAGGGAAATGCTTTTCTAAGTAGCATGCACTTAACCCAGGGAACTCGATGACACGTGATTTGTTTTGAGCCAAGGAACTCTGTAGCTTTTGTCGAAGTGCTGGACACTAGGATGAATATGGAGAACATGTGTAGCTCAGCTAAGTGGGGTGAAAGGGATGAGCCTGACCCATCTTCTGGCATTTGCTGTGGAAACTGACTCTTGGCAGGGCTTCTTCAAGAGGGTGAAAGCCCAGTGGGTCAGGGGCCATTTTCCGAAGCATTTGTTCATCTTGCTCTGAAATATCACAACAAAACATAGGTACAAAAGAAAGGGATGAGGAGCCCTGTTCAGCCTCTACCATGCCTACTTACGGCCCTCCAATGTCCCCGGGGTGCCTGTTAGTGAAGATTCTGCAATATCACAGTCTGATTTTTATTGTGACCTAGTATTTACCAAATGCTTCTGGTTGATACATTCAGATACCATATTTAACAGTTACTAGATTGATAAGACTTAGGGAAGAGACTGCCACACATACACCTTTTTTCTTTGGACCTTTCCATTTGCAGATCTCCAGCTGATGAAAGAACTTGCCAGTAGCTAATTGTTACGATGAGATGGTCCATTCTCACCCCGTGGTACAAGTGGTATAGAAGAAAGCAAAGGGAACAATAGAGAGAAGAGAGCAAAGGCGTCACTGAGGAAACACACACAGAGCAGCGGCTCCTCCTATGCAGAGAGTATCACTAAGACACTCGGGGAAGGATCAATCCAATTATTGGTCCAGTGTTAAAACAGCAGGGCCTGTGTCAGAAAGCTACTGGTGTATGTCTGATAATAACCAATTGCTTCACAGAGAATGCCCACATTGGCAATTTTATCCCTAGTCTATCTATTTCTTCAATGGTTAATGTTCTTATAAAGAAATGCAAACACATAAAAAAGTTGTTGCTGAGTCTGGCAAAATATCAAATCATGCCTCTATTTTCTCTTTTATTCCCAAAGACATTCTGAGGCTTTTAAAACAAAACAGAAGATGGTTTTGATGTACTAAGAACGCTTAGTAAAAGCACAGACCATCAAGCTAATTAAGCAAACAGTTAATTAGGGAACTGAATAAACAAAGCTTAGATGCATTATCTGTGAATACGCCATTGCCAATGGGACATTATCTGGTACTTGGAATTAAGCCATGTTATCAATAATGAACCAGTTTTTCACAGAGACAGCAGAGGCACTTCCAAATTCCACCCAGGTGGAGCTTTGTAGATTTCGGGGATCTGAAACTGCTAATTCTACTTGAGTAGAGTGACTTAAGTTTTCTAAATTATTATTCTAATGTTGTTACTATTTCTCCATTAATGTAAGTCCATCTCCTAAGAGCTACATCTGCTTCCTAAGGACTTCTGTACAGGAAGTATGACTGAGGAAAAGAGCTTGGAATCTGATCTACAGACAACCAGACCTGAAGCTGAAGGCGGGAGCTGTCATTTCCAGCTGATTTGACTTATCCTACTTACTTGATCTTGGAGCCTCAGTCTTTTCACCTATTAATTGCGAATTATAACATCCACAGGGTTATTTTGAGAAATACATAAAACGAAATAAGAAAAGCATTTAGAACACAGTAGGTGCTAAGTATCCTTCCTTCAGGTATCCTCCCAGGAATTTTGACAAGGTGTACCTCCCCAACCCAATCCCTGTGAACCATAACTCTAGAGACAAGTTTTGCTATCTGCACCTACAAGTTCACTGTCATCACCATTAGCCAACATCAGGCTCTAGTCATCCTGTGTTTGACTTACCACTTCCTAGATAGTTTTCCGTATCCTAGTTTATTCACCATATAACCAATCTGTCTTTCTCAATGTTGATCTTTTTCAAATATACTATTTATCATGCTACTGCTTTTATCAAAAACATGCAATTGTTCCTTATTTCATACAGTATCAAAACTAAATGTTGACTTTTGATTCCAACTGTGATGGAACAATTGATACCAACTAATAACCCTCCAGCTCTAAGCAACTAGAAAATTGGACCAAAAATATGAAACAACAGTTTTAAGACATTGAAAAGCTGTCAGCCCAAGAATAGATTGTCTAAGAGAAGTGAAACAAAAGATATTATATAAGCCTTTCTGTTACCCCAGATTTTTGCCTGGAGGCATTTACTAGATCGTAGCACAGGAAGGGGAAACCAAAGCCTATCACTGTGGTCTCCCTGAGCTGAGGAGACAGAGGTTACAGTTCAGAGACGCTGAAGCTACTGGAATTTGTGGCACACAGTACCAGTTATGAGGGAGCTAAGCAGAGATAGAGCTCCAGAAATCCTCACAGGGGTCCCTTAAGTGTTTGTTTGAAAACCAAGCTTGAATGGCATGCAAAGGGTGAGAGTCCGTGAATCCTGGTGAAGAATGACTACTAAACAAGGAGGAACTGTCAAAAGCTGAGCAATCTGTAGAAGTGGTACAGTGCTAGGAAACATTTGTGCTCTGACTAACTGGAGCAGAGATACCTTGTAGAACACTGACGGCATTTGGTAGGGACCCCAGAGATATCATGCCTCCCAGTTAGCTAACTTAGCTCTAGAGTAAAAGCTATACTGGGTACATCCAAACCGAGCTTGAAAATAAGCATCAAAAGGATAAACTGGCCTCCCCCAAATGACCTAACTGCTTACCAACATAAAATTCAACACTCTTTAAAAAAAGAAAACAAAATCCTACTCTCAACAATACAAAAATCACTTTATCTAGCACCTAATAAAACATTACCAGACTTGTGAAAGGACAGAGAAATATGACCCATAAACAGGAGAAACACCCCTCAGTAAAATCAGACCAACATATGACTGAGAAAGTAAAATTAGCAAACAAAAACCTTTAAACCCAGTATTATAAAAGGAAAGCATAAATATAGCAAAGTGGAAAAACATGGAAGTAATAAAGAAAATCTCTAAAGTCAAAAATAGATATTATTGGAATTTTTTTAGAAATTTACTGTTGATGTAACAGCAGATTAAACACTGAAGAAGGGAAGATCAGTGAATTTGTACATAGGGCAGTAGAAACATTCCAAACTGAAGTACAAAGAGAAAAAAGACTGAATAGAAATGAATGGGCATCAGTGTCCCATGGGATAATGTCAAACAGTCTATGACACAGTTTCAGAAGCAGAGGAATGGAGGGAAAGATATTTGAAGAAAGAATGGCAAAATTTTCCAAATTTGATGAAAGTAATAAATCACAGATCCAGGAATACTGATGTACCTAAAGCAGGATAAAACCAAAGCAAGTTGTACCAAAGTGTATCATAATCAAATGACAGAGAACAAATGACAAAGAAAACGTTTAAAAGCTAGCTAGAGGAAAACAATGTGTTAGACTCTACATAATAAAGACAAGAACAATCACACGTTTTTTGAGACTAACCAAAGCTGAAATGATTTGTGGCTAGTAGGTAGACTACAAGAAATGTTAAAGGATGGTCTTCAGGCAGTAGGAAACCAGTTGCAGGTAGAACTCAAATCTACACAAAGAAATGAAGAGTACTACATATGATAAATGTGTAGATTCCATAAAATGCTTTTTTCTCATTTATTAATGTCTAAAGAAGACATTTGACCATTTAAAGCCAAAATAATAATGTGTTGTGGGCATTAAAAGGTATGACAAAAGCACAAAGTCAGGAGCACAAAATGGATGAAGGTTGTTCGAAGGTTCTTACATTTAAGGTGAAGTGGTACAATGTTATTTGAATGCAGACAGCGATGAGCTACAGATGCCTATTGTAAAGCCTAGAGCCAAGCTATTTCCCAGAACTTTTTGCAGCGATGGAAATGTTTTATATCTGCTCTATCTGATATGGTACTCCTTAGCCATACTGGGATAATGAGTACTTGAACCGTGATTAGTGTAACTAAGGAATTGAACTAAGGAACTGAGCCACATAGGGGTGGTGGCTACTGCACAGGACAGCACAGCCAACAATAACGCCCCAAAACAAAACAACACAAACAAAGATCTACTAGTTAGGAAGCCAAGAAAGGAGATAATAGGAATGCCAAAAATCCTCAAGGAGTCCCAAAGGAGAGAGAAAAAAAAGAAGAAGAAAAAGGGAACAACAAACAGATGGGGTAAATAGAAAGCAAAGAAACCAATCACGGCAACAATTATTTAAATATGAATGGATTAAACACTTCATTGAAAGGCAGAGATTGTTGGGCTATAGAAAACAATTTTTAAATCAAGACCTATATTATCTTAGGAAAAGTAGACTTCAGATCAAGTAACATTACCAGTGAGAAAGAAGGATATTAAATAATGGTAAAAGGGTCAATCAAGAAGACGTGTGGAACCCTACACACAAAACTGCAGAATATAACTTCTTACAAGAGCACATGGAACATTCACCAAGCTGGACCATATGGTGGGCCATAAAATATGTCTCAATAAATTTAAAAAGATTGAAACCAGAGTATGTTTTCTGACCACAATGGAATTAAATTAGAAATCAAAAACAGAAAGCTATCTGGAAAATCCCTAGATATTTGTTAGTTGAACTGCATGCTTCTAAATAATCACAACACAAAGAAGAAATCAGAATGAAAATTAGGAAATATGTTGAACAGAATGAAAATGAAAATTCAAATATATCAAAATACATAGGATAATGCCAAAGTAGTGCTTAGACCAGTGATTCTCAACGTTTTTCATCTCAAGACCACCCTTACACTCTTAAAAATTATTGACCACCATAACGGGTTTTTGTTTAGGTACATTATCTCTATCCATATTTACCCTATAAGAAATTAAAACCAAAGACGTAAAAAATATTTATCAATTTTTAAATAAACTAACATCCATTTCCTGTTAACATGACTGCACTGTTTTTACAAAGGTAATTATATCTTCCAGAAAATTAATGAGAATGGCATTGTTTTACTTTTCACAAATCTCTTTAATGTCTTACTTAGAACACAGCTCAGGTCTCATATCTGCTCTGCATTCAATCTGTTGCCATAGGTTGTTTTAATGGAAGTATATTAAAAAAAAAAATCCAGCCTCACAGAGACTTGTAGTTAGAAGATGGGGTGTTTTAATAGCCTTTACAGATAATCATAGATATTTTTCTTTGACACTATGCCAGAAGTTGAGAAGTAATATTTTTTTTTTTTTTTGAGAAGTAATATTTTTAAAAATGAGTTGCAATGTGAAATCTGAAATCGGATCAATGAATTCTTCTTACACTGATTACATTAAAACCCATTAACCTATTTTACACTTTGAATGGATTTTTTCACCCACACATAATTTTGTTAAATTATACATTGGTCACTTGGAAAATGTTCGTACTCTGAATTAAACATCTCTTCTGAATGATGATATATTATCTGCTGTCAAAAATTACATTTGTCACTATCACTACCAATATCATCATAAGAAAAGTTTTTAAGCCAACTGTGGGAGATAAAACCCTAATTTTCACTTGAAAGTTCAAATGTTATCACTGGCAACAAAAAAAATCAGTTGATTTCTTGAAGTTATAGATCCTCTTTAGTCATTTTTGCTATGTTAACTGCCAATTATGTGAAATTTTGTCAGTCATTTTTTTCCCCAAGTAAAACTGGTATTCCCTGAACAAAAGCAGCTAGTTCAGCTTGCAACTCAAACAATCACACACATAGGCTTTGCCCGACACAACCACTGTACGTAGAGATGTAGCAGTGTTTTATGGCTGTTTCCCATTTCACCACAAAGAATATTAAAAAGGCAGGAACTCAACAACAAGGAAACAAGCAACCCAATTATAAAAAGGACAAAAGATTTGAACTGAATTATCACTAAAGAAAATGTATAAATGGCAAGTAAGCATATTAAAAATGTATAGCCTCATGTCATTAGAGAAACGCAAATTTAAGCGCCATGAGATATACCTCTCCCCACTATCCATTGGCTGTTGATTGTTGGCAAAGATGTGGATCAAATATGTATAGTTCATTATTGATGGGAATAAAAAATGTTACAGCCACTTTGCAAGACAGTGTGGCAGTTTCTTACAAAGCTCACCATATTTTCACCATGTAACCCAGCAATTGCGTTCCTAGGTATTTTACCCAACTAATTGGAAAACTTATATCTACACAAAAGCATCTGTTATAAACATCTACATGCATGTTTGCAACACCTTTATTTATAATCTATAATTTATAATGCTTCCAAAAATTGGATGTCCTTTGATAGATGAATGAATAAACAAACCTTGGTACGTCCATACAGTGAAATACTATTCAGTGATGAAATGAATGTGCTATCAGGCCACAAGCAAAGACATGGATGGAGAGTGAACACATGGTACTAAGTAAAAGGAGCCACTAAAAAAAGGCCACTACCTCCTGTGTGTTCCTATTTATGCAGCGTATGGTGAAGGCAAATGATAGAGGTAGTGAGAAGATCAGTTGTTGCCACGAGTCTGGAGAGAACGGGTTAAACACGTGAAACACAGGGACCATTTTTAGGGTGGTAAAACTATTCTGTACCATGCTAATGGTGGATACATGGCATGATGCAGCTGTTAAAACTTATGGAACTTTACAGCACCAAGAATGGACCTTAATGTACGAGTGTTTGTTTGTTTGTTTGTTTGTTTGTTTGTTTGTTTTAATTCAGAGATTGGGGGATCCCAGGATGGAATTCAGAATGGACAATGCATTTAACTATATGACAAATATCTGAAACAACCTCACTAAAGGGAGTAGAGAGGAGAGATTCTAACTTAAGTCATCGCACCTCAGGCCCTGGTTGATCAGAGGTGATTACTTATTTCGCGTACCAACAAGATTAGGCCCCTGTGCCCAGGGGGACCACCCTGGGCCTTCCCACTCATTACAAAATAAGGATTTTATTGATAAAGGCTGTTCATCGGTGGCACCAAACTAAGGTAAGCAACAAAAGCCAAGGCTCAGACAACATTAGTAACTCCATATGAGTCAGCAAAAATAGGGGATTTTCCAGCTGGAGAAATCTTACCTCATACTTCAGAAAGCAAAAAAGCAAAACAAACTCTTGGCAATTAAACTCACTTTTAATATAATAAAGAGATTTGCTGAGCTACCATGTACATTTCTGGCTAATTACTAACCATGCTGTGGGTGTCACAAGATCATTTTAAAGGATTGTGCTTACCTCAGCAGAGCAGCCAGTACCTCCCAGCATCACCATAGCTTAAACTCTTAAAGGATACACAAAGCAAGCTGTGTTTTCTTACATCAAGCATTTATCCCCTTTTGACTATTCCCCGTGTTACATCAAACTCATTATTTGGGGGTTTGAGCTCTTGTGGAGCATAAAAAACCATTACTTTGGAGATCAGACAAGCAGTTTTCTTGTAAACAATGGAGAGAACAGAAGCAGATACTGCAAAATTCACCCAGCATGCTCCTTCACAAAGCTTTCCTTTCTTCTTGAAAATAACAGCCCTCACCTTGTTTGATACTTGAAGGTCATTTGCTGAAACGTGGGATGTGGATTTAATGATCCAGTTTCTTAAAATAAACATGGAGCGCATAACAAATATCCCACATACTTACACAGGGGAAAAAAAAGTCTACAAACAGACACACAAAAGTCATGAAAATGTCACCAAAGGGATATAAACTGATTGTAAAGAAAAAATGTCAAGTCCAAAATGTTCTATTACCTGACACACCTGGACTCAAAACCATCATTTCTGTGGCTTGGTGGTCAAGATGGCTTTATTTCAGAATTTACACATAAGACGTAAAAAGGTTGGTTATGAAAAGGCCACAAGACTGAAACTGGGCATGACTTCCAGTTATATAATGTAAGTGTGTGGGAACATCTACACAGAGCAGCTGCATCAAAACGTCCTTCCTCTGAGAATCCGCCATCCCTGTTTGCCCAAGGTCTTGTAAGTCTGAGTGAGAACTTTCACGGCATCCAAAACAACACAAAACAATAACTTTGGAAAAATCCAGTCAGGATTGTCAACCTGTCTCTCCACATGCAGGAAATTGCAAGAGAACATGGTTGATAATGGACTGTCTCCAGTAAGAGCTTTGCATAGCAACAGGGGAACTGCAAACCATACCAGGTTCAAGTTTAGAATCTTGAAAGCTTATCAAAAGCCTTTTCAAACTTAGACAGCTTTTAGAGTAGAGCTGGGAAACTTGCATGATGAGACTTTCCTAGTGATAAATTTTAGTTACCCCTGCTGCTTCTTAGCGCAGAATTTATTCGTCAGACTGTCTGTCTCTTCTTAGAGTTTGCCATGTTTCTCTTCAGATTCACAGCACTGAGAGCCTTGCCTTCAAAGTGTTTATTATGGTTTGTACCCCCGGGCATCGGTGTAGTTATTTAACAAACATCTGCTCCCATGTGGAAATATAAGTTCCGTGAGAGACAAGATCACCCTTCTCTTCATTCTTCCTCATATTCCAGCACCCAGCAAAGTCCCAGGCAGGAGAAACTCTCAAGTATGTTTATTAAATCAATGAAAGTGGAAAGAAAAGGATTTGTGTATGTATGGCCACACACATGTCCACACACGTGCTCATGCAATATATATTTCAGGACCTGAAAAGGAAATACAAGAGGCCATTTTTCGTACAAATTCGTACCACCTCTAATAAATCCAGACCCATGGATCCTTATCTTCACATAAAGGCGTGAAGAACATGCCCCGTGATGGCCAGAGGAGAAGGCTCTGCTGGAGAAAAAACATGCCACCACCACGTCAGATCAGGCTTCTCTGGTGGGGAGTTCTTCCTCTTACCTTGTCCTTTCCGCCTTGTGAATGGGAAAGAGGCAAAAGATGATCGAAATGCAAAATGCAAATATCCTAATAATCAATACTCCTTCATCGCTCAAATCCAATTTATTTCTCCTCTGCACAGGCAACAAAATACTCAAAAAAGGGCATGTTTCTCTTGCAACACCTTCACTTGGAATACTTGCAAAGTGTGTGTGCGTGCAAACGTATGTAATATGATGCCTAATTCTCAGCTATACATAGACACCAGCAAAGGGTCCGTTTTGTACAGGTTTACAACCTCCCGCCCTCTGATCTCAAGCTTAGGGAGAAGGCTGGCCTATCATCTCTTACATGAGGACGATGGAGAGGAGAACAGACTCCATCCCTGTTTCAGACCTCCTCAGGTCCTTGCGTACTGGCATGGTTTATCTATCAGGTGTTTTTCTTTCTGCTGCAAAAGCCTAACTGCGGCAAGATTTTCAAGCTGGCTTTCTTGCAAACTAGCTGCCCGCATAGACGTGTGGGTATCGCTATGTTTCCAGTTTGCTGCCCATCTCAAGTTCTTTCTCAACGTGGAGCCCTCAGAGAATGCAGGAATGTGTTTCAGCCCACACTTTCTCCTCGGCTTTGAAATCCAGGCTTTTGGGACCTTCACACTCAGCAACACATTTGTAAAATACCTGCCCAGCAAAGGTTGGTTTGATGTCCGAGAAATCCAAAGAGCTTTCTCAGTAAAGCCTTACTTCTTAGAAATAAGAAAAGTCGCTTTTCCAATAGTAACACGCCATGGCTCCAGAAGAACGGGCTTATTGAGGGAAAATTATGATTCGCGTTATTTATGACAACAGTGAAGGGAAAAGAGAACTTGAATCTTAGAGGGATTGAGCTTGGCAAGGATCTTTGATTTTAAAAGCATTTTATTTTGGCAAACGCTGTCTTGCAGTGTCAATTTTTCTATTTCTGAGAAGTAAATCATACCTTCCTAAAACAGTACATCTCTCCTTCATTTAGAGAGATATGCATGCAGGCTTTGTCCCTCGATTTTGGCCAGTTTTCTCAAACCAGTAACATACTGAGAGATACCAAAATGACATGGTAATCCCCTTGAAACTCCTCTCTCGTCTCTGTTTTCATAGATAAATAGAATGTTGTAATAGGAAGAGGACTCTGAGATCTTTTCCTTCATTCTCCTCATCGTGACACCCAAAGATGTGAAGTGACTTGTCCAAGGTCACACAAGCAAAAAAATACAGTGTGTATATTTCTAATCGAAGTCCTTTAAAATAAATCACCCCCTTTTTTCCTTTAAAATGAGTCACACACACCCCACAGACACACACAGCTATTCCATGCAACTCACTTGATACCCAATTGATACACATATTAAATTAGACATGTAGACATCTAAAATAAATTAAAATTTTAAAGTATTTAGTGGTCAAATTAAAACGTTTCAGTGACCTGGATGATTAACTTACACGGATAACTGATTTCCCAACAGTGCTGGATAAATCTTATTTTTAAATCTTTTTTGCCCCCGTATTTAATACTTGCGTTAGATTTGTTTGTTTTGTTAGTCTGTTTTAACTTTTGAAAAAAAATGAAGCTGGTATTACGTAGGCAGAAGTGGAGTGCCACAAAGAAGTTTGGACAAAGGAATGAAAAACAAGGCAGCACTCACATATTTCCCGGGATATTTTTTGCGTTCATTTAGCTATCTCATTCCTTCACTATCTCGTGTCCCAACAATCACAATAGCCTTCCGATTAATTTTCCAAAGTCTTAAGTTTCCTTTCTCTAATCTCTCCTGAGAACCACAGTAGTGGTTGACCTTCCTATTAAAGCATCTTAATGTGACTCCTCTGATTAAAACAGAAGAAAATGTTTCACTACTTGCACAATAAAGCTTAGCTGTGTAGCTGAGGCTCCGAATATTCTCTACCATATTCCTAGTATCCAGCCATATCTTTCGTTGCTCTCTTGAACTTAACCTTCATTTGGTCTAAATCTAACTACCTGTCATTTCCTACATGTACCTTGAAATCGACTGCCTCAGTCGCTCCTTTTGGGGGACTTGCTTCTCTCATGTCTGCCTGTCCCAAATCTACTTATCCCTCAAGGCTCTGTTAAAAAGTGACTTTTTTTATCACTACCATCAGATATACTCTCTGCCTCCTCGGAGGTCTTAGAGTTCTTTATTTGTAGCACTTTCATAAGATTAGAGCTGAATCTGTTCCAGGAACTCTGATAAGTGCTTTCCATGGATTAGCTCATCCCGTTCTCTCGACGATAGGAGGGGAACACTGTATTATCCCTGTTTGACACAGGAGCAACCTGGTCTTCAAGAGGTTACTTGTCTGAAATCCTGAGGTCACACAGCTAATACATCGCAGAAATTACAGCAGGTCTAATTGCCTTTCTGTCCAAATGTGTGTGTGTGTATATATATATATATATATATATATATATATATATATATATATATATATTAAAGTCACTGACTTTATATTCATCACTGCCACCATAGTCGAAGACACCACTGTCTTTCCAGGACTATTGCCAGGATTATCTACTCCCTCCATCATCACTGGCGTCTCCATGATTCATTATGTACCCTTCTGTGGTCCAATACAGTAGCCGCTGGCCACATGTAGCTATTGAGCATTTGAAATGTGACAAGCACACACTAGATTTTGAAGACTTAATAATAATAAAAAAAAGTGCGTAATATATTTAGTTGATCGTTTTTTCTGCACTGTTTACTTTTTCACCTTTATTGAGGGATAATTGATGAATACAACTGTAATTTGATATCCATATACACTGTGGAGGATTCCCACCATCTATCTAGTTAATTAATACATTATCACTTCACAGATTTATTTACTTATGTATTGTTATTATGGTTGTTTTGGTGAGAACATTGAAGCTGTACTCTCTTAGTAAATTTCAGTGTATCAATTATAATCACTATGTTTTACATTAGATCCTCAGACCTTATTCATCTTAAAGCTGAAAGTTTGTACCCTGTACCAACTTCTCCTAATTTCCTCTACTCTCAAGCCCTTTTTCTACTGTTTATTAGTTTCCTTTTTTTTTCTTTCTTTTTTTTTTTTTAGATTCCACGTATAAGTGATACCACACAGTCTTTTTCTTTCTCTGTCTAGCTTATTTCACTTAACGTCATGCCCTCGAGGTCCATCCATGTTGTCACTACTCATAGGATTTCCAGTTGATAAATTTTTATATTGAGCACAGGTTGAAGTGATCATATTTGTGGGCTAGAAGTTAGATAAAACATATTAAAGTTAAAATTATTTTTTGCCATTTTCTTTACCTTTGTTAATACAGCTCTTAAAAAAAAAAAAAAAAAAAAAAAAAAACAGAAAATTACCTATGTGGCTCTCATTAGGTTTGTATCAGACAGTGCTGATCTACGTACAAGCTTTTAAAAATGCAAACCTGATCATATTCCCATTTTGTGGCTTTGAATTCCAATTAGAATAAGTGAAACGTATTCTTCTTACCAGGGCTTAACATGTCCCACATAAACTGACCCCTATCTATCAATCCAACTTCACTTTGACCTACTCTTTATCTCACTAACCTAATTCTAGCCATACTGACCTGCTAAGGCAGATGCTGACGTAACCAATGCCTACCCTGCCTTTTCTTCTTTGTTAGCAGAACTCCATTTTCTTTTTTTCTGATACTACATACTACTTTGTGAAGGTAACGTCTGGACATACATGGTTTAGGGAAAAAAATCTTGACTGCTCTAAACTCATCCTGTGAACAGTAATTGGCTTAGGCCCTAAAATTTGGTATGAGTCTATTCAATGAGCCACAGAAGATGTCTAATGGAAGATTTTGGTCAGATCTCCCTCTTAAAATGAACCAAATGGGAAGAGATGACCTCTTCTTCAGCTAAGCATTGCTGTTTCCCCATTTGCTGTGTGGCCAGAACTATTGACTCATCTTGTGACCACAGGAAAACCTAGCCAAAAATGACAAACTAAATGTTGAAAGGACCTAGGTTCTTGATAATGGCATTGAAGACTTGAACAACTCAACTCTCAGTCTATCTTCTTAAGTATGATAATAAATACTCTCGTTTGTGTTTAGAGCTATTTGAGCTGAGTATTATTTGTAGCCAAAATCACCTAAACTCCCACGATCTGCTTACTTTCCATTTCCTGACACATTCTGTTTCCCACCTTTCACCTCTGCACTCTAGCCTCCGATCTTGTCTCGTCATAGCTAGCTTTTTTTGTATCATTCCAGAACCAACTGAAATGTGATTTCCTCAGGCTAGACCTTCCCTAATCAATCACTCTGAAGTAGTGACAATTTTCCAGGCTTTCTTCATTGTATCTTACTGTTTGTAGGGGCCTTAGAAATCTTATCACCATCTGACCTTGATTTGTGATTCTTTTCAGTTTTCCCTCATTAACCTGTAAACCCCATAATATGCCAGGCACAGAGGAACGCCTCAATAAATACTTGCTGAACAAACAAACAAACTGGACTTTAAAAAAGAGAAAGCAAATAGTCACTTTTACAGGAGAATCCCTCTTCCCTTTTTTCATGAACAAATATCAAATGGTCTCTTTTTGGATTTACTCATATATGAATTTATGTTGGAATTACATAAAATAGCTTACGTCTAATTTTAGATTTCTGAGCTCATTGGGGTATCATTTTTACAAATCCTACCAAGAGTCGAGTTGTCTATTTAAGCCGCATCTGTACAAAACCACTACAACCAACTGACAGGTAAGAAGTTGGAAAGTTTCATTAGATTACGTGCTTCTGTATTCAAAAGCATTTAAACCACATATTTGGATTATTTTCCATGTGTTTTGTGGAAAATCTAATAGTTTGCATCCAAGATCTGATTTATTTTTATGATTTTGTCACAGTATTGCTATAACCTGTATTTGAAAACAAGGCAGCACCATGCAACTGCACCCTAATTAAAGTACGATGCAGGCACGTGCAAGGTCCTAGGATAGTCCAGCAAAAGGATACATAACTGACTAGGAGTTTGGACAGGATGCACAGAAAGGTGACCCTGGACTCATGAGCTGCAAGATGAATAGAGATCATCAGTTGGGCAAGGTCAGTTGGGTCCCTGTGTAAGTGATTTTTCAGTCCGTTCTTAATGAGGACCACACTTTCACACATGAAATTAATTCATAATGTCCAAATCTCAATGATTTAGCATCCTCCATGTGGATGTATCGCCTGAGCTACTTAACAATGCCATGCATACACTTCCAGCTTTTCTGGTAGAAGTGTTAATAAAGACCAAAAGAACACAAGGGAAGGCTTCAAGTAAGAGGAAGAGGACAACCGGAGTCGCCTGAGACTTGAATAAACAGCCTTGGATCACCGGGAGTTGGCCGATTTCATTTGACTGTCAATGTCAGTTAATAACAGGTTCTCCCTGGATACCTCCACAAAGTTTAGGTCTGGGAATGGTGCCAGAACAGACCCCCCTCTTCTCCTTGCTTGATAATATCCCACAAAACCAAAATTCCTTTCATGTTTAGTCATAAAAGAAGGACTGTTAGACAAGTCAGAAGCACAGATGTGACCATGATAAATGAGAATCAGGTCAGCACTTCCCAGGACAGCAGTGAAATTTTGACTTAAAAATGTCTCCTTATTCTTAGAAAAGTGTTATCTTTGTCTGGATGGCTTCTCCAGGAGCCTCACCTATGAGCTAGTGAAGCCATAAACTTTTAGCCAACGTGGTTAAGACCATTCGTGATGATAACTTTCAACTTCAGTACCTGAAGGTTGGGTGTGTTGACAATAAAAAATATCAAGATGATTGACTACATGTTAAATTTTAATCCAGATTTTTGATTTTGTTCATATGGCCTTATCTCAATTCTGGTTAGTTAATCCTCCAACTGAGAAGGCCTAATCTAGACATTTTGACTTTGGGCTGAGCCTACATTACATCTAACAGAAGTGATCTATTTAACTATATAACCAATTTCCCACTCATTCATATCTTGTTTAATAAAGATAATAACTGCACAACTACTAATCTGCCAGAAAGAAGAAAGAAAATCTTACCCAAAAATATCATAAACAATAATGAATGTTTAAGTCTCTACTATGTACCACAGTTTGAGAAACAATAAATGTGATATTAACAATAAGTTAGAAATATGACAAAATTTGCATGATAACAGAAAAAAAGAATAACTGTAGAGAAATCAGAAAGATTCCTCATAAATACCAACTTGTGTTAATTACTTTTCACTAAGTTATGTTTTGGTAATAAACAAGTTTGAAATCCAAGCGACTTACAGCTACAAATGTACTTATAGTACATTTCTTGTTTATGTGACTCGACGTTTATGGACCAGTTTCTGTTCCTTGTGTCTTTATCATTCTGGGATCCAAGCTAAAGGAGTGACCCCCACCTGGTACATCGCATTCTCATGACAGAGGGAAAAGAATGATGGTAGAATCACAGTACTTGCTCTAAAGCTTCAGCTGGGCAGTAGTATATAACACTTCTGCTTATATTCCATTGGCCAAATCTAGCTTGTTATCATTGGGGCAGGAAGTATAATCTTACCACAAACAGGGTGCCAGTGAAGGAACCTATATGGATGTGTCTCATGAATGGGGAAGGAGAGGTAGCATAGCCTTGGGACCAATAATAAATACATTCAAGTACACAGTTCCTTCAGTTAAAGTGGAGGGTAGTACCCTCCTTTGTTTGTAAATGTTTTTACTTCCAGAAAATTGGAAAATAAAATAACAATTTCTTGTCACTTGATGATGGCTTTCGTAGAGTGTATATAGGAAAACAACTTGATTAAGTTCAGCTTGTTTTTTAAGTTAACTTATGATAACATTGTTTGAAACACAAGATAACTGGTTTGACTGAACTTTTCACTTTTTAGCACTTGGATAAGTTGTCACTGGACTTGCGTACATAAGTCATGCAGATTCTGAGTGCTTAATTTCATGAAAAGGACTGCTCAGTGTCATATTTAATTATCCATCCTTCTAGGATTCTTAATCTGGGACACTTTTCAAATATATTTTTGTGAGTCTTTGTATCTTATTTATTTAAAAACATTTCTCTGAGAAGGAAGAGATAGACTTCACCAGACTGACAAAATGTTCAGAGGGACAAAAACAGTTAACACTCGCTATTTGATCGATGACTTTTTAATTTTTCTTCAATCGTTTCCTTTTTGAATTAATTCTCTCTAGTTAAATTATACTCTGAGATAACTCTACCTTTCTATTTCTCCTATGTCCTTCTCTCTAAATGAGTTTAAATACCTTCAGCAGAAAATAATGGAAACCAACCATCTATCTGTCTTAGACAATGAAGTATATTCCTTTTTCTCACCTAACATTTAATGCTAAGGTGGTGTGACCCTAAGACTGCATAATTTGGTGCTCAAAGATAATATCAAGGAGGCAAGTTCTTTCCACCTTGTTTTTCTCCCATGCTCAGCAAGTCAGCTTTATTCTTTGGTAATTCCAAACATTGAAGTTAGGCAGTACAGTATGTAGAAGTGGTTTCTTCCTTTTGTTATTTTTATTATAACTTAGGAATAAAAGAAACTTTTCTCAGGTACCCTGCAGAAGACTATCCTTGTGTCTCCATGGCCAGAATTACATCTCTGACCCATGCGGGGGCCAATTATTATTAGCATATTCAAATTAAATGTACTCCTGAACCTGGAGACAGTCACTCCTTCCAAATCACGTGGCAGATGCCCAAAGTAAAACCTGGAAGGCTGGAGGACTCTGTCAGCAAGAAAATAATGGGCTTAAGGCTACTGGTTAGGCCACCAACAGTGTCTGTGGTCCCCAAAACAAGGTTTTCAATCCTCCAAATAAAGAGTAGAATTGACGCATTCATGTGGATAATTCAAATGGTGACAATCTTGATGTATTTACATCATTAAAACAAAAGCAGTTTGGATAATAGTAACTATACTGAGTTGATGAATCACTTCATTTCGCCATCATAATCCTGACACCAGACAAATATTTTTTCCAGCAAGAATGGAGAGTGTGTTTTTTTCTTTATTTATTTATATTCCACTTAAGCTCCAAAGGGTTTTGAGTAGGCTCATTTAACTTTGAGCAAGAGTGGGTATACAAATCTCCTTAATAATAAAACCAAATAAAATGGGACAATATTTTTTTAAATATACTTTTTGCTTCTTTTATACAACCTTTCCAAATAACAGACTCAGACATGCATAAAATTGAGACAATAAAAGAAGGCTGCTTCAGACTTATAAGTTGTTACATCAGCATTCTGTCTTCTTATGCATAAAAGGAAGAAAAAAATTAAGAGTAGAATTCTAACAGTCTATATTCTAGTTGAATAAAATATTTTAATCCTTGTGTGTGAATGTTACTGCGTCAAGAGCAGTGTACAGTACAAAGTTGGACGTTTGGATTGTTTGAGACCAGACTGAATCTGAATTTTTTCCGTTCAATCCAATTATGTCCTGATCATTTGCGACATGCAAGGCATACTCACAGTACTAGGGATGCAAATCTCCTATCAAGCCAAGGTGTGTGAAGAAGACAAACGCACCCCCGTATACAACATGCTAGGCTTTCACAAGTACTATAATTGAGGTAACTTACAAAGTGCTTCGGAGTGCTTGGAGAACTTATTGCTTAAACCGAGGTCACATCATGCAATGTGAACTACTCCAAGGAAATAATATTTGAACCTGACCTTGAAGGAAAGCGAACTACTGCCTGGCAGAAAAAAAGAAAGGTATTTCATGAAGAGGAAAAGCATAAGCAATGGCAAGTGTGGCTTCGTTACACTGTGACCGAGGGAGGCAGTCCCGGGACGAGTCACCTTCCAGGAGCACGAATTTGCGTCTTGACTTACAGAACATGAAAGGAGGTCTAAGTACACTGTCCTCAACAACTCTTGTCAAAATCCCCTAGGCTCCCCGGTTCTCCAGCTCCTTACGATTGGAGGAAGCAGCGCCCGTTGTCCTACCTGAGAAGAAGTCTGTCTCCCTCGTCCTTTTCCCCCTGTTCTCAGTGTTCCGTTTTCTCCATTCCCTCTCACTCCAGGCCCTAGGAAAGTTGACCCTCTAGCTCTGGTTCCTTTTATCCTGGGACCTGATTCAGGTGACATGGACCTTTCTCTCTGTCCCCTTTTCATCCAGCCACTCTGATGCACTTGCTTCTTGTCCCAATTCTGGATTTCAAAAATCCAGTAACAGAGACCCTCCAAAATTGGAGGAAGAAGTTGATACTAAGTTTTCTCTCTTCAGGAAGAGAGTGGACTCCACAGATGAAACCTTTTTGTCTCATCACACAAGGAAGCATAAAAGTGGCAACTTTGTCAGGCAACACTGAACAGGATAGGGAAAGAGAAGGCGGGGGATGACATTTGGCCATTGGTTTGGGGTCAGACAGCAGACAGCCTTGAGTCTATAGCTGGCGCCACCTTCTGAGAAAATGAACAGCCTCTCAGATCTGTCTTATGGAGAAGAAATGTCCTAGCTGTATGAAGTTGGGAAAGAAGTAATTTCCAATATCCATCCTTCTGGGCTTTTCCATAGGACGTGACTACCCCAGTAGAAGGGCTTCTGCACTGATAAAGGAAGGCTTCACTAACTTTTCCAAACACACACATAAAATTGATAACCCAATACATGAGGTTACACTAAGGCAGTTGCCCACTCTGACTTGCTGGCCTCTCCCTCAGGCTTCCAGCAATGAGAATTAAAGACTATAATTCCTCCCCATCCAACCTTCACTTTCCTACTCACAAGTAGAAGACATGGTCTATCAATTCCTGGCTGTATCATCCTAGGTATGTTACTTAATTTCTCTGGGCTTTAAAAACCTACAGCAAAACACCTAGAACAGTTCTTGGCAGAAAGATGGTGAATAACAAATATAGTTTCCCTTACTCCTGGCTTTCTTCTACTACTGAACTACAGGTGTGCTTTACCTGGGGTCACAGTTCAAGAGAACTAAAAAGAGGCAGGGTGCATGAAGCCTAAGTGTTTGTTTCTCCACCAGGTTTAGTCTCTACCAACCACGTGTCTTTGGTGTCCCTAGGAAAGAACAGGCTCCATTACACAGTCCAGAAACCATCACATCAAAGGGAGCCCGGCCCTCCTGGAGGCCTCAGAGATGGAAGTTTTTACTGCTTTTCCTGAGAACAAAACAAAGACATTGACTAATGAACAATAGTGGATCAGTAATTTTGGGTGTCTTTGGATGGAAACTATTAAATTCACAAAGTATATCTCAACAACAACACAACAATAATTTTAATGTCCTCCCACTTTCCTAGGCTCCCACCCCACATCTGAAGCCAATTCTCTGATGTTCTTACCAAGTCAACCTGTCCTTTGGACACCTCAACCCCTGGCTCCCCAGTTCCAGTCTCTGGGAATCAGTTCCATATTAATATATTAGCAGGAGATAATAACTTAGTGCTAACCCACCCAGAGAGCACAATAGCATTGTCAATCAAATCTTCCGAAGTCCTTATTCCAAACTATTACTCTATTGGCAGAAATTCAGGCAACCCAGCAGACGGGGTGATAGGAGCTTAAAGATTCTGAGGGAGGGAACCTTTGCAACCGTATTTATTAAAAACATAAAAATAAAAAATAAACAAAAACCCTTCTCTTCCTATGCAGGGGTCTGTCCTGATTTGAGGATTTTAGAAACATTAAATAGAGAAGTGGAGGAGAACTTAGAAATCGTGTCCCATGTCTCACTTTCCAAATGAAGACACAAAGATCCCCAGATGGGGTCATTGTAATCTCAGGAGAAATCTCCAATTTGGAAGGCCACCTTTTTTGACCTTTAGTAGAATTCTTTAGTTTTGATCTCTAGGACGAACTCTCAATTCTGAAATATCTGAAACAATTTCACACGCGGTGGGGATGTGTAATAATAATATCCTTTGATGAAAATAGAAAATGATAAAACATATTCCTATTCTTTTTTTTTTCTAGAAAAGCCATCAGCTCAACCATTCACAGGCTGATCACTAAGAATTTGCAAGTAGTGACCTAATATTGTCCTAAAGGCAAACATGATTGGGCAGTTGTGCCATGCAAATAGTTACATTGGCTATACCACGGATTAGTCTTGTTTAACCATCAGGCATTCTGATGGCTGAAAAAGTGAGTCACTTAGCCGACATGACAGATGGATGTTGGTGCACACTCCTGGGTGCATAGAACATCACTGAACATGAAGGGGACAGCAGCGGATGTGCCTATGGACCAACAATCAATGAAATTATAGTAAGCAAGACTTACAGAGCTCACCTGCACTACTGGTCACCAGGTAGGAAACAATAGGAACCCTCCCTCAACACTCCATTGGGAAGTGAAGATTAGTCGCAGTAGCTGACAAAGTATTGAACTGTGGGGGCTCAGTTTCACCTCATAATGGGAATTCCCTTCAAATTACATGAGAAAAGAAACCTGGTTCCCACTTGCTGAGTTATTACACCCGTCTCAAAGGGAGTCTCAAAGGGAGCCTCCCGGCCTCTCTTGCTGTTAATTATGTATGCTCTGCAGGACTTAATCCAATTATGATTCTCTCAGGTGATTGTGTAACAAGACATTTCCAGCCCCATTTTGTTTTTGGTGTTTTTTTCGTTCCCTTTTCCCCAGGCTTCTCTGCCTCAACTCTCCTTCAGAAGTTACATTCAAAAAGCTTAGTAACAATTGGAAGCTAACTACATTTTAACATAACACTTACATTCATGCTTCTGTTCACACTGTAAAAAGGTAATCTTTGAATGGTTTAAGCATCTGGATTCTATTACGGCAAAGTATAGCACTTAAAATGGAAGAGACTTTTTACATTTGCGTGGAATTCAGGCAGCTGCTTGAGCCACCCTTGGGCCTAGTTGTTTCAAAGAGATTTGCAACAGGCTTAAGTCAGAAATGATAAAATTGTCAAAAAAACTTTGGAATTCCTTTTGGAAGACAGCTAAAAAAATAAAACCAAACCAAACCTCCAAAAGGAAAAAGGAAGAGATTTCTGCCTGCAAATTTTTAATAATACAGTTTATTGGGTCAAATACTGAAACTCCAAATAGTGTCTGCTGTGCATATCCAAGAAACGTTTCCACTTTTTTCCTCTCAAATATAACATTGGTTTTACAGTCCTGCAGATTACAAATCACATGGGTATTTTTTTTTTTCTTTTTTGTAGGGATATTGAATTTTTCTTCCATTTGTCCTATTTTATTTAAATAGTCCAAACCTCTGTGGTTTGGTCATTAAAATCCAGTTGGCAGAGAAAGACTGAATCTTTATGTTTTCCAGCTGTGTTCCTACCAGCTACACATCAGCATTATTAGCCATATGACCATGTTTACATCAGCCGTGAGAGTTTCTCATGACCCATCCTGCAGCACCCAGAGATGTGGGGTGTCTGAGGCCTGTGGTCTCTCTACCCAGAGGGAAGGCAAACACTTCTAAAGAGAAGTAGCTGCCCAAGGAAAGTGATGCCAACCTTACCTGTGGTGTTCACCACTCTAATTTAGACAGGAAAAGACACAGGAAATATACTTCAGCAAATAAAAAAGTCTTGAGTAGGGCAAGCGAGGAGCCCAAGAGAAAATACTCAGGTCACACAGTGGGAAAGAGAGGGAAGCTTTTGGCTCATGTAGTCGACGTTCTCTCAGAAAAGTGTATTTAACCCAATGACAGTTTTTACAGAATTAGAAAAAAATTCATCCTAAAATTCACGTGGAATCTCAAGGGACCCTGAATAGCTAAAACAATCTGGAAAAAGAACCAAATTGGTGGTCTCCCACTTCCTGGTATCAAAACTTATAAGGTACAGTTATAAAAACAGCCTGTTGCTAGTATAAAGATGGGTGAATGAATCAATGGAATTAAACTGAGAGCTCAGAAATAAACCCTCACATATATGGTGAAGGGATTTCTGACAGGGTGTCAAGACCATTCAGAGAGGAAAGGACAATCTTTTCAAAAAATCGTGCTGGGTACATTGGTTATCCACATGCAAAAGAATGAAGATGGACCCTTGCCTTCTACAATATACAAAAATTAACTCAAACTGAATCAAAGACCTTAATGTAAGAGCTAAAACTATAAAACTCTTGGGAGAAAAGAGAGGAGGAATGCTAATGCTTCATGATATTGGACTTGGCAATGATTTCTTCAATGTAACACCACAAGCACAGGCAACAAAAGAAAAAATACATAAATTGGACAACACTGAAATTAAAAGCTCTCCCTTCCCCCCCAAAAAAAAAAAAATTGAAAGCTTTTGTCAAATGAGACTATCAACAGAGTGAAAAGTCAACCCACAGAATGGGAGAAGATATTTAGAAATCATATATCTGATAAAGGACTATTATCCAGAATGTATATAGAACTCCTACAACTCAACAACAAAATAATCAACCCAATTGAAAAATGGTCACAGGACTTGAATAAGTATTTCCCCAAAGAAGGTATACAAACATACAATAAGCACATGAAAAGATGCTCAACATCACTAATCATTAGTAAAATGCAAATCAAAACCACAATGAGGTAGCACTTCATACCCACTGGGATGGCTATGTTCAGAAAAACAAAGTTAAGTATTGGCAAAGATAGAGAAAATTGGAACCCTTGTGCACTATTGATGAGAATGGAAAATGGTACAACCACTGTGGAAAATGGTATTCCAGTTTCTCAAAATAGTTCAAAAACAGGACTAATATATGATCCAACAATTCCACTTCTGAATAAATACTCAAAAGAATTAGAATGGACTTAAACATGTGTATGCATATGTACTCATTCTTAGCAGCGTTATGCACAATTGCCAAAAGGTAGAAACAACCCAAGTGTCCACGAATGAATGAATGGATAAACAACATGTGGTATATACATATGATGGAATATTATTCAGTTTTTTTTTAAAAAAATGGAAATTCTAGCACATGCTATAGCATGGATGAACCTCAAAGACATTATGTTAAGAGAAACAAGCCAGGCATAAAAAGTCAAACACTATATGATCCTAATTATATGAAGTACCTAGAGTAGTCAAATCCATAGAGACAAAAAGTAGAACAGTGGTTGGCAGGGTCTGGGGGAGGAGGCAATGCGGAGTTATTGTTTAATGGGTATGGAATTTCGGTTTTGAAAGATGAAGAAACGTCAAGATGGACGGTGGTGATGGCTGCACAAAAATACAAATGTACTCAATGTCACTGAACTGTACATTTAAAAATGGTTAAAATGGTAAATTTTAAATTACTTATATTTTACCACCATAAAAATATTTGTGAACATTTTTAAATGACCCCCAATACCTCCAATTCAATAGAAAAGGCAGTGTTGCCAGTAGAAATAAAACCTAGAGACTGCTGCTTCTTTAATTAGTGTGTAGTTGGTTGTAAATGCAACATAGACTTCTCAGAAATATTAATTGTAAATTAATTTCTCATGCATCATATTTTAAAGTAGCAATTCTCCTTTTTATTTAAAAAAAAAAAAAACACTGCAAAATAAAAATTTTAATGGCCCAAATTCTCACCTGTTAGTCTCCCTTACAGATTTGTTCTTTTACATAGAAGGTTTCCAAACCCCAAAACATCCAGATTCTAAAAGGTATGGACCACAGGTTGGCAAACATTTTCTACAAAGGTCCAAAGAGTAAATATTTCAGTTTTGCTAACCATATGGTCTCTGTCTCAACTACTAAACTCTGCCATTGTAGCAAGAAAGCAGAAATAAACAATACATAACCCTATGGTGATAGCCGTGTTCCAATAAACCTTTCTTTACAAAGTCAGGGGGTGAGCAGGATTTGTAGTTGGCTGACCATCTAAGGTCTCTGATTCATGCTAGAAGGGTCTGATGAAAAATTACTCAAAGGAAGTGATAACTGAGTGGAGTCAGCAAGGACAAGGAAATAAAGAAATGTTATTTAGGCAAGGGTAGTGGAGGCAGGTGGGATGAAAGTAAAAAGCAATGGGGGAGAGAGAAGGTTCTCCAGCAGAGGGAGCTTCATATGCAAAGACCCAGAAGCAAAGGGACGCCTGCTGGGTTTGAGGAAGCTCACTGCTGCCTGAGCTCGTAGAGGACACTGGGAAAGGTTGGGGTGGTGGACTGGGAATACTTAGGAGTAAACTGCAAGGGCCTCTCAACCAACTGAGACTCAGAGGGTTATGAAGGCTAAGGGGAGGCAGGGGGAGGTAGAGCTGGACAATCTGTTTTGAATTAAAACTTTAGAACAACTTCTGAATTTTAAACAAATGCAGTAAGCAGTTTTGACAAACCCATGTCCAGTGAATCACCTTGCCAGAGAGAGGAAAGCTTGTCCACCATTAAATATTGATCTGTTGAGGGGAAACACAATTCCTAATTCAAACCATTTCTACTTTTGCTTGGAGGCCAACTAGCAAAATAGAATACATTTCATTTTAATATCCTACTAGATATAGTATATATGTCTATCCTATACTTTAAGCCCAACACTAACATATGCCAGTAAATGAAATAAGTACTTTTGCAAAAAATGTCACAGGGGCATTTTGGTGACTTCTTTTAACCTCTAATTCACTATTCTTCAAACTTTTGATCAACTATTAGCAATGCCACTGCCACAAGTTGACTGGTGAGTCTCCTTAGGCAAAGGGTAGGATAGCAAGGCATAACCCAAGAATTCTCTTCC
Source organism: Rhinolophus sinicus (assembly GCF_057876585.1). Classification (NCBI taxonomy): domain Eukaryota; kingdom Metazoa; phylum Chordata; class Mammalia; order Chiroptera; family Rhinolophidae; genus Rhinolophus; species Rhinolophus sinicus. The sequence goes on along the minus strand of NC_142506.1, from coordinate 59,448,021 downwards.
AACCTGGGCATGAGGGAGGGAAAGCGGAGGAATGCAGATACCCCGGGCCCAGCTCTGCTTCTGCCACCTCAGACCAGAGGAACACAGTCCCCACATAGAGAAAAGCAAACTGTCCCTTTACTTGCCTGGAATATTCAATTAGGCTTGGGCAAGGTTTCAGTTAGTTTTTGCTTCAATTAACTGTAAATGGGCTAAGATTTTCACGGCAGGAGAGCCTCTGTTTGGTCTCAGAAAAGGTGTCACCAAAGTCACTGTCAAGAGTTCCAGGACAAGACTGCAATTTTGGTCTTAAATTACTTCTTCACCGTCCATGATGTTACTTCTAGTGGAAAAAAAAAAAAATCCATACATATATGAAAATGTTTCACGCATGTGAGTTCTGTCAGGACGCTGTGCTGTAATCACTCACTGAAAAGACATGCTAATTTTGGAGGGCGTTTAGAAGAGGGCGTAAACAATGTCCACACCCACAGGGTTCAGATCACATTTACTACACGGGAGCAGGAGTGGGCCTGGGGAGTCTTCAGGCCGCAGTGGACAGTGTGAAAGAGAGGGAAGGAGGCTTGAGCAGGAAGAGCTCAGACTATAGCACAGTTCTGACATAGCTTCAATTGGGCCAACGGGGTGTCCCTAGGTCAACATTCTCTTTGGGAGATTCCGGGGCCGAGAGGGAATGGGGCGGACCCTTAGCCCTGTCGTGTACAGTGATTGGCTGGGAGCAGCCTGAGGGAAGCGTGACCTTAGCACCAGGATGGTACTGGATTTATAGGGATGCAACTGGAGGCCATGAGCCAACTCTGCTTCCTGCGGTAGGTTCCCTTGGAGGAGATCTGAGCAGACATCCCCATGATCTGCTTGAGGTCACACTGGTTACAAGGAGAACTAGGATTTGATCATGGCTGCCTGAGCCTCACTCCATCAGCATTACATGTTAGTGTGAAACCTTCCTTGAAAAGGGCAAAGAGTAAAAAAGCGACACAAATTTTTTGACACTGTATTTGCTATAAGTCAGGGATTGGCAAACTTTTTCTCTAAAGGACCAGATAGTAAATATTTTAGAGTTTGTGGGTACATAGTTTCTCTCACAACTACTCAATTTTGTTATTATAGGGAGAAAGCAAATGGGAGTGGTTGTGTTTCAATAAAACGTTATTGACAAAAACAGGCACCAGGTCAGATTTGGCCCAAGGGCCATAGTTTGCCGACTTCTGCTTTATATAATAAGAAACAGAAGTCAAACCAAAGAGAAAACAAAACAGGTAGTAAACTATAGAAGCTTAAGACATGAAGACCCATAATTAGATGCATCAGTTCATTTCCTTCATGACATTTTTTTGTTTTTTGGCTGTTATGTAGACTTATGTGGTCTCTATTCCTGTCCAAGAGGAAAGTCAGATATACACCCCTAAATAGAAATCAATTTCTCTATATTCCTGACACTTGTTTCTCTGGGCCAGGAAAATAGCCAGAGTTGGCCTTGGGTGACTTAGTGGTATGCAATTTGCTGAGCACTCACGCTGGAGTGACAATAAGGGGCAGATACAGAACATGAAATGAAGGGGCACCTTTATAAAGGTATTTGAGGAGGACTAAGAAAATGCTGTCTGGAACTGGCATTAGAGATAGTCATTCATTCATTTATTCAAATACTAATGAAGGCCCACTTTAATCTTGACCCTACTGATGCTGGAGACGCAATGAAATCTAAATCATGGATCCTACCCCCGATGAGGTTATAGTCACCTGAGGCAGAAGACAGCACAGTACCACCGGAGCTGTAATATAGGGAAGCATATGGTCTGTAGGGACCCAGGCCTGGGAGGGCTCTGTCCTGGGCAGCCCTTCCTCCCGTTGGGACTGGGTAAGCAGATCTAGTCTCTACCTTTCCTTCCTGACCACAATCATATCGTGGCACATGAGGACCCTGAATCACAGAAGATGTGCAGGAAGGAGGTGGGCAGTCCGAAGGCATGTGACCTGCTTCACAATTCGTAGAGGGTTGAAAATCTGACTCTTCACGACACGTATTCCCGTCAAAGGGAAGCAAGGATCTACAGGCCCAGAAAGAACTGGTGAGCCGCAGCCTGTGGAAGCACTGCCTCGGGGTTAGATGGCCACCCTCAGGACAGGGGGTCTCGGGCTCATTGTCAAGGAAAGTGCTTCCTCACTTCAGACCATATTTAGGTAGTTTTGTGTAAAAACAAGAAAATATATAATTGAAATTACCAACCGCTTCAATCCGCATAAGCCAGTCAGACAGGAAACTATATATGTAAGTACATTTCATTTTTAACGTGATTACATAACTGTTTATACCTAGCTGCAAATCAGAGAAGTAGAAAACATACACATGCAAAAAAAGATTTTTTTTTTTTCCAAAAATGTGGCCAACTCTAAACAAAGATGGCACAAAAGGGCCTAAGTCGGAGCAATATGTTTGCTGTCCAGATCAGACTGTAGTTAATCTGTCTGATAGTATCATGAAACTATTGGTGAAAACAGTCAACCACATACATATTTCTTACATTTTATTTCTAGAAAGACTATCTGGACCACTACAAATAATAACAACAATAAATCAATCCTTGGTCCCATATAAGCTGAGTCTCACTTTCCAGGCTGTCATACTATTGCTTTCTAGTCTAGGAACATTTTTGAATTACACATCGTTCCCACTAAAGCATATTCAGTTGTCTTAAAAATATATACGTCCTCTCTTACACTTTACCCCAAACTCAAGTCAGCCCTGTGAATTCTGAGATAGAAAAAGAATCAAATGCACAGGTCGTTTGAGTTGGGATTTTAAAATTCTGAAAGTGGTCTATAAGAAATGATATTGGAATGGTGAGAAATGTAGCTGTATCTTTCTTGACACTTTAACTACTTGGCTGATCATTGTTTTCCCCAATTCAGATGCATTTCTATGCTCCTGTAGGTCGGTATACTTTAGGTGATGTTCTCAACTCAGAAAAATGCGCAGGACACATCTCTGATGGAGTTCTTGGCAAATCACTTGATTAAATTCCCTGATATTCAACAGATGCCTATAACCCACCTGGCAAACAGATCTACTCAGTCAGTTGTTCACCATAACATTAAATTGGAACTAACATAAGGACCTATGCATACTACTTAATAGAAACACAAAGAATTATAAATGGCACAACTCCAGAGTTTATTACTGCACAATCTGTCTCAATTTTGTGGTAGCATATATTCCACTGACCAAATCAATGTGTGTTTATTGTGAGATTCTCTCTTACTCTCTGGCACAGGAAACTAGTGGAATATTCCACGTGAGCTTGATTTAGAATAGATACAGCAGCAGACAGATCCTGTGGCTTTGGACATGAATACGAAGAGAAATGATATATGTCATTCCTGTTTGCATATGATTCATTTTCTTCAAGTAGAAATGCTTCTTGGGTTGGTATCTCACCACCCCCCTTCTCTCCCCTACCAACTTTCCCTCTTCTTCCTCCTTTACAGCCGGCACATCTTACACGAACCAATTTCACTGGACAACTAAGAAAAACACTATGAAATAGGGAGAGCAAAAGTGTTACAAATGGAAACATCCATCTTCATCTTTCCCAGTGACTCCCAAACTTGCTCATGATTTGTTTACGGGAAGGTAGAAGAAAGTGAAACACATGGGGAAAGACACCATCCTTAGACTCCCTGGATCCCGATGGCAATGTGTGACTGGGTAGAGGACACTGTTGAGAGATGATGCTCTCACCAATTTTTAAACTTCTATATTTGGAACTGTAATTAGCCAGGGATACCCACCTGATGTTTCAGTTACACAAAATAGTCTTCTCTGTGGTGTCCCTCAAACTGTGTGAATAATGTTTCTGTTGGCAATCAAGAAGCATTTGGGAGGCATCCAAGCAGTGGCTTTTAGGAGAAGATATTTGATTCCTCTGTTTATATATTCTAGTTTATTCCAATTTTTTCTCAGAACAAAGGTGATGTCAATTGATTAAAGTAAAATATACAGACTAAAATCCACAAATCAGGTGAACTGTCTGATTACAACCTTTGATCAAAAATTATATATATGTTGAAGCACATTTTGTGAAATTTTAAATGGCTTCAAATATAGTACAATACCATATTTAGGAAATAGCTTAATAAACCTGAATCAGTTCAAACCCTACAACATATTCACTTGTATTTTATGATTTGTTTTTGTACCATAAAATATGTGCAGAAATTATATATATGGAAGTCCTACATGATACTCCTAAGTGACCTGTCATTGGTTTAAAAAAGAAAAATCTATCACACAGAAATATGTATCGCTCATCCAGAGACTAGATAGCATTCTGATTTAACTATTAGGATTCTATTTCATCTCTAGGACATGAGGAGAGGGACCATGTAGTAATTCTCTAACCCATATAATACTGGTTGTACAATAGGTTCAAATGAGATTCTACTTATTTTGCAATGTCTAGGCCATAAGACCTGGCTGTCAACTTAAATGGTGAGCTTGTTCTCCCCTGTAATTGTCTGAAGATGCCAGGTCAGTAAACCTGTGAGTTGCTAGCAAATATACCTTCTAGTGATGTGCTGGGGATTTTAAACACTCTAGCTCCAAAGTAGAACCGATTCATTTCGAAAAGAAAGCAGAAAAAGCTCTGATCTCCTTCTATGCCTAGAAAACCCACCTTTCTTTGAGCCACAGTCAAACTTCTAGATTTAGGAATTCCATGATGTCAGTCTAGTAGGTTGGAGTGGAAAGTTTAGACTAATGGGCTGCCTCGTGTAGTTCCTCCAGTCCCATCTCTGAGTTTGTGTCCCAAGGCCACTCAAAAATTGTTCAAAAGCCTGCAAGTAGACAAGTTCCAGATTGAGTGCATTCTGAAATGGTTGGCCTATCCTTGAGGAATTGAGGGGCGATATATGGTAACAATATATCTCACTTGAAAAAGTTGTGTTCCGTTGTTAGAGCATGAGTCCTGATTTGGGACTTTGATAACAACTTTGTGTTATGCTTATATGCATTAAGAATCATTTAGAAAAGTGTTGGTGGTAGGTCCATAGGACAAGAGTGGAAAACAGCGAGTTTCCATATTCTGTTTTAGTTTAATTTCTTTTTTCTCTTTGCAAGCTTCATGAAGAAGGAAAGAAGGATGAAATTGTTCACAGGAATAAGAGGGCAAAGAAACAAAGACAGAGTTAAAAAGTAATTGTACACTATAATTTGCTAACAAAGAATTTTGTAGGTTGCCAAACCTGTATAAATTATAGGCAGTTGGGAAAAGACCTCCAAGCAGAGGGAAATATAATCACTTCATCTATTTTTTTTCTCACTAACACTAACTCTATTGTATGACTGAAATGGACAAAAATACATTCCTTTCACAGATAGCTTTTGAAACCCACTGTTGTAAGGCCCTGGGAACTCTACAACAATCACCTGTGTGGTTGGAGCCCTCTAGTGGCCAGGTGGACTGCAGGCATGGCTTCCTGAACTCCATTCCTGGAATAATTTAATCTTCTCCCATTTCCATTGGGCAACAATGGGGCGATAGCAGAGCATTCTGGATACACTTTTATAGTGCAACCGTAAATTTGAATTCTGAAGCCTCCCTCCTCTGACAATTGCCAACCAGTATTTCCTTCTTTCAAAGTGTTACACTTTGACTAGAGCTACTAAAGACTAGTTATTAGATTACTGTAGAGAAGGAAGAGTTCTGTGTGAGGAGACAGCAGAACTGTATTCTAGCACAACTCTTCCACAGAGTAAGCCATGTGGGTGACTGGTGGCTGATTTTTCATATCAGTGTATTTCCCTGTAATTCAAAGAAAATTTTGAGATTCCGCAAAAGTTTTCAGGAATTATTTAGAAATTTCCTCCCCCACTACCACCAAATTTTTTGGGGTATACCACCAGAGTCTCCCAGTGGCTCTATTCCCATTCTCTGCTTGTTTCTTTTCAGGCTCTTTTACTAGCTCCCTCCTATAATGGACCTTTAAAACTTGGACCACCTTGGGACTATCTCAGGCCTCCTCTCTTCTGACTTTGCACAATCTTAAGGAATCTCAAGTATTAATATATCCATGGCTTCACGTATCACCTCCATACCAATAAGCATTAACTAAACTAATCAAAAATTGTACCCAGATGTGTTTTTTGAGTTCCAGACCTGCCTACTCAGCCCCTCTTTTTAGATGTCTCACAAGATATTCGAGCTCAGTATGTGAACAAAAGTGTACTTGACTCAAAACCTGCTTCCTCTCCAGTGTTTCCAATCAAAGCAAGTGGCACAACCTGCAAACATGGCCATTCCTTTTGAATTTTCCTCTCTTCTTGGAACACATTAATCACTAAGTCAATAAATTCCATATCTTAAATCTCTTTCAAATCCATTCTCCCTTTCTCTATTTTAACCATCATGACTCGCCTAGTCCAAGCCATACAAACTAATGCAATCACTTTCTAACAAAATTCCTACATCCATTCCCTCAAATCCATCGTCTTAAAATGCACGTCTGATCATATCATTTCTCTGCTTGAAACTTTTTGACAGCTTTTATGATAAATTTACAAATTCTTATTGTGGCTTCAATGCCCTGCATAAGTTGGCCTCTGCTTATCTCTCCAGTCTCTCTTCTCACTCTTCCCAGTCATGCTCCTTCATCCAAATATAACAATCTTTCACATTCCTTCCTGCTTTGGGACCTTCACTCAGATATTTCTGCCTGACATACTCTCTGCCTGCACTTAGCTAGCTAATTGTTAATACTAATCTAGCATTTTAAAATGCGGGGGGAGGGGTGTTAAAATATTATGTGTGTGTGTGTCCTTTAGCTAAGCCATAATTAAAAGGAAAGAAATTACGCGAAGGCTGGTGCACAGAGAGGAAGCCGTCTTCCCTCACCAATAACTGCTATGTTTACACAGATGGGGTGCTCTGAAAGGTCTTGCTTTGAGTCAATAAGGAAACTAAAATTAAACAAAGACATTTGATTAGCTGATTAATCAAGTTGAAGCCAGTTCCCCTAAAGAGGGAACCTATTTAATTCTTGCTCTACCTGCCATGTGGCAAGCTTCAATTTTCTGTAATTTCCTTTCATCCAACCTAAAGAGATAATAACTCTGCTGAGGTCAAATTGTTTTTACTAACTATGTTGTCTTAAACACCTTAATTGTTACTTTAACCTCTGGGTTTGAAAAAAAATTTCTTAGGTGCTTGGAATCATAAATGACTGGGAGCGGGGGTAGGAAATATGTCCGTTGTTCTTCACTTCCATTTTAAATGGTATTTCCACATTTGGTGCTCTTTCTTTGTTCTTTCAACTGTACAAATTACCTGTGGAAAAAATTGAGTGAGGAGAAGACATCTTAATATATTTCCTTTCCAGCAATATTTGGTATTTATAATTGGAAAACACAGTAGTCTGGTGAAGTTGGTTATCTCCATGTTTTTCATCTATCAGCCTCAGCCTAAACATCAGTTTCTCATGGAAGGCTTCCCCAGTACCTTTAGACTAGGCCAAGTGTTATTATTATGGCCACAGAAAATGTTGTACGTCCTCTACTAATCACCATTGTTAATTCCTGTCTCTCAGATTAGCTTGACATTCTGTCTACCTTGTTTATTACTCTGGACATAGTTAAGCATTCAGGAAATATTTACTGAGTGAAAAAAATACAATGTTTCCTCATATGGACAGTTTCCTATGGTTTCCTGACAAGACCATGCAGTAAGAGAGGAAAATCATTGTAAAAATGCAGTGTTTCTCACAGACCCCAAGGACAGGAAGGCTGGTTGAGTCCGAGAAAAGACTGGAAATGCACCAGAAACACCACCAGAAATCATAGCAAGCCCTCTCTTAGACTCTTTCTCTTCGTTTCTGATTTTGCTTCTCCATACGCCTACTCCATTCATATTTCTCTGTGGATATATTCCTCTGCTTCTCCAAGCATAAGGTACAGGATGTTATAGCTTTGGAGTTTACGTGCTTTCGGTTCAAAAGACTGGTAGAGTCTAATACTCTTTATCCCAATTCCAAACTCTAAGGATAGAGAGTGTGTATTTCTAGAATGGTTCAAGACGAACGACATTCCTATTCCAGTCAGCTATGGCTGAAAACATTTATTCTTGTAGAATAAACGTAATTTCAGGCATCCACGTATGTATGTGTGGGTTGTAAGAGAGGCATCAAACATGGCAAATACCCCAAAAGCTGTCTACTACACTGTTTGTATCTTTGAATGCTCTGGAAAATCATATCATAAATAACAATATCAGTATAAATTAAAAAGTGTGAAATGTCATTGACTCCTCTGCAGATGCTAATGAACCTTAAGAGAACATCTAGATTTTATAGCGACATATTGACAAACGTTTCTTTTCTGTTGAATAAGGAATATGTTCCTTATTACTTGCTATTACTCTTTTATTCAAAATATCTCTAATTTTTTATAGTTTTCTCTCAACTCATTATGTGGCTTGTAATGTCTTAATGGTATTATACACTAGTATTATCCAGCTACACAATACCTACAAAATATTATTAACCCCTTCAAGCCATGCAGAACTAATTTATGTTCATCAATCTAATTTCTCAATGTGCCTTCCAGTGGTCAGAATATAGGCAATTTATGGAGGAAGACTTTCCAAGCATTTATACAACTGATTTTAAGATTTTGGCTCTAATTCCCGTCATCCATGAAGTGATAGAATTGATCTTCCGCTACTTTGTCCAACTCTGCCTGAGTGTAGGATTTGTATATATCTTCTCCTCACTACTTCTCTTCAAATTATCCAGAAGAAATAATTTCTTGAAAGTTCTTAAATAATATAATTGAAAATACTGAATTTCACTTATGTTTTTCATTCTACCTATATCTTCATTCAGATACGTGGAAGGTATGTGCACGTGGGTATTCTAGTCACTGTTAACGTGCACTTATCAGACTTTGCTTGAAAGAAATGAAGTTCTTCGTTTAATGCATCTCTTTTCTGGGTACAAAGACAGTTGTACTTGCTAAAGTCATGTAAACATGAAATCATTTTGGCGCAAATTTTCCAAGAAATTGTTTATTTTCAATCCATAATAAATTTTAGAATTAATGACCTGAATAAATTTAGAACCAGAATTTTTCAATGTCTTTGGACAATGACTAGAATGTAATTCGTATAAAGCCATATCAGTATCTCATTAATTCATACCAATAAAACTGACAAAATACAGTATATTTACTTATAAGAAAGTTTGAAATTTCCAGAAAGCCTTCAAAATAAAAATGCAGAGGAGTTTAAATTTTTTAATTTAAAATTAAATTAAATTTTGATTTAAAATTTTTGAAATTTTACTCTTTAAAATTTTAATAATTTTAAATCCATGCGTAATTTATTCTAAATTCAGTTTTGAACAATTTATCTTAAATACTGGAGATATTTTCAGATTTGGAGCTTAACTCTCTGTCATAGTTAAAGACTGTTAGAAAATAGAATATAAAAGTTATTATAGTTATTTTTTTAATTAATTCTCTGGATTCTAGGCTGAAATGTATTTAGTAGTTTAGGTCTTACAAATGACATGATGTACCTTAATCATAATATCAATATAATCCTTTACAATTGTTAACCCAAAAGTCACACTCAAGACTCTGAAGAGCCAGATATGGTCAGAGAACTTTGGGTTATTCATTGCTAAACTGATGCATCTACAAAATCACTTAATAGCTTAACATTGTGGATCATGCTATGTAAAATTGTGACGTTCTGGGCCAAGTTATGATCGCTACACAAAATTGAATTGCAAAAACAATTTTTTTAATCCAATACGAAGATATGGACTATCAAGGTTTTTAGATAAAACTTTGTCATTTTTATGTTTTTTGTTTTGTTTTTTGTTTTGGTGTGTGTGTATGAATGAATGAAAATGGAACAGGTTGGTTATACTACTACTGTCAATAATTCTAAACATTTATGTATTATCATGTTGTATATAAACCACAATCCTATAAAGTAGATGATCATCTCTAACAGAAAAAACCTGAGAGGTAATTTGTGATTACATAATTTGTTGGGGTCACACAGCTAACAGGATGCAGAACCAGGATTTGAATGAAGTTACTTGGTTCCTAAGAGTGTGTGCTGGTCATATCCTAAGGTTCTGTATCCTCAGAAGAGGAGAGGACTGAGGTTTGCAAGTTCCTTCATTGGTACTTTCCTGCACCCAGCTGGCATTAAATCAAACCAGCCCTGATTCCTGCTCAACCTCTAAACATTCTGGCTATGTGGACCAATAAGTTCTATTTGTACCCCTGAGGATCTAGACAGACTTTCCAAGGAGGTATATAGTGATGGATGGATAGATCCCCCAATTCTATGTTTATTCTTCCTTAAAACTGATGTCTGAGAACTCACCTGTGTTCACAACATCAGCCAGGTTCTCTTATTCCCAGGTCCCCTTACAGAATCATTATTTTCCTTGTGTACCAAAGAAAAGTGTAATTCTCATCCATCTTGAATCACATTGTGGTGCACTATACTGGGGTGTAAAAATTCTCAGTGTGGGAAATAAGGAACATTGTGAAATTTGTATCTGACAAACCTTCTTTAATGATGCACCACAAACTATGTGTGTGTGTGTGTGTGTGTGTGTGTGTGTGTGTGTGTGTGTACACATATCTTTGTTTTAATTATATTTCTGCTAAGGGCAGAGCCAGTGCTTAAAACTTGACATTATTTGAGAGCCTTTATTGAAATATTATGAATTCAGGATATGTGTAAAGTTCTATACTAGGATCACAATAATGTTAACTTTTGTTTAAAGACTTCCCTCTTCAATTTCACAATAGACTTGTGGAAGGAGAGCAAATATCAATAATACTCAACAAACTATCAGAAAGAGGAAATAAACAATCCCAATTAAAATTGCATAAATAAATAAATAAATAAATAAATAAATAAATAAAATACTTAGGAATAAATTTAACCAAGGAAGTAAAAGACCTGTACTCAGAAAATTAAAGAGAGAAATTAAAGAAGATAAAAATAAATCCAAATATAGTTTAAAATGTCCATACTACCTAAAGAAAGCTATAGATTTGATGTAATCCCTATCAAAATACCGATGGCATTTTTCACAGAACTAGAACAAGAAATCCTAAAATTTATGTGGAACCATAAAAGACCCCAAATAGCCATGGCATTCCTGAGAAAGAAGAACAGAACTGTATCAAATTACACTACAAGGCTATAGTAATCAAAACAGCATGATATTGGCATAAAAACAGACATAGATCAATGGACTGGAATAGAAATAAATCCATGCCTATATGGTCATTTAATCTATAACAAAGGAGGCAAAGATTTACATTTGGGTAAAGATAGTCTTTTTAATAAATTGTGCTGGGAAAACTGGACAGATACATGCAAAAAAAAAAAAAAATGAAACTGGATCACCTTCTTATTCCACATATAAAAAAAAACTCAAAATGCATAAAAGACTTAAATGTAAGACCCAAAACCATAAAATTCCTAGAAGAAAATAGAGGAAGTAAACACTCAAACATTACCTTTAATATTTTTATCTCCGCAGGCAAGGAAACAAAACAAAAAATAAACAAAAATGTTTTTTGACAGCGAAGGAAAAACTCAACAAAACAAGAAGATATTTGCTAATGATATATCTAGTAAGGGGTTAATATCCAAAATTTATTTTAAAAACTCATACAATACCAAAAAAACAGACAATCCAATTAAAAAATGGGCAAAGGACCTGAATAGGTATTTCTCCAAAGAGGACATATAGACATATGAAAAGATGCTCAATGTCACTAATCATCAGAGAAATGCAAATAAAACCACAATCAGATACCACCTCACTCCTGCCAGAATGGCCATCATCAATAAATCAACAAACAACAAGTGTTGGTGAGGCTGTGGAGAAAAGGGAAGCTTTGTGTACTCTTGGTGGGATTGCAGATTGGTGCAGCCACTATGGAAAACAGTATGGAGGTTCCTCAAAAAATTAAAAACAGACTACCTTGTGACTGAGCAAGTTCACTCCTGGGTATTTACCCAAAGAAATCCAAAACACTAATTCAAAAAATATATATATATGCATCCCTACGATTGTTGCAGCGCTATTCACAAAAGCCAAGATATGGAAACAATCAAAATGTCCATCAGTAGATGATTGGATATAGAAAAATTGTGGTACATTTATACAATGGAGTATTACTCTGCCATAAAAAAGAATGAAATCTTACCATTTGCAACAACATGGATGAACCTAGAGGATATTATGCTGAGTGAAATAAGTCAGACTGAGAAAGACAAATACCATATAATCTCACTTACATGTGGAATCTAAAGAACAGAATTAATGAACAAACAAAACAGATAAATTTATAGATATAGAGAACAAACTGATGGCCGCTAGACAGGAGGGGTGTTGGGGGGATGGGTGAGAAAGGTGAAGGGATTAGGAAGTAAAAATTGGTGGTGACAAAATAATTATTTTTTATTAGTTTCAGGTATACAAAACAGCATAATGATTAGACATTTACACCCCTCACTAAGTGATAACCCCACCAAGTCTACTACCCCTCTGACATCGTCCATAGCTATTATAATACCATTGACTATGTTCCCTATGCTGTACTTTACTAATATGCTGTTTTGTATACCTGAAACTAATAAAAAATAAAAGAAATACTCAAGGATTCAGTGCTTGATCTCATCCAGGCAGCAAACTCATGGTAAGGCTCTTTACCTTTTTCTTTCTTCCTATCTGTCTATCTGTCTATCTATCTATCTATCTATCTATCTATCTATCTGTCTGTCTGTCTGTCTGTCTGTCTGTCTGTCTGTCTATCTATCATCTATCTACATGTTTATCTACACATCTTTCTATCTACCTATGTATCAACACATCAATCTATCATCTATCTATCTATCTATCTATTTATCTATCTTATGGTTAGAATAATTAACATTCATAAAAAGTATGCTGGGAAATTCCATATTACTGCAAAACATACCCTCTTCATTTTTCCCATTTCCAATTAAAGGAAAGAGCTTGGTGAATACTTTCATTCATCTCAAGTCTCAGTTGCATATTTTGCATGATTTTAAAGAGGAAATAGAAAGTTTCATAATTACTTCTTATAGATCAACATTACATTTTAAATAAAGATATATATTATAATTAGTTAACATTTCATTGATTTTTTCCCAAAATTTCTCTATTTATCAACTTTTGATCTGCTTATTTATCTCTACTGTATATTAGAATTGGCACACCTTAATAAGAATACATTATGGATTCTACTACAAATAATGCTCTTAACAAAAAATAATAATAAGACCCTCACTTTTTAGTGGCCCAATGCCTTTTCTTCTTTTTGTTATTAATTTCCACTTACCCCTGCCTACTTTTGGCAATAAATCATATTCATCCCTATATTCATTAAATAACTGAAAGAGGGGACTCTCAATAGATCTATAAGGAGATGTATTTCCAATAACTTTTTCTTTTTTATATTTCATATTTATTTATATAGCTCAGTTTTTGTGATCAATTTTATAGAATTATTTTATAATAGCAATATTTACAATGAGAATTAAATTTGGGGGCAATTATTTTAAATTACAATGAAATATTGTGTACATCAAATAAAAATGTACAAGAGGATTCATAGTTTTTCAAAATTCTTTTAGAAGATATGCCAAAAAAATATATTTTAAAATCCACAGTTCTAGTCCATGTGTGTAATGATTCAGAGTAATTAAATAAATAAATACTAAAATGTTTAATATGTAGCTTCAGTATCCCTAGATAATATTGCTAGTACTATTACTAGTAAAATATATGTTTTGAGTTGGTATTGTTTCTCTAAAAATAGAGATGTACTTGAATAAAGCAATTTGTATTTTCAATTTTCTGGTGACCAATGCCTCCATGTATTTACATATGTGACAAATGCCCAAGACGGTCAACTGTTCAAAAATAAGGAAAATCTTACATAATTGTATAAGCATGCTACTCTAGAACTTGGCCTCTAATTGCATAGCGAGGCTTCTTTCTAAAAGAAATATACCCACTGGGTCTTTCCTGGACAATTCATCATATATTATTATGCAAAGTAAAAGCTGGCAATAAGAAAGCTTGGTTTAAAAAAAAATGGAAGGAAAAATACAGAATTGGATTAGTGTCAACTTTTTTTATTTAACTTGTATTCCGTTATTTCCAAGTTTCTGTTTGGAAAATATGAAATGCCAACATTTTATATAATGATGTCATTGCTATAAAAATCATCTTTAAAATTTTTCCTTTGACTTTTAGGTTACTTAGTTCTGCAATAAGCTGAATCGGGGTACTTGAATCAGATCCCAGACAAAAAGAAAGCAAATTGTCCACCATCTTAAACAAAAATTGAATGTTTTGGTTTGTTTTGTTTTTAGTGCCACATTTGAAACTAGAACTAGTGTGTCTAAATAAGGTCAGTTTTTGAAAAGTGCATTTTCTCCTAAGATCAGCCTTCACAGCAAACATAACATTATAAAATTTCATAAACATTGAAGTCAAAGAGTCAATCGATCTTGGCTGAGTAGGTTGGTTTTTAGGGAGTTTCTACTAATATGGTTTTGAAAATAGCTGAGTTGTCTTAACTGTCACAGAACCATCTAAAGAAAAACTTTATCAGGAGCCAATAGAAAAGGCTAAAGTACAAATATTTGTAACTTTCTATTGTGTAGTATGCATCATTTTGTAAGATTAAGAAGTGCTGAAAGAGATGTTTTCTATTGTCTGAATTCATATTAACGTAGGCAGTAAATTCATATTAATCTCACCTAATTATGATAAGGGGAAAGAAGTAAAAAGGGAGCGAGAATAAAACCTAAGAAAAGTGTCCCCCGTTCTGAGAATGGAGGATAGAAAAAGACCAGAGACATCTCTTGGAATCTATTTCTTTCCTGCTTCAAGGTTTTATGTAAGAATAAATAGCTCCTCACACTGTGCTTGTGTCTGAAAGCCAGGAAATAACTGAAACTCAAGAATTAGGAGAGAGCAAAGGGGGATTGAAATCTCAGGGTCATGCAAACTAAAGAGATACAATAAGGGAGATGTTTGCAATGAACTGGGATCACAGGGTACAGACATTTTTTCCAGTTTAGAGGAAACCAAGGGAGGTTCCCCAAAGAAGATGCGATGTACTGATTGCATTCTGAAGGCTAAGTAGAATTGGGTTATTAAAAGTGTGGAGGAGGGGGGGAGCAGGGAACTGGGGGTTACAAAAGAAGCAAACAGCCTACACAAAGGCCCAGAGGAAGTACTGCAGTAGCAGACTGTGCTTTGGAACAATGAGTCACCTCTGAGGGGTTTTAAGTAAAAGAGTAATATATAAGGTGCAAATTTACCTTTCAACACATACCTCTGGATGCAATGCATGCAGAATAGGGGAAGCAAGACAGACTGGAGCAGAAAGATGTTAGGAGAGTGTTGAATTAATTCCTTTGTTTCCGTTTTCTGCAATTTAAGAACTTCAGTCTGGGATCTATCTCCCATGAAGTGAGAGTTTTCAACCACCTGTTTAGAAAATATAATTTTTCTGCCCACCCGGAAATACCTTCAATGGTTCCTGAAAAGGTGTATGTCTTAGCTTGGGCTGCCATAACAAAACAACACAGACTAGGTGGCTTAAACAACAGAAATGTATTTCCTCACCTTTCTAGAGGCTGGAAGTCCAAGATCAACATACTAACATGGTCAGTGTATGGTGAGGGCTCTCTTCCTGGTGTGTAGATGGCCACCTTCTCTCTGTGTCCTCACAGCAGAGAGAGAGAGAGCAAGCTCTCTGGTGTCTCTTCTTGTAAGGGCACCAATCCCATCTTGAGGACCCCACCCTCATGGGCTCATCTAAACTTAATTATCTACCAAAAACCTCCTCTCCAAACACCATCACATTGGGGGTTGGGGCTTCAACATATAAATATTGGGGGGACACAACTCACTCCAGAGTACTGTAGTGGAGATAGTAATTATATAACTAGTGTCCTAACAAGTAATCCCTTTTGGGAGGAGTTGCAAGTAATCTAGGCCTTTCAACTAGGTCGTTTTGTAAATAAGGAGAACATTGCCTTATTCCTTACCATTTTTAAATATTTTGGTACTAGAAATGGTTTCTTCAGATGGCCATTTATTTACTTATTTATTCCTTTACGGTATATTTTTAGGGTGTAGGATGATAACGTGCACAGTAATAACAATAAACTTCCCCGGAATTTCGCAGTGCGCTGATCCTGAGAAGAGGTAAGTATATACAGGGCGCTGTAGAAACAAAACAAAAATCGGACATCAAAGTCAAAGCTGGGCGTTGGGAGCTAAGGGATCATTGAGAATCTGGAATTAGGAAGGTAAAAGGGGAGATGGAGAAAGGAAGAGGACAGAGGAGATAGACGGGGCCCCAGCTCATCTAGTCGGGGGTGAGGGAGACGATGTTGGCAGTAGAAAGGAACAAAGAGTGCGGTAGGGTGGGGAGCAGCTTTCAATGGAGAAAGCACGAGTAATCACTCCGGAAAGTCAAGGAGGGGCTGGCACACCATGAAAGGACGGGGCTGGCATTCGCCTTACTTGTTTGTTCATTTTTCAACCTAACTTGATTGAGTTCTCCTTGACATTAGGGAAGAAGAGCTTCACATCTTTTGTATCACTTCATACAATGCAGCGATTTCTAGTTTATGAAAAACAACAGCATGCCAATTGGTGAAGTCTTTTAACATCAAACAGGAAACGGATACCTACATTAATAATATCGCTCACCTTTTATTCATCCATGTAATCACTGATTCAATCAACAAACATGTCCTGGGCGCCTCCCTGTAGAAGGCATTTTCAAGATGTTGTGGGGGGAAAAAAGAGGACTTACACAGCCATAGTTTGATGTCTCAGTAAAGGTTTCCATGATAGTGCTTCGAGGTAAATTTTCTTCCCCTCTCGCAACATTAAAAAAAATCTGTATAGTGTTCGTATCAAACTGTTTTCTTGTGAACTAGAGAAGTTGAGCTTGATTGAGTAGATGATAATGTCAAATGAATTATCGTGGGAATTAAAATGTGTGTCATGACCTACCCTGTTTCCTCAAAAATAAGACCTAGCTGGACCATCAGCTCTAATGCATGTTTTGAAGCAAAAATTAATATAAGACCCAGTATTGTATTATATTATATTTTATATTATATTATATTATATTATACCCGGTCTTATAGTAAAATAAGACTGGGTCTTATATTAATTTTGCTCCAAAAGACGCATTAGAGCTGATTGTCTGGCTAGGTCTTATTTTTGGGGAAACAAAGTAGTATAAATACAGGTGAATAATATCTCCAGGTAAATGGCAAATCTGGATATGTGCTTTCTGAGGCCCATTGCTGGAAAAGCCCAAGAATGATCTAGGTTAAGAATAGATGTTTTCTCTTGATAGAAAAATAGTATGTCTCTATCAATAATTGAAGGGTGTGTGTGTGTGGTGTGTGTACATAGCCTCTACTACTTTTCGTTTCTGAAACACAAGAATTCTCAGGGGACCATTTTCTGAAACACTAAAGTTCTCAAAAAGGTTCCCGGAACAGCACATTACTATAACGTGACACCATGTTTTACATACTACCCAATAAATGTTTGCAAGGCAGCAATAAACCTTGTTTCTAATAGCAGGCGTCATGCTGGGCTACCAAAGTGCAGAGGAAATGACTGAGCGGAAAGCTCATATACAGTATGCAAATGCAGCATCAAAGACTGTCTGAGGCCAGTTCACGCCAGTACCTCTGAGGAGGTTCAGAGGCTGCCATGATTCCTTCTTCATTCTAGGCCATTTGGGTCAAGCCTTTCCAGTAACCTCTGAATACGGAAGCACTCAGCAAGGCCACATTTGAGGTAGTCAGAAGTCTTTGGTCCATTGGGTTGAGGAACTGAAAGTTGGAATGCCTTGCAAGTGTACTTCAAATAAAAGGGTCCCTTCAGCCTTTTTTCCCTGACTCTCCTATGGCTGCTGACCAGCTCTCCAAGTGCCCCCAGCTTCAGGTGCCAGCTGCAACCCAATAAGCTTGAGATTTGAGAACTCCATTTTCTTAAAAGGTTGTAGAAGCATTTAGACATCAGGCAGAAGTCCACCTTTTAAAAGGGGAAGTTATTATTATGTAAACCATTTTTTCTTCATTGGGGCCAGGCGCTCTGAACTGATTCTAATTTGCTAAAAATTAAAGTGATGGTTTGTCTCCTAGTCAAGAAAGGGAGGCTTTGAAATCGAGAAAGAAATTTGAGCCATCGTGCTTGGCACGGATGCCTAGGAAAACATATCGCACAGGATTTGAAGCAAGTTTATCTCTGTAGTTCAGGTATGTACTCACCAAAGTCAAACAACTCTACTGCGCTTGTTAATTCTGGGTACACTGTGTATCACTAAATGGATTAATAAGCTTAGCAACTAATATTTAGCAACACACTGGTATGGCTTGGTTTTTGGACTCTTAGAAATACTCTGAGTCTCTTTCTCCTCAGAGGTGGCGGTCTTCTGAAATCAAGCTGAAACGACCATCCTGATATTTTTCAGGTTGACAAGATGTGAAGAAGGAAGAAAATAAAATTTAAAACAATTTTTTAGTTTATGATGAATCCCTATGCTGAACATAGATTGTGTAATCCATACTGGCAGGGACTGTGTCTTATTTGTCTATTCCTAGCAATTAGTATAATATAAACAACTGAGTGCATTTATATGTCTATATCTTAAATGGAAAAAAAAAAGCATTTACTATTATGCAACCTTCTTTGAGCCCCTGTTTTCTCATCAATGAAAGGGGATAATGACATTCAATTTACAAGGTGAATCAGTGAGGAGTGTTTTTAGCTACAATTAACAGAAAACCTGGATGATCTTAAAGAAGCATCTCATATACAACTGAATCTGCAGGTAGATGGCTATGGGCATGCATTCAGGGCCACAATAGTTGACAATTCTGCAATTATTTTGATCTTTCCTTAATGATGTTGTTTCATTCAGGAAAATAGCCGCCACTATTCCAGATATCACAGTCCATACAAGGCAATCAAAAGGAGAAAGGGAGGCAACACGTGTCTATTCCCTTTTATCAGTAAACCCAAAACCTTTTCATAAATGCTTAGATTTCTGCTATAGTCTTCTCAGTAGAACTCTGTTTCACGGCCACCTCTGGCTAGAGAGGAGGCGAGGAAAGCAAGACACTGACTAGAGTCTTATGATGGTTCAGGGAAATAGTGATTTATTATCTGGATCTGGCCACATTTTCTCTCCAAAAAAGTTTGGGGTTCCAACAGCAGGAAAAAGTGGATTAGAAAATGGCCACTGTGTAAGCACCTAATGGGGTCTGCTATAGGGGGTTATAATAAAGATTAGAGATCATATATGTAAAATATCATGACATTAACAGGTAAACAGTTAGTGCTCAATAAACAGGAGGTGTGATTCAAGCAATCACAACAAATTTAAAGTAATAAGTAATCAGTAAAATAAAATCTAAATGACTTCGTGACTATGTGTGAGTGTTAGTGTTACTAGTTGTGTGAATATAAGAGTTTTGTTTTTGTTTGTGAAAATGTTAATGAAAAAACATACTAGTATCCATCTTTATACAAAGAGATTCACCTTTGGATCTCACTCCATTAATTCTGGGAAAACAATGGATAAATATATGTATGTCCAATGTTTACATCCATTTGTTCCGGGGGAGGGAGACTCCTTAGACAGATGGAATCCTATTGTCACTTCTACATAAGCACAGGTATGTTATCTTGAAATTTGCTGAAGAGGGATAAGAAAATTGGCTTTGAAAAAAACAGAGGGATCTATATTTGGGCTGTCTCTTTGATGCTGAGAATTAATGAGCTATGTCAGATTGACTTGCATCTCAGACAGTTAGCCTAGACTCAACCCCAAGATCTAGGTTATCTAAGAGAGAAGAAAATTTGGGCTAATGCTAGAACCCCTCTTAAACCAGACATTTGAAAGCTGACTGTGTATGGCGTGAAGGAAATTACTATACTCGCAAGTTGAAAGCACAGTAAGAGTTTGTGTTGAAGTATATGAGGCACACCGTTAAAGAAGAAAGGTCTTACCTTAAAGACCGAATCCTGTTTTCACAATGAAGGAAAAAGTCATTAACAAGCCAAGGGGGTGTTTTATAAATATACAATGAGCAGCATAAACAGTCAGTCCTATAGGAGTCCAGGGTAGAAAAAAATAACTTTTCAGAAGGGGGAGCTTAAAGAATTTACGTAGAAGACTGAGTCTGAGATGGAACATAAATGATAGTTAAGACTTTCAGAAGTGAGAAAGGAAAAATAATATTCCAGTTGGAGGGAAAAATGTGTGAACAGACAAGTGGTTGTGAAAACGAGTCTGTCGTATGTGGAAACAGTGGCTGAATCATTTTTCTGTTTAGCTTTCTCTGATATAAAAATCCCCCCCAAAAAAATTTTTAATTGGCCAATGTCACATTCGTTACTTCTTTTTCAAGAACATAGTTACTGCCGCAAATGAGGTGAGCCTACCTGTTTTCTCAGTAACTCTTTATAAGGTTACGAGTAGTAAATATAGAAAATGATCATGTTGGAAAGAGAATTTCAAATGAGAAAGATATAGTCTATTTTTAACTATGAATTTGATTAGGTCAGTTATATATTTTTTTTCTGCTAACTGCCTTTCTAACCGAAAAAGCTAAGTCTAACTACAAAACTTGACATTCAAGGGATGTCACTAGACACTGTGAGCCCAATCTATTTTTCTGGCCTTCCCCTCCTCCACTCCCCCATTACATGCATCTTCCCTGGAAAGTCAAGCAGTGTGACTATTGTGTTACCAGGAAACCCTAGAGCAAAACTCAGTAAGAAATGGCTTTAACTCTTTTCCTTGTATGCTAGTTATTAATGACAACCTAGTTTCATTTTAGGAAGTACATGAGATGTTTTTTGTGATTCTGCATGCAATGCATGGCTTTATTGAGCTGAGAAACTTAATGGCACCTACTAAAAGTGACATCTATTTTGTGGCTTGTGTTACATTTGATATTAAAGAATTTCTTGCTCTTTCTACAAGTAGCGTTTGTTCAGGGATACGGTCAAGGTGTGGATGGTGGAGGGTGTTGAACGAAGAGAGAAAAATATGGAAGGAGTGAGAGAAGAGATTTCCCCCAAAATACCAGAGTAAAAAGCAGTATTGTGTGTGGCGATAGGGGCATGAGTTCTGGAATCAAACTCTGTCTTTTGAGGATGTTTTTTATCTTAGTTGGCCACCTAACCCCTAGGTCTAACTCCATGCCTTTGGCAATAATCACTCCATACCATAATGTCTATGTTTGCAAAATCATGAAAACAATAGTACATACCTCACAGGGTTATAATCAAGAATAAATAATATACTATAAATTATATGCATATCACAATACCTGTCACAGAGTGAAAACTCTGTAAATATGTATATGTCTGCTAGCTAGCGTTACTCAGAGGGAATGAGAGTGTCTCAAAATGCCTTTAAGATTACCACAAAGGATTCATATCCTTTCAAATTCACACAGAACCTTCTTTAATCAAAAGAGTACTATCTCATATAGTACTGTTACTTATCACCCCTATGACGATAGGAAATGAGAAAAGTGTCCTGTGGGAGCCTGCACTCAAGTCCAATGTTATGAAGACAGGCAAGATGCACAATAAAGACAGACTCAAATGAAGTCTCCAAGCTAAGAATTTACATTAAGTTCAACAAAAGAGATAAATGCATTTTTGTGGTTTACTTCTCGAGACCGCTGGTATGATGAGTTGGCTCATGACATTTGCTTTTCTTTTTTTTTTTTTTAAAGGAACCTCAGAAGACGTTATCCAGGGAACTTTTCAATCCAATCTATTTGTGATTGCATCTTCATTTTCAAAGAAACTATTTTTGGAATTGTTGGTTTAGAGTTCCAGCTCTTGGTGTTGTCAAAATTAAGTAGATAGAGATACTGGGCAGGATGTAACTAAATCAGCTAATGGAACTCATGTGTTGAAGGAAAATTACTTGATAAAAAAGAAGTGAAGGTTATGGGGGAAAAAAACTACACTTGGGAATAGTGGGATGTAGAATACGCCTTAATACCTTGGACTCTGTAAAGATTTCATATCATCTTCTTTCTTGAAAGGAAATTAACTTGTAGTAAGAGGTTGTGCTTTCCTAAAATAGTAGCCATCTTCTTGTTTATTTTTAATTAAATTCCGTTCAGATAAAAGATCTTCATCTTCTTTTATATGGGCTTGCTGACTGCTGCTGCTCTACAGGCCAGATAAACAAAACGTCTTCCAAATTCGATCCATTTGGGATAGCTACTTTTAAAAGCAGTGTTTTCAGAATCAGATAACCCGCAATCTCTTTTGCTAAGGAGAGAGAAGTCCCTATTTATTTTGGTAACTGAAATCACCTCTGAGGCCTGAGAGAAAAGTTACCAAACAAAGGAGTATTTTATCTCATGCTTTCTGAGTACTGGCGCTAAGAAAAGTAAGCAGCCACCCAATTGTCATTTTCAGGGCTCTGAGGGCTCTCTGTCTTTTAAAATAAGCAATAAAACAAAAAAGGCAACAAAACCCAAAACCATTTATATGCACTAGCCCTGCCAAGATGCTCACAATTCTTACATTCATTCATTCATTCATTCATTCATTCACTTATTCATTCACTAGTTACTGAGCTCTGATTATGCAGAGGGACCTGTGGTAGACACTAGAAACACAGTTCCTGCTGTCGCACACTTACATTCTAAGAATCCTTTCCAAAGTGTGTTTTGTGAAACAAACTCACAGTGTGATATTAAATTGCAATCTGTATATAAGGTAGGGAATTCTATGAACAAATAAATTTGGGAATTATGAAGTTAAATGCCGTTTATTCAAGTTTCATTTCTTAAGGACTTCCTAGCATCTTTAATATGCCCCCAAACACGGTTGAGTGACTTAGAGAGAGAAGAACAACTGCAGTAGAGTT
Source organism: Rhinolophus sinicus (assembly GCF_057876585.1). NCBI lineage: Eukaryota > Metazoa > Chordata > Mammalia > Chiroptera > Rhinolophidae > Rhinolophus > Rhinolophus sinicus. The sequence goes on along the minus strand of NC_142506.1, from coordinate 59,424,995 downwards.
TGGGTAAGGCCCCACCTAGAACGATCAGCCATTTCTATTTCTCCTACTATCACTGCATTTCAGTTCAGTCATTACTGTGAGGTGTTGCAATAAATGCTAATATTCAGTTTTATTTTTGTCTCTTCCTGGGTACCCTGTGCCATATTATTTTAGGTTATACAAGCTCCCATTGTGTGCACTGCTTGGAAACAATAGAGATAGTGGAAGAGGCATGAGTTTGGGACTTAACACAGCCTTGGCACACTGGCTCGCACAGAATGGAGCCACAAAAATATTCGCTAGATGAATGAACAGATGAAACATGTGGACCCTATTCCAGTCCTGCCATTTCCTAGTTGTTATTCAAACATTCTGAGCCCCAGTTTCTTCATGGGATAATTATACGCATTTTAGAAGAAGGTGATCAGTAAGTCAACTCTTGTCCCTTCCAATGGAAGTATATTTCTCTTTTCTTTTTTGAAACTACTTTACCTGAGCTTTATGTAATTTTTCCTCCCATTTGTTCTGCCATTTTCTGATTATTGTTGCTTTGTAGTGTAATTTGAAGTGAGGGAGTGTGATACCACTGGCTTGTTTTTTTTTCTCAGAATTGCTTTGGCTATTCAGGGTCTTCTGTGGTTCCATAAATATCTGATAATTTTTTGTTCTATTTCTTTAAAAAAAAATGACATTGTGATTTTGGTGAGGATGGCATTAAACCTGTGTATTGCTTTTAGTAATACGGCCATTTTTAACTATATTGATTTTTCCCATCCATGAACACAGAATTTTTTTTCCATTTCTTTGTGTCTTCTTCAATATCTTTTAATAATGTCTTGTAGTTTTCAGTGTATAGGTCCTTCACATCCTTTAAGTTTATTCCTAGATATTTTATTCTTTTTGTTGCAATTGCAAAAGGAATTGCTTTTTTCATCTCTTTTTCTGAAATTTCATTTAGCACATAGGCACGCAATAGATGTTTGTATACTGATTTTGTCTCCTGCCACCTTACTATACTTGTTTATTGTTTCTAATAATTTTGTGGTGGAGTCTTTAGGGTTTTCTATGTAAAGAATCATGCCATCTGCAAAAAGTGACAATTTTACTTTTTCATTCCCCATTTCTTCTGTCATTTTAAAACAGGGTTTTAACTAGGTCATGTGGTCATCATCACGTGTTATAGAGATCTCTGAAGGACCAGTTCAAAGGCCATGGCAAGCCACCATTCATTCCATCATTCCATCATTCACTCAATAATTATTTCATCGAATGCTGAGAATACTGACTGTGCTGTGTTAAGCACTGACGACACAACAAAGGTGATGCCCACAGGAATATTAACAGAAAGAAACCAGTGGGATCCAGAATTAAGGGATGGCCAACTGCAGACTACAGGGACCTTAAAGTACCCACCATACTCGTATAAATAGAAAAAAGCCTCAGGGAAGCACATCATCATAACACTTTAGTACGCCAAGAAGAATGGGAACATTTTACAAGCAAAAGAATAAAAATGGGCCATAGATGAAGAAGCAGAATCAGAACACCAACAGTCTTCTTCCCAGCAACACCAATTTTATATACCTGGGGAGAAATGCCTTCAAAAGTCTTTTACCTTCCAGTACTCTTCATTAGGAAACTATGGAAGACACGTGCCAACAAAATGAAGGAGAAAAACAAAAAAATGAAGAAAGACATAGAACCCAGGAAACATTGGTTTCCCGGCCAAAAAAAGGGGGCAAAACCAAATCCTAGGGTGATAATTGTGGGACAGGTTTAGGGAACAAACTTTCTAGATTGAAGCAAGGGGGCAGAAACCTTTGGAAGTGAGGACTGAATGCCAAGTAGGAACACTTGAGGGAATGGATGGTCCAGATGAACCTTCTGAGAAAGATATGTATTATGCAGGTGAAAGTATTAGTCCAGCCACCATAAGGAAATGAGCTAAGCACTTGTGTCAGTTTCCTGGGGGCTCCATAACCAAGTACCATAGACTGGATGACTGAAAACAACAGAAATTTAACTCATAGTTCTAGAGGCTAGACATCCAAAACCAAGGTGTTAGCAGGGTCCTGTTTGCTTTGAAACTCTGAGTAGAATCTTCCTTTCTTCTTTCTAGCTTGTGGTGGTGGCCAGTTACCCTTGGCATTCCTTGACTTGCAGCTGCGTCACTCAGTCTCTGCCATTGTGGCCACATGACATTTCCCCTGTGTGTCTCTATATTCACATCACGCTTTCTTCTTCTTAAAAGGACACCAGTCCTGTGGATTAAGGCTCACCCTAATGACCTCATCTTAACTTGATTATATCTGCAAAGGCCTTATTTCCAAATAAGGTCATATTCACATAACTCAGGGGTTAGGACTTCAAGGCATCTATTTGGAGAACACAATTCAACCCATCACTGTACTTATTACTGAATTTACTAACACTAGAGCTACAGATGTGAAAAGAGGAACAAAGTTTGTTCTAATGTTGAGTTAAATCCCTGTCTATCTTAACAAAATATCAATAGATGATACCTAAAATGCAAATCAAGAAATAGCAGTATACACCTATTATTTAGAAACATGAAAGCAATTAATAGAAGAAACAGTCAGCTGAAAGAGTTTAAAGTGGTTTCTTCCAGAAAACGGGACGGAGAGGTAAGAAGTGATAGGCAGAGGCCTGCTAGTGTTCATTATAAGCCTTTTGGTAGTCATTGAAATTCTCACTGTACGCAGGTATTTCATTAATAAAAATAATAAAAAGTTAGAGGGCAAAAAAGAGAGGAAGAAACCAGTATGAAAATATTTGGGTCTTTATTACTCCAAAGATTTTTAGTGTCTTAAGTATAGACGGCAATCCGCCTGTGACTTCGGAGTATTAAAATAATTACCAATTTATAATAACAACACCTGATAGTAGACAACATGATATAATGGGAAGAGGACTGCCCTGATTCCAATTTTAATTCTGCAGTTTACTAGCTGTGCAGCCTTGGAGTCTCATAAGGATGTAGGCTGATAAGGGAGGAAAAAGTGCATTTCTGTAAAGATGTGTACACTAGCGCAATGCAAAGTGGATTCTAAATCAAATTTTATGTGGCCCCATGAAAAATAAGATTTGCAATACATAAAAACATAAAACCCTTACCCACGACAAAATCCTATTCTGGAGGGCTGGAGTTCTCTGACTTAAAGAAACTGTATCAATTTATCCATAGAAATAAATGATCTGAATAGCCTTCTCAAAACGTTTAGGACTTCTGTACAATATTAGGTGAATCCATTTGGACTGGTGAATTTTGCTCTGGTGCATTCCACTAGTTTTTAAACAAACTTTAAAAAATAGTTTAGGTGTGTAGAGAAGTAAAGAAGATAGTACACAGAGATCCCATATACTCCACACCCAGTTTCCCTATTAGTGACATCTTACATTAGTATGTTACCTTTGTCACAACTAATGAACGAATGTTAGTACATTATTATTAATAGAAGTTTCAAATTTATTCAGAACTCTTTAGTTTTCACCTAATGTCTTTTTCTAAGATTCATCCAGGACACCACATTAAATGAGTCATCATGTCTCCTTAGATTCTTCTTGGCTGTGACAGTTTCTGTCTTTCCTTGTTTTTGAAGACTTTAACAGTTTTGAGAAGTGCTGGTCAAGCATTTTATAGAATACTCCTCAATTGGGATTTGTCTGATGTTTTTCTCAGGATTGGACTGGAGTAGTCAGGGCTCTTCATTGCTAGGCAGAGTCCTCATAATTTCTACCGGATAGTCTCAAAGCTGGCACCAGACCACGGGGGCCAGTTACCCTTGCTTAGGAAAGGGACCCATTGTTTCCACTTCTTTCTCCTTCTTTATTATCTACAGTATTTGGACAAAGTTCACAGTGGGGTCATTTTCAGCAGCGAGAGGATCATAAGTCTGAACAGGGAGACTTGGGGCAAAGACTCCATTAGGAAAGAAACTGAGCTGTGAACCCCAAGGACAGCCATGTAAAGTAACACATCAGAGTCACTCTGTTAAAATTTCACTGGTTACCCTTAAAGGCTTCAGAAAAGCCTTGTGAATATTCAGAAAATTCAGAATTACAATATTCGAGATTTCATTTCACCAAATAAAAGATTTAAGAACTAGGAAGAGCCAAGGTTATAATTTTAATGTTTGCCCTAATAAATCTGTCCTCTATTTTGATTGCATCCTCTACTTTTTCAGAATCCTGAGCAAAGATAATAGTTGTATCGCAAAACAAAGATATTTTGAATACATTCTTTCCATTCAGCCCCTAAACTGGAGTTGGAAGCTGTTCTTAGAAAGTAGAAATCACCCACCCACTCCCCTTCAAATGGGAATCTACAAATGGGAATCTAGTTCAAACATTGGTTTTGCAAATCCCAAGAGTAGCCTACCCATAACCTACTTTTTTTCCTCCAGTGACTCGCTTTATAATTTGGTAATGTTGCCTTTGTATGATTAGGTTTGCCAATTTTTAATAAAATGCTGACCACCTGCAAAAGATATATTAAAGTGTCACAGAAAAAAAACACTTCTCAGAAAAGAAAAAAACAAAAGCACAATAATTAGAACCATGTATTCTTCCTTACTGTGGCATCTTATTTTTTCTTTTGTTTTTTTTTCCGAACTCCAAAACCCTGTTAGCATAAATTCTGGGTTTCCAAGCTTTGGGAATTAACTGTAATGTTGGATTGTATAGAATTAGATGTAGAATGCTTTTTTCAAAACAGCCAGAATAATCTACATCTATTCTGAAATTTTTATTCTTGCAGGTCAGGTCATGTAATTTAAAAAATATATCAAGTATTTCTAAATGGAATCCACTTTAAGTAAACACCCCCGGGGAAATCTGGACTGGTTGTGAAATTTGGGTTTTTAAATAAAAGTTCAAGTGAGAAGTAAACAATTTGCTTGGCCATTTGACACGGCCAATAAACCAGAAATACCTCCCAATACGTTCTGAAATATTTCACAATTTTGGTGAGCAAAGTGTCACCTAAAATTACTAACAATTTTAAAATAAAGCATTAAGCCCAATGTGTGAGCTATTTGGGTCAGATAATCAACCCACCTACAGACCTGTCCGAGTTAAGTGGCATGAATCCAAAGTGGGTTTTTAGTTCTTCAATCCAATGGCCGATAATGTTTTTTTCAGACTGAAAGTTGCTGATATCACTGATTTTTCAGGACATATGTGAACAAAATGAGGACCCTACCTGAGAACCCTGGGGAAAAGCATGGTGTCAACTCAACTAGAGCTGCATTTACCACCAATTCTACCATTCACGAGCATTTGAGGGAGACACTCCAAGCCCTGAAATCTCACGTAGATACTTCACGAATTTGTTGTGTTTGAGATGTTTTGCTAATGAAAGTGAACAATGCTTACGCTATGCTTATGTGAACTACATAATACCTGGTGGCTAAAACCCAGACTGGAGGTTTATATTCGTTCTCAAGGCCATCAAAAAACATCTAGAGATCCTATTGTACTAGAAGATATATGAGTATTATTTGTCATGAGTGTACGCACAACAAAACAGAATATGAGGAGGCGGGAGCAAAGGAGGAGAATGGCAGAAAGAGGGCAAGGGAGAACTTCAGGATTAGTTATTTCTTGACGAAAAGGTAGATTTAAAGGATGACTCAAAATGATATAAATAAAGGAGACATTTAGAAAGAGTGAGAAGCCCCTGAAAAGTTAAAGGATTACTAACTTTATGTGGGTACATTTTATTATTATTCATTAAGTAGTCACTTGTATTTTGAATACTGCTATTACCAAGAAAGATTTGATTGTGCCCTTTCAGGACCAAGGAAGGATTTGTAACATGCTTTTTCTTAAAGTGGTCAGATCACTCTGCGCTTTGAAGGAATCACTCAGTGAGTTACCACAACCTGCTCTGATGGACCTCTTAGAAATATCTATATGCCCCCAATATTTGGGTGTTTCCCCAAAGTGACCTACCATTTTGAAGATATAAAAGGACAAAGAATAAAATTTTAAGATTTCTGGAACTTTGTTGCAACTATTCAACTCCACCATTTGCCTAAGCAGCCACAGATCATATATGTAAATGAATGGGTATGGCTGTGTTCCAATAACACTTTATTTATAAAAACAGACAGCAGACTGAATTTGACCCATGGATTATAATTGGCCAGCCCCTAATCTAGAGAATCAGAAACTTTGGATTTTACCCTCACATCAACTTTCTTTCTGAAAGATAACAGAATTTGCCAAAAGGCACCAGGAGGTGGTGATAAAACAAATGCTGGGCACAGGGCAGGAGAGATACATTGTAGCAAAACAAAGGATGTATAGCTCCATCTATATCACCTATTCCCTTCGTCCAGAAGAAAAGAAGTTAGTGAGAAGATGTATAGAAACAAGTTCACAGTTATCAAAATGGTAAAAGCCCAGCAATTATACAAGAATCAAAATATAAAATAAGAGTAAATAGAAAAAGAACTCATAATAAAAGAGTGAAAACGGAAAGCCAGGATCACCTTAAGACAAGACCTAAGATGTACAAATAACTATTTTACTTGTGGACAAAAATGAGGAGTGAGGGGGTGGGAGGGTTCCACCTATCTGGGTGTCTACAAGGATAGCAGCAACTTGATCCTGTCACTCAGATGCCTTAGGAGGATACTTCTAGACTCAAGGAAATTCTAGTATGTTAAAAATGTTGGTGCATATATATCAAATATTAGTCATCTTTAGTCATTCACTTATTCAGTCAGTGATAATTTGCTTAGTCATAAAAATGAAAATCTATGAGTTTGCACATCATCCCTGCTTCCCACAAGAACCCATGAAGCAACACGCAAATTATTCATCAGTTCACAAATCAGGAAACCCCCAGATCATACCTTGAGAAAGAGAAGTTGAAAATTTTCCCATCGTCATGCCTTTGCTCAGAGAGTTCATTTCTCCAAGAACACTGTTCTCTACTCACACCTTCCTCTTTCTTCATTCTTCACCTCCAGCACCCACACATCACACCATCACCATCAGAGCCCAGGCCAGCCCTGCATCTTCACAAAGCATGGCTGGACACTTTCGTTTCCTGCTCTTACCAACTGGAAGTAATTGGCTGGCCCCCATCTCCACCCAAAATATCCACAGAACTGTGCCTGACGCTTTTCTTCTTGGCATTTTTGACGTCCAACTTTGTGTGATGGTCATGTGTGGCCATGTTTTTCTTGTCGGTGCCAGAAGAGGGTGGCTGTACATCATCTTGCTGTGGGAGGTTACTGCGTTTTGAGCAGTAGATTGAGCATAGGCAAATATCAGGTACATCAATGAATGTCTTAGTGGGATATATAGAACTGTGATCACATATCACGTGAAAGCTGTATGTTATTCTTACTCATTCTCCATTGACTAAGACTGAATCTTAATTGTCCAACTAGACAACCTCATTCTATTTTGTATATTTATTTACTAGGCACATATCCATAATAGTAATTCTTCATACAATTATATAGAGTTTATGAAGAAATTTTTTAGATGTTATTTAACTGGAGCCTTACCATCTTGCAAGGATGTCAAAGAACATAAAGATAAAAATCGGAAACTCGGAGAGTTTAAGTAGCATCACTAAGACACATGTAAGTGGTAGAAAATAAATTTTAGGCGCTACGGAAAATAGAAATATTTTCTCTCCCCTTTTCTTCCCTTAAAGATTTTACAAACTCTTAAGTAGCAGGCAAACCCTATCCTAATAAATCTCATCTTAAGACAACAGACTATAAAGTATATTTTATTTTCCCTGAAAATAATTAGGATCACGACATAAGGCACTAGATCTGTTGGAAGAAATTATGTGAAGCAAAATTTTATTTCAAAAAAATTCAGGCGTGAAGACAGACTCATGTAAAAGAATTTCATTCTAGGTAATGACTGCTTAATTATTAATCTCATTTGGTAAAACTCTAAACTTAGCATTGAGAATTTAGATTGACCATCACATTACTCCAAATGAAAAGTCAAATATACTAGGCTCTGGTATGACACTTTCTGAAATGAATTTCAAATGGTTTAAGGTGATCTAGATTTGGTCCAAAAAGTACAGTCATTCAATACCTGAGACTTTTAGTGAGGCCAAGATGGAGAACCGAAGACCACATTCCCTTTGCCATCTGTCTGTCAAATCAGTTCTTCACAGTTATGGTGAACTGGGTGCGTTTTGTACCCCAGACCATTTCATGCAGACTGAGCCAGGAGGGGGACAATAGCGGGGTTGTTAGAAAATGGCAAAAAGTAGGAGGAGGACGTCTTCCTTACCTGCCCAGGTGACATCCCCATCCTGACCTCATCATTCCCTTCGGAGACCACACAGCAAGAGGAAAGGGAGCTGTATGCACACTGCTCCTTCATCTTATCATGGCCCCTGCTTCCTGCTTTGTCAGGAAGGACTGCCTCTCCCCTTGGTTATGGCTGACGTTTAGGGTGGGGGCGTAATGAAAGAGAGCAGGTTTTGAGACCTGACATGGACAGGTTCAAGTTTTCCTTCCCGAGTGAGTAGGGAGAACTTGGTTCAGTAACCACTGTTACTTAGCCTTGCTGTGTTTGTTTTCTTATCTATAAGAGAGGAATTATAATATAGCTAACATACATTGAGGGCGTATTATAAGCCAGGTATTCTGCTAAGCACTTAAAATATATTAATTAATTTAATCCATACAATAACTGTTATCCTCATCGTCCTATTTTATTGATGAGAAGACCGAGACACAGGTTATTTGAGTGATTTGCCCAAGGTCACAGCTAATAAGTGGCAGAGCTAGGGTTCAAACAGAAACAGTGAGGTGCCAGAGTCCTGACTCTGCCTCTATGTTTTACTGGCTCTAGCTATAAGGTTAATACAGTTTAATCATATTTGTCTATGATTATTAGTCTAAAATCTGTTTCCCTTGCTAGACTTAAGTCACCTAACCTTCTTAATCCTCAAACATCTCACTTGTGAAATCAGGACAATTATAATCACACCTACCTCACTGAGTTCATTGTAGGATTTGCGGAGGAAGTACAGTATATGGAAAGGCTTTAGTATAGGGTCTGGCCACCGGGATGGCTGCATTCAAGGTGGCTTCTAGAAGACATATTTTTAGTGATCAGTTGCACTTATTATCCTGTGGTTGCTACCATTTTGATCGTGCACACAGAGATGTCATCTCCTGTCAAAGTATGTCATTACACCTCAACCCTCTCATTTACTGCCTACATTCAGGTAGCCTACAAAGAAGAAAAAATTCCTAAAACAATTAAATTCTTAGTATGTCAGGAGAATTCTGTAGCTCCTGAGGTCCACTTCCACGATGGAAGAGTTCTTCTCCGCACTGAACAGTCACACGAAAGAACAATTAAACATTGTTTTTCTAGCTCCATATAGTTGGGAGATCCACACAGTAGACACTTTATGAGAAGCTTTCAGGGCTCAGTATAGGGATGAGGTGAACATAACTGACCACTGAGTCTCATAAGTGGGTGTTTATACTCTTTTGTTTGGGCCACAGGTAATCTGGGCTTGTTTGCAGAGCAGCTGAGACAAAACAGGAAACAAAATCATGTCCATGCACATACATCTATGCTTTGGACCAAACACCCTAGTAGATCTGTCCTAAGAGGGAAATTAGGAAAGGGTTCTGGCACCTAGCAGTTTATACTATTAGTGGGTTTGGGTTGTTTTTTTTTTTTTTAATAGAAACTGTTCCTTTCACTTTGTCCTTCTAGTGCTATCAGCTTATAGTTTTGTCTCACAAATTTATTACACACATGAGAGAAGCTTCATAGAAAAAAAATTGTGTGACTGCATTTTGCTTTTATTCTAGAAGGTTTGTTGTTACTGTTATTACAATTGTAGTAGCAGCAGTATTGATATCAGGAGCAGGAAGGGTCAACATTTATTAACGAGGCATGTTTCTAAGACCCTTTCATATTTTATCTTAATTACCACAGCAACTCCATCAGGTAGGGTCTTTTGTATCCTTATTTTATGAAGGAAGAAATAAATCTTAGAGGAGCTAATTGTCTTACCCAAGGTAATGTGGTTAGAAAGGGGCAAAACAGCAAATCACATCACTTCAGTCTATTCCTTCCTACCTCCTGCTCTTAATATGTATCACATCTTAAGTAATCATTAGCCACCCGAAAATAAGTGTTAAACATTCTCAACTCCTTCAAGGTTTCCACTTGGTCCTATGGATTTTCTTGATATTCATTGTCCGATTAGTAAAAATCTTCTCCATTCGTGTTACCAAAGCTGATTTTTAGATGGCAGTCTGTGGCTTTTGCATCCATCGATTACAGTGTAAAAATAAACCCCAATGGAAAAGTTTTTCCTCCTTTGTCGATGTCACGTATAGTCAGATTTGAAAGATGGCAAGACGACTCGATCTAGGGCTAACATAAATACGCATTCAGTGGCCACCTCTTTTGAAAACATCAGGTTTTGTGTGTGAGCTTTTGAATTTGACATGCTCTTTACAGAATGAAGTGTAAGCATCCTGTGTGTGCAAGCATTCTGAACTGCTTTCTGAAATGTGCAATGCACTATTTCCACCGAAGCTGCTCTGCAGTTTAAGAAGGTGAACATTGGAAGTTGCCCAGGCTTTTCTTCATCCTACAAACTCCCTGCGAAAGGATGACAATGACTCTGAATGTCACTGTTAACGTTGCAGATGTTGGAAAGTGGTGGCTGGAGGAGATTCTCATCAACCGCCAAGCTCTGCTTCATCCTTTCCTGTGAATGCATCTTTTCTGAGCTGTCAACCAGCATTACAATTGCTACTTGCACTCATGAGCTCAGAAAATTTTGAGTTTTGTTTTCCATTTTAATTGTAGTTTAGATTCAGAGGAAAACCAGAAATGGCTAAATTTTCCATTTAAAATAGCCCAGCAAAGTTTGTGACCCAGAACGGTCTCTCAACACAAAATCCCCAATTAGTTTCCTTGTCACTGTGGTCGTTAGGCAGGTACGGTCTCTAAAAGGCTATGGCCATGATGGGTCTGCCTGGGACCAGGCTTTCAAAAATGTCCAGATCTTCATCTTGCCGTGGCTCTTGGAAGACTTTTGGCTTCACTTTGAAAGCCATAAAATCATACAGCAGATCTGAGAAAACCCCACAGCTGCACCCATCAGATGACAGTCTTCAAGGGATTTTCCAAAGATAGGGAGCTCAGCAAAACCCAAACTCCAGGATGTCGACAACACTGAACCTTTACTCTTTAAGCCAGTGGGTATTCTGGGGAAGAGTTCATCCATGTGTCCCTGATCTACTTACTGTTAACTCATCAAAATGCCATTTGCATAAGTGTTTCCCAAGTTTCATGAGCTTTCATTTCTTGGTCTTTCAAACGGATCCTGGTGTGAGTCAAATTTTGCCAGGGAAATACAACTCCCAAGGTCTAAGTTATTGTCAAAACCAAGACTTTGTAGATTTCAAGTAGCTGTTTTAACTATCACTTACAAGAGTCTTTATTTTCAGCAACAGAATCTCTCCTCATTACAAGTGTTGTAAAAAAACTGCTTTTCATCACCCAAAAAGAGTGGAACCAACTCTTTGCCACTCTTCCTACTTCTTGTGTTTTTCCACCTTAAGGAGTTTACAATCTAATAAGGATATTGAACACAGCCCCAAATAACTACAATACATGGCATAATCTTACAGTGTATCAAATTTAAATGCATCAGTTTAACGTGCAGAGTCTTCTAAACAACCTATCACCTTCCACTTCTGTACACACGTAAGTTTTTCAAACTCAAATTCCCCACTGCAGGTGCCTTTTTAATTTTACCCCTCCCGGAATATTATTCTTCCGACAGTTTTATTGTAGCCTTTCTTTTTATGTATACACATATATCAATATCTAGATCAAGACTAGTTTAGCAAGGTTACAAACTGGTAAGGGTGTGCGTGTGTTTGTGTGTGTGTGTGTGTGTGTGTGTGTGTGTGTGTTTGCTTCCATAGTAAGGAATCTGGCCTTAACAGGGAGAAGACACTGTTGCTAGCATTGGGCCTATTTTACTTTTGAGAAAAGTAAATCAGCGTTTCTTGGGTTGCTATGGTAGGACACTACAGATTGTCCATCAAACTTTTCATTATGGACTACCAAATACTTTGATAAGAGAAAGGAGTAAAATGGGCTTTTTAGGGGTGGAAAGACCTACAGAGAGAAGACAGGAACACTGAGGAAAAATCGGAAGCAGTATAGCTATGCCCGGTGTGTACTTTGGATTTCACCCCCTAATCATGGTATGTGTGAGAATAGATATGTCATTTCTGTAACTGAGCATCAACACTGTATATGCAAACCTTTGGACCATCATACACAGTGACACTTGAAGTAAGAGCTCCCATGATGCCTATTTTGGGGTAACTTTGGGGTGTATATTTATCCTGAACTCCTGAGCTCATGCAATAAATGTGTATTGCACGATATTCCAGGTTAACACTGTACAATTTAATGGGAAATTCACTTATACATAAAATGTAATTGCTGCCCTCCAGAAACTTATAGTCATCTTGTACTTAGAAGCGTGTATCCTTAGAACTAGAAAGAACCTGAAAAATCCAACTGTCTCATATTTAAATGAGAAAATGCGTTGGAGAGGCGATGTGAGTGGCTTAAGTCAAAGTTCTATCTAGAACTCAGGGTTTCTGACTCAATTTGGTGCTTTTCCATTATACGATGCTTTGAGAACAAACATTGTTTTGTTGATTTTTTCCCACCCTAGCTAGATTATGGGTTTCTTGAAGGCAGGGAGTAATGTCTCATGTTTCTTTCACATTCACTCCACCCAAGTATGTTATTAATTAATAAGTAGACAGATTTAAGTATTCAGTAAATACTTGTGAGATGAACAAGTGAGTAAATTAATGAATGAATAGGTAATATTAACATGAACTGCTAAATGGGTGAGAAAGCCTAGAAAACCCACATTCCTTCCTATTCCATGCCTCTACTGTGATTGTTCTTTGGTTTGTGGTTTAGCAACGCTGGGTGTGGAAAAGATTTAGAGTCTTAGATGACTCAAAATGCTAATGTAAATTTAGGTCTCATTAGAGGGCACATAGTGTCCAATGAGGGAAGGTCATAATTCTACTCTAAACCCTTCTAACAGTCCAAGCCTAGGTATTAGTTTTTAAGGAGCCACTTGACAATAGTTAATTTTATACAATTGTCTTTAAGGGACCCTTAAAGACACTAAATGTATCTTATTGAATTTTATAGTCTTCATCTAACAAATTTATTTCCCCAAAGTAGAATTGGAACTGAAATGTGCTTAAAGGAAAGACTGGAATGGTGAATGGTTCAAGTCCATGTCCCGTGAAGGATGGTTAATGGAACTGGCAACACGACAACCCTTCAATGTTGGAAGGGCTGTCATGTGGAAAATGGGCTGGATTTACAAGCTGGCGAGGACAGAACTACCAACAGTAACCAGATGGATGCCAGAGATGCTACAGGAACGTGGGCTTTGGGTCAACACAAAGTAAATTCTGTTCATTACAGAGTTGTGTGTAAATAGAGCTGTCTCCCAAGGTGGGACACGTCTCGCTGCTGAGGAACATGGAACAGGGTCTGAGGTGATGTGTTGTGTGTTCTGCCAGACCTTCTGCTTGGCTCTCTCACACCTTGAGATTTGATGACAATGATGGTGGCACCTCCACTAGTACCATGTTGTCACTGGGTGCCTATCCTGTGCAGCTTATTCCTATTTCTTCTCCAGCACTCACTTCTACCTGCTAATTCTTTAGCAATCCACATTTGTCCATGGAAATGCAACGTTAGCAGGTTATTAAAGCATGTCTGCTCTCTTGCTTGTCCTGGAAAACCAATTTCACCGAACAATGTGTGTTACATGCCCCTCACCTCCACACCTCAATCTTGCATGATTTTTAATTTAAAAGGCAGTATCACATAGCACCCAATATGGTCAACAGAATTTGACTATTTGCTCCAGAACCTATAACTGGGGCAATATTGTTAACCTCTGCACCTCTCATTTTCCTGAACTATAAAATAAGTTCAATAATGCTATCTGTCTCAGCAATGCAATGAGGATTAAAAGAGATAATCACGTATGTGCTGACACATGGTGCCTGAAATATAGTAGCTGCTCACCGCGTGTTAGCAACTGCATTCTGTGGTTAATAAGAGACACAGATTTCTCTGAGCTGCCTTGATTTAAGAAGACAATACCGTTTCCAGACATCGCTTTCCTGGGGCTAGCTATCGTATTATTATTATGTCCTGATGGGAAGGAAGAGCCATTACGGGCGGTGAATTGCCAGTTTCCAAACAGGATGGATATGAGGGATGGTAGGAGGTAAGCTGAAATGTTACCCCCTGCCAGCTTTTTGAAATGCACATTCATCGGTCTCTTTGACATTCCTATAGCCACTTCCAATGACTGGCTTTCAGCATATTATTTGCTTTCTTAACCACATCACTTTCCCCTGAGTTCAACATTCAGTAGGATTCAGAGGCTCTTGGTACATTCTTCCAAAATGAATTCAGGAGGTAAGTCAAAGAGAAGGGGGAAATAGCTTTGAACAGGACACAGGGTTCAGACTGGGAGCGGGAGGGGGTTAAGGGGGAGGCTTTGTGACTCAAAGAGCTAACAGTAAATTCAGCCTCAGGCTTTGCATGTGCCAGGCCACTCAGCCAGGGGCCTGATGACTAATTTCAACCCAGCATCCCACCCTGCTCCTCCGTCTAAGTAAGTGGATAATGGCCCTGTGTGCCTCCTGAAGGAGACGGAGAGGGACCACACAACGAATCAGAGGGTCAGTCTCCTCGGGAGAGTGAGAATTAAAGGAGCCATCACCCTTAGTCTTCCCTTCCTCTTATTTGCTGTTTTAAGGGGCCCACATTAATAATGGCATATTTTTTTTCTCCTTAAAGTTAAGCACTTCAACTTGTGCATTTTCAAATTTATAATAAAAAACCCAGAGGCCAAATATCACTCACCAGTGGCCCTGTTCATAGCTGTCTCTGATACTGTGCTAGCAACTTTGGGGGCTACTCCTCCATTCGTGCGTCTGTCTCCTTACTAGACTGTAAGCGCCTTAAGAATGGAAACTGGCTCTCTCTCATTTTGTATCCCCACCAGGGTAGTAATGCACAGCAGATACTACGCCTTGGCTTATTTGACTGGATTCAATTCTGCCTGTAGAAAACCACACTCTGTACTGCAGGCAGGAAAGCAAATACCATTGGAGGTGTTTTGCAGGCCACCTTAGAGTCAAGGTCCACTCTGGAACCAGCTTTGAAAACCTCAGGGTCCTGAGATGCGTGATACCCCCGCTGCCCAGTACAGTCCTGAAAGCACCTGGCGTCACCAGGGCAGCTTGAGTCTGGGTTCCCAGGCTTTAGCTACACGGATGTTGCCCTAAAGCCTGGACTCCCAGAGCTTTCTACTTTGTAAGCGCCTAAGTGTCTGATTAAATAGCTTCCTGATGTCATTAGTTCTGTTGGTTTCTGTTATCTGCAACTGAACTCTGCTTTGGTGCCATCGAATGTCTGTGGAACGAAGATGCTGAGGAAGCATCAGTTCCCTCTCTAGGTCCACTTTACATCAATTATTCACAGCTGGGCTCCTGAAGTCACCCGCTGATTCTGAAAGTGGGTGATTCATTAACATGTAAGACATGGAATTCTAAAATGCAATAAAAAGGGGAAAAAAATCATTGCAAAATACCACTCAGATAGAGATTTTTTAAAATCTTACTATTCTCTAGAAATCCCAGAAAGTGGCTTGTTCTTGTCACGTAGATCTAATTAAAATGGAGTGCGGCTGTATTTTCTAAGTGACCACAAAACTGTAGGTGATCAAAGATTATTCAAATTTTACATTCTGAAATAAATGATTTGTGTGAAGTTGGGAAGCTATTAAGTTGTATTCAGACTTCCAATTCAAAATCAAGGTGACAGTTTTTGTTTAATTTATGTTACGTCTATTTCTTCTTTTTCAATACTGAAAATACTAGATTCCCAATGAATGAATCTTAAAATAATAATAGCAACACTACTACCAATAATATGATTACTGAAGTGTGTGTGTGTGTGTGTGTGTGTGTGTGTGTCTGTGTGTGTGTGTGTGTCTGTGTGTCTGTGTGTGTTTGATAGTATTTGTATCATCCGGGGAAATCCCACTTAGGATATACAGTGACTTTTGTGTTTTAAAGACAATTAAGATAGTTTCTTTCTGTGAGGTTATGCCACAAATCAATACCTAATTGGGCTTACTTGTTTTCATTTGCTTTTGTTCTTTCAGGATTTCTGTTAAGATTTAATTTTGTTGTGTAGTCATGAAAAGTAGTTGATGATTCCATAGTCAAATTTACAACACATGGGTAGTCAGAGAACTCTAGCTTATATCCTTGTCTTTTTATCCGGTTTCACCCTCCCACAATGTATATAAAACCATTTTTGTTTTGGGTTTATCCTCATTAAAAAAAACAAAAAGTCTAAGCAACTTGTATGTATATATGTATGCATGTATATATGTATATATGTATGTGGAGTATTTGTACCCTCACTCCGTTTCATAGAAAAATGGTAGCATCCAATACACACTTTCTCCACTTTGCTTGTCAGTTAATGAACCATCCTGGAGATCACTTCACAGCGATATATGAAGATACTCCCCACTCCTTTTTAGCTTTCACGATACTCCGCCGTGTGGATGTGCCATGGCTTATTCAATCAGACTGCTAGTGATGGTCATTACCTTGTTTTGAGTCTTTTATTTTTATAAACAGAGTCACAGAAGATAGCCATGTGCAAGAAAATGTCTGAAAAGAAAGGCCAGCCCAGGATCAATGAGCACCTCTAAATACCATGAAGACATGGCTGATGCCAGGTCTGGGAAGCAAGTGTACAAAATGAGCCTGAATCACCTTGTACCACAGAGAAAAGACGCTATTCAAGATGATTGAGTGTATGTTAAAAGGACCCAGGAACCATCCAGAGGTCAGAGATGGGTAATTTAAATATCAGTGAGAACTGCAATAGATTGAAAGACATCAAATATATTAAAACCCATAATATATTTGGGTTCATAATGACTGAAGAAGTTTGAAAACAATTGGTCACTTTTGACTAGAAAACCATCAAATTATTTTTTTGAAAATCGATGACTAGAAGAAAATGATTAAGCATTTATCCTGACTTTCTTGTATCGCATACCTCAAGGCAACTAAATAATTGATGAGAAGAATTTTCTCTTTATAGAAAGATTCCAGCTAATACATTTTAAGTGAATGCTAGAATTATAATAATACCATTTTGCTATTCCTAATTAAGTAATATATCTAAATAATGTTACAACTGCTGGCATCACAAAAAGAGACAGCCAGCCATTATATGCCTTAAGAGGTCACACCCCCATCTATGAGGTACATTTACCAAATAAATCAAAACTGAATCTAATCAAGACTCTGGATCTAGCTAATCATTTACAGAGAATACATGGGACAGAAGAACATGACACATGTCACCACAAGGATCCAATTAGTAAATGTCAACTGTGGGTAATGCTACAGGCAAACAACTTGGATTTATTCAAATGCAAGAGGAAAAAAGGGAGGAAATTAAATCTACAAATTAAAAGAGATTTTTAAAAATGTGTTTTGATCTTGCTTTGAAGATATTTTTAAAACTTTTAAAAATTGTACGATAATCAGGAAAATTTAAATACGGATATGTCATGATACTAAGGAACTATCATTATAAGGTAGAATAATAATATTGCGGTAACTTTTTAAAGAATGTTGGTATTTTAGAGATAAAGATTGAAAATGTTATGAGTAAAATAAGACAAGGTCTTGATAAAATAATATGAAGAGGAAATAAAGTGAGATTTGTTTGAAATAATCCAGGAATCCAGGTGGGGGTAGAAATGGATAGGGGTAGAGATGAAGCAAAATTGTCCATGTGCTAATAACTGTTTAAGAAGGTAATTGATATATGGGGACTTATTATACTCTTCTCTATACTTTGACATATAATAAACACTCTATTAAAAAGCTTTTTAGAAAAAGACACTGGATAGCTAAAAAAGTATTATAAGGGGCAAAGAACCAAAACATAAGATTCAGCTTCTAGGAAGAACATTAAATCAAGTCCGAGAAAACTTTAGTAAGGAATACCCAGCAGCCATCACCAAGCATTGGATATTCTGCTCCACTCTAACAGCGAGAGAGAGAGAGAGAGAGAGAGAGAGAGAGAGAGAGAGAGAGAGAGAGAGAGAGAGAGAGAGAACTCTCCACTTCTTCCCCCTCAGGAACTTGTGAGGGAAAATCTGGGGCAGATGCCTCTGGTTATTAGAGCCTTGGCCAAAAGTGTCAAGGGAGGCTGGGAAAGTGGGCAAAGTGAGCATCTAGTATTTTCTGTCCCAGTAACAAGAGGGGGGTTACCTGCCTTATCCTTATTTTGAAGAATCAAAAAGTGAGGAATTCCCAAAATATAGGAAGAAATTCAGACACTGGACAGCAAAAATAAATGAACAATGTTTACTTCGTTAGGCAAGTAACAACCTCTGAGCGTCATTTTCCTCATCTGTAAGATGACCAAACAACACCACCTGTTTCCTAAAACTGCTGTGAGGACCAAAAGGGATGAAGTATCTATGAGATAGCACTGAAGGTCACTCAGCAATCTTTCTTCCCTCTCTCCTTCCCTCCCTTCCTCCCTTCCTTTCTTCTTTCCATCCTTCCTCCCTCCCGTCCCTCCTTCTTGTCTTATTTTGGTTACTACCTCCATTATTTCCCCAGGATAATATTCTGTTTACTTAAAAGACACAAAGTAAGTAAATATTTCTGAAATTGAGTTAGATTGAATTGAACCCATGTTTTCATAGGGAGGGAAATGTTCCCTTTTTCCCTTAGTTCTCCCTCCTTGTACACCTGGCCTCACAGGAAAAGAAATCAGCATTTGGAAATGCACACCTGCCTCACCCACAGGTGAGCTATTAAAGCTTTTCCACATGTCCCAAATCCCCAACCTTTGATCAGCGTGATGGGAACGTTCATCATCCCATAAAGCAATGGATGGACTCGTCGTGTCATTGAAATCAGTACGTCTTCTGATTTTATCCTTCCCCAGGATAAAATAGCCCTGAACTTCCAGCAGTCTCCTTAGAGGGAGGTGGCCCTTGGGTCACGGAGTGCGGTGGGCTGGATTGACTCAACAATGGTTAGCTGACTTTCAATTCTTTTCTTCCTTCCTGTGCATTCATAGCATCACAGAGGGAAGGAGTTCTGTGTCATCAAGGTACCCATGACTGGGTCGGTCTCTCCCACCGCCAGTGAGCATAATAATTTTGAAAGGTGGCTGGAACATCTGACCTCATGTTGATAGGAAAGTTCTATGATTAATGATGGTTTTTCCTTGGACTTCAAAGATTGACTCACACCGAACATGAGCAATCTATAGGTCAGATATCCTACAGCCCAGTCATTTTCTTCCTTCAGTCAGGAATTCAGAGAACTAAATACTGACCGGCTGTAAAAGACATCTATCCTGTCAGTAGAAAAACCTATTTAATGGGCTCCTAAGAGGAATTGTTTAAAAGAATGTTATGCAATTTTCCCAAGAGTTAGTGTTGAAAAATGAACAAAAGGAAAATTTAACAGCGAAGTGAGGTGTTACTTTATTCATAAAGCGAGGTTATTCTCTTATTTGTTTTCTCCTGTGGTTCAGGCATTTTGCAGCCACTTTAAAAACTGTGATACCTTTCATTTAGTAATTGGACAAATATTTATTGAGGGTTTTCTATGTATAAGAAATTGCACAGAACCATAAGAATGCAAGGATGAAAATACATGGTGCTAGTACTCAAGGATTTTAATACTACTAACACGAATGCTATTAATAGCCTCTAATGTGTCTATGAATCTTTACTTTTTGCAGTATTTTAACATGCCCTAGGTCATTGTAAGAATTCCTATAATTCAATGTGATGATTCTTTTTTTTTTTTTCAAAATTGGTTTACCACTCTATTTTACCCCATCCTAACTTTCAGAAGATCATATATTTAACACGCTTAGCCCATAAGCTCAAGAAGTAGTAGAATGCTCCCTCCCCCAGATATTTCATAGCTTTAGTACAGTGAATATACAACAGAATTTGTGTGCTCCTATCAGACATGTGTCACATAGCTGTTTTTTATTTTGTTTGGCTAAGAGGATGCCATAACTTAATAAAAAAAATCATACAGCACTCTCCTGTTCTGCCTTGACCTAGGTTCCTAGTTCCTTGATGTTAGAAAGGGCTTTGACTAACTGCCTGATGAAGTTTGTAAATCTCAATCCTTCCCCAACCATCAAAACCATTCATCTCAGTTGCTAGAGGGAGGGGGGGTGGGATAAGGGGGAAGGTGAGGGGATTAGAAAACAGTCAATAACCATAAGATAGCCACGGGGTTTTGAAAATTAATTTGGGGAATGTAATCAATAATGTTGTAAAGACTTTGTAGGGTATTCGATGGACACTTGTCTCATTAGGGAGACCACCTCAGGGATGATGTAGATGCCTGATCACTGCATTGTACACCTGAAGCTGAAGCTGAACAATAATGAATGTCAACTACAATTATATATATATATATAGATATAGATATAGATATAGATATAGATATAGATATAGATATAGATATAGATATAGATATATGGTTACAGGAAGCGGAGTACAGCATTAGGAGTAGAGACAGTGGAAATGTAATGGCTCTATGCAATGTCAGAGGGATAGTGGATAGGGGGAGGGGGGTTCACACAGTGTGAAGGATATAAAAGATAAACGTCTAAGTTTTACTTTGTCTTGTGCACCTGAAATTAAAAAAAAAAAAAAAAACTGAAAAAAAAAGTGTACCTGAAACTGTTGCTTATATCCTATTTCACTTTTTGAGATTTGTATTTATTTTTTAAGCAAAATAAAAGTAACATCAAGAATTAAAAAAAAAAAAATCTACCCAAAATGCAATACTACTAAAAAAAAACAAAAACAAGAAAAAACACATTCATCTCACTCCCATGTTCCACAGTCACCTAAGCAGCCCTCTTGAACTGACTCCCACACCTGTTCATCAAATAAGGAACAAAATAAAAGCAGATGCTGTTTAAAATCCCTCTTCTTCAACAAGGTCTTTTGTTTTGAAATTCTGAAATGGACCCCGGTCTATTATCTCACCAGCTGTGGCCTTTTATCTCCTAAAGAGAATAGCTGACATCACACAAGGCAAAGCCATTGTGCTTAACAGATGCCATAAATATCTCCCCTAAATCCTACATGATAAATTTCCATTTGATTAGTAAAGCAGATACTGTAATGTGCAAGGAGGAGATAGGGGACAGGGAGAGGCTTTGATGATGCTAAACTGAGCCACTGGAGATATCCCACCCCTCCCTTCTGAATTTTGCTATCCAACAACTGAAGCCATGAAAATGGTAGACAATGCAGTCTGGATTATCCACTCCCATTGCTTTGTTTTGTTTTGTTTTACTGATGTTTGGTTATGGGCAACCTAAAATTTACTTATACAGAGTCCAAAGCAAGGTGAATTTGTTAAATGTCCAATGAGAACACAACTCATATACAAAAATCTCACTGTTCTTTTTAGACCACAGCCTGAAAAGGGAAACAAAAAAAAATCCCATGAATGAAAAGTAAAACAAGGAGGGAGAGATCCAAGATGGCAAAGTAGGTAAACACTGCCTGCTTTCTTCCATGAACACATTAAAATTACAAATTATAGAACAATCAACCTGGAGAATCATCTGAAGTCTAGCTGAACAGAAGTTTTATAACCAAGAATATAAAGATGAAGCCACATTGAGACTGGTAGGAGAAGAGAAGATATGAAATGGGCTGGCCGCAAATCTTTGTGTGGGGGTTGAGAATCAGGAGGGATATCTCAGCTGGAGTTTCCCCGCAATGAAGCAAGGAAACCCAGCCCCCCACCAGGTTCCCCAGCCCAGAATACTGGTGCCTGGAAGAGGAGCCCTCACAACATCTGGCTGTGAAAAACAGTGGGGATTCCAAGCAACCAGTCGGGATGGAAGGTTGCAAGAAATCCAGAGATCCTCTTAAAAGGCCAGTGCACAGACTCACTCACTCACAGGCACTCACCCTGGGCTCCAGTGGAGGAACAGTGATTCAGGGTGTGTCAGAGTCATACTGGGAATAGACTGAGTTGTATAGCTTCCAGGTGAAGGCTGGAAGACAGTCACCAGTTTCCCTGGGTGGGGTCCTCCTTCCATGCAGCCAGTAGGCAGGCAGTATCTTTCCTGTGTCATGCTCTCCCACACACAGCAAAATCTGAATCTGATTGGTTTGGTGATCCCCATATGGTCAAATCTGAATCTCATTGGCCTGGGGAGCTCTGCTGCTCCACCCTGCTGACTCACTGGGAACTGACCCTACTCAACTCCCCCAACACCTGAGGCACCTTCTCAGCCAGCAGCCAGCTTCAGTCACATTGTACTCTTTCTTGAAAAACTATCAGAGTCCACAGGCCCCACCAAGCAGTGACTGGCCTCAGTGTGCTCTAAGACTTTTGCAGAGTAGCTCCAGACTCAGCACTGGCACCAAAGCAGAATCTACACTAACCTGGTGAACACAACTCTTCCCACTTTAGTGACTCCCTGAGACCCTGCCTCACCCAACTTGTGTACCGCACGAGGGTTTATCAGTGACTGAAACATAAGGGAGATGGCAGGTAGCAACAGGTTCAAGGCTTTCTACCTTTTTTCAGAGTTACCCAGACCCGGTACTGGCAGCCGTCCTCAGTTCACATTGTGACCTCTCCCACGCACCTCTAGGCTTAGCACAGGTGTTTAAACAACCGTGGATCACTTTGTAGCTACTAACAGGTAGTTCCCGGCTGGTCACAGGCAGTACGTGAATTGAACCGGCAACAGATCCGCTCCCAAGAGCCCCCAGAACCAACAAACTTGCAGGTTGGCTTCAGACCATAGCAGAGCACACCCAATTAGTGTCACAAGCAGCACACACAAAGGGCAGTCTCAATAAGCACCAAAGCCTACTGGGGCAAATCCCGCTCTGTGGAGTAAGCCCCCAACATAGCAGCCCATAAGCTGTAGACGTGGCTAACCCCCCACAGCCAATCCCACCCAATGACATGCCAATAGTATTCTGTATTAGGCTCTACTATATAGGAGGGCACAGACAACCCACACAAGGGACACTCCTGAAAAACCTGGAGCATGTGACCAGGCAGACTGTGGCAGGGCCCCCTCACATGGCACCTACTAAATAAGGCCACCCAGCCAAGACTGGGAGACATATCAGATATACCTAACACACAGGGAAAAAAAACACAGAGGCAGCCAAATGAAGAAACAAGGAAATACATTCCAAATGAAAGAACAGGAGAAAACTCCAGAAAAAGAACTAAATGAAATGAAGGCAACCAACCTACCAGAGATAGAGTTCAAAACAATGGTTATAAGGATGCTCAAGGAATTTAGGGAGAACTTCAACAAAGAGATTGCAAGCATAAAAAAAAAAACATAGAAACCATAAAAAAGAACCAGTCAGAAGTGAAAAATATAACAATTGAAATGAAGAATGCACTAGAAGGAATCACTAGCAGACTAGACGAATCAGCGATTTAGAAGACAAGGTAGCAGAAAACACCCAAACAGAACAGCAAAAAGAAAACAGAATCTAAAAAAATGAGGATAGTTTAAGAGGTCTCTGGGACAACATCAAGCAGAGCAACATTCACATCACAGGGGTACCAGAAGGAGAAGAGAAAGCAAGGGATTGAGAACCTACCTGAAGAAATAATGACTGAAAACTTTCCTAAACTGGTGAAGAAAATAGACAGACCAGCCCAGGAAGCACAGATAGTCCCAAACAGGATAAACCCAAAAGGCCCACACCAAGACACATTATAATTAAAATGGCAAAGATTAAGAAAGAGAATCCTAAAAGCAGAAAGAGAAAGGCAACTAATAAGTTATAAGGGAGCTCCCATAAGATTTCCAGCAGATTTCTCAACAGAAACTTTGCAGGCCAGAAGGGATTGGCACAAGATATTCAACATGATGAAAAGCAAGGATCGACAACCAGGATTACTCTACCCAGCAAAGCTATCATTTAGAATCAAAGGACAGATGAAGAGCTTCCCAGACAAGAAAAAGCTAAAGGAGTTCCTCAATACCAAACCAGTATTACAAGGAATGTTAGAGGGACTTCTTTAAGATGGGGGGTGGGGGAGGAGATAAAAATTATGAATATTAAAATTACAATAGCTACATATCTATCAACAATTACTTTCAATGTAAATGGATTAAATGTTCCAATCAAAAGACATAGGAGAGATGAATGGATAAGAAAACAAAACGCTTATATATGCTGTCTACAACAGACTCACTTCAGATTGAAAGACACAAACACAGACTTAAAATAAAGGCGTAGAAAAAAATTTTCATGATAACGAAAACAAACAAAAAAACTAGGGTAGCAATACTTATACCAGACAAAATAGACTTCAAAACACAGGTTATAACAAGAGACAAAGAAGGACCCAGTAATCCCACTTCTAGGTATTTATCTAAAAGGACCCAAAATGCTAATTCGAGGGGACAATCCATATGTTCATTGCAGCATTGTTTACAATGGCCAAAATGTGGAGGCAGCCTGGGTGTCTGTCGATAGGTGAATGGATAAAGAGTAGGAGGTACATATATACAATGGAATATTGCTCGGCCATGGAAGGGAATGGGTTCTTGCCATCTGTGGTGGCATGGATGGACCTGGAGGGTACTGTGCTGAGTGGAGTGTCAGACAGAGAAAGACAGATGCAATGTGGTTTCACTTGTATGTGGAATCTAAAGAACAAAATAAACAAACAAAACAGAAACAAACTCACAGATACAGAAAACATGTTGATGGTTGCCAGATAGGAGGGGGTTGGGGTGTGGGTGAAAAAAGAGGAAGCGATTAAGAAGTACACATTGGTTTTACAAAGTAGTTATGGGGCTGTAGGGTACAGCATATGGAACATATTCAATAATATTATAACTATATATAGTGTCAGATGGGTACTAGACTTATTGGGGTGATAGATGGGAGAGGGTTGGGAGGCAGGCTGAAAAGGGGGAAGCCATGGAGATATAAAGCATAGGGAATATAGTCAATGATGTGGTAATAACCATGTATGGTGCCAGGTGGGTACTAGACTAGTCAGGGGGCTCCCTTCTTAAATTATGTGTCTAACCACTATGCTGTACACCTGAAATTAATATAAAGTAATATTGAATGTGAACTGTAATTGAAAAATTTTTAAAGGGAGGAAAAAGTGAAGGGGAATAAGAGGTTCAAATTTCCAGGTATAACACAAGTAAGTCATGGGATGTAATGTACAGCACAGGGAATGTAGTCAATAGTATTGTGATAGCGTGGTACAGTGCCAGATGGTTGCTGGACTTATGTTGATCATTTCTTTAGATACATAAATGTTGAATAACTATGGTGTACACCTGAAACTAATATAATATTGTATGTTAGCTGTATTTTTTAATAAAAATCTTAAAAATAAAAAAGAAAAGGAAAGGAAATCAAGGTCTTTCAGATTTGTACGTGAATTTAAAATGACTTTATCCGTGATTCATATTCTACTTTATTTTTGATTCTTGGGAAGACCTATCCCTGTACTGTGATTTTCTTTCTTTCTTTTTCTTTTTTTTAATAACAAGTTTCTATTTGCAACTATTAGTTGGTCTTTCCACAAAATGAGGGTGCTGGAAGGACTGAGAAGGGAAAGAATATTTCTGGATAAAATGGAACTGGTGAGTATGGAGTTGTCAATTCTTATGGTCTGACCAAAGGAACTAGATAATATTTTGCTTGGTCCTCCTAATGTACGTTTACTCAAATAAAAACAACAAAAAAAGAGGCTATTGTCAGGGGATTAAAGGGTGGAAAGAAAACAGTATTTTGATGTTCTTTTTACTACTTGGACCTCCATTTGTTGTAAGGTATAAGTTTAAGATAGTTTTCTGGGGTTTTGTTTTGTTTTGTTTTGTTTTGTTTTGTTTTGTTTTGTTTTGTTTTGTTGTTTTGTTTTAAGCGACAGCCATTCCTGATCTGCTGAAGAGGAGTGTAATGTAAATAATAAAATAATAAAGGGCAGGCGAAGAGACACCCACACAGACATTCTTTCTGGAGCCTACCTCCCAGGCAGCCAAGAAAGAAGCCTTTGGACATGGAGAGGAACGGACCAAGGATGGAAGATAAGTGAAAGATAATGGGTAGCTTTGGAGCCAATACCGGTACAACAAAGAAGCTGAAAACGTCTGCTGATTTATCTCAGGGTAAGCGATTCATTTCTGCTTGTAGCCCAAGCCCATTGCCAATTCAACTCCTCCCCCCAGCGCACATTTCCCCACTCCCTGCACCTCCTGAAACAGAACACGGCACAGGGTACTTTGCATTTTGCTAAGACATTTGAATTTATTCAAGTCCACACTTGGCTTAGATAAAGTTTGGGGTCTTGTCCTCTATTCATCGCTGAGAGTTTGGTCACATTGCTGTCATCATTGTATGTTCTCTGTTCACAGATGGACACTGTGTTCCTCGGCCAGAGGGGCGGAGCTTATTCATTGATTCAAGTGCTCTAAGGTACTGGGTGGAATGTATCTCTTAAGTTACCGCTACTACTGATGACGGACGTAGACAACATGTAAGACGTCTCTGCCCAGGCCAGCCTCCTTGCAGGAGGCGGAATTCCCTGGCAAACCCTCCGCCCTGCTGATTCAACCACCACTCAGACTGCCCTCAGAGGTTGCTGGCTTTAGGCTGGAAGTTACAGGAAACCTTTCGGCCTCTACTTGGTTATTTATAGAGAAGTTTATAGGATTCTTCCACAACTCAAAGAAGGAAAATCAAACAAATGTCACCTCCTATTATCGTGGCAACTAAGTTCCACTCTGAAAATAGAAGCTGGAACCTTAACGTATGAACCAGTGAACCAATCCACTAGTGTATTTATATTTTAGCAACACATTTACATTAAAAAGAAATTCTATCAAGTTTCACCCCCTCTAGAGAAGTTGCCCTGGTTAATCTCAGTTTTATTTGCACCCTTTAACATTTCTTTGCATGGGGCTAATGTTTTACCATGTTTCCCCGAAAATAAGACCTAGCCGGACTATCAGCTCTAATGTGTCTTTTGGAGCAAAAATTAATATAAGACCTGGTCTTATTTTACTATAATATAAGACCGGGTCTTTATAATGTAATATAATATAATATAATATAATGTAATGTAATGTAATGTAATGTAATGTAATGTAATGTAATGTAATGTAATGCAATGCAATGTAATATAATATAATGTAGTATAGTATAGTATAATATAATACAATGTAATGTAATGCAATGTAATGTAATGTAATGTAATAATACTGGGTTTAATATAACATAACATAACATAACATAACATAACATAACATAACATAACATAACATAATACCCAGTCTTATTTTAATTTTTGCTCCAAAAGACACATTAGAGCTGATTATCTGGCTAGGTCTTATTTTTGGGGAAACACGGTAATAATGGATTTCAAGGAATAGAATTGGAGTATTCATAATCCTTTCTCCCTCCCTCCCCCCTTCTTTCTTCCCTCTCTCCTTTCCTGTCTCTCACTTTCCCTTCTTTCCTTTCTGTGTTTCACAAGTACTAATCTAAAACTTACTTGCCAGGCACTGTTCTCAGAACTTCAATCCTCATAACAACTCTAAGAGGTAGGAACAATTATCAACCCCATTTCACAGATGAGAAGACTTGTTTTATGACAAACTGTCATCGCTGGCCTAGGCACGACCCTGTTTTATTTCATTTACTCATTTCTATTCATTTGCTCCTTACTTTGTGAGTAATAAAAACCAACCACACAACCTAAGAATTAGAACACGAATAATACATCGCCTACATGATCCTTTCCTAACCATTACCCTGCTGTGTTGCTCTGAAAATACTCAATGTCGTCTTTTCATTATAGTCTTGCTCGATTATAAAAATAATTTTAGTGTATGTACATGTTTGATCAGAAGTTTTATTGCTTAGTTTTAGTAACCTTTGAACCTTATAAGCATATCATGCTGTGGTCTTGTGAACTTGCTATCCACTTGGCCCTAGTATCACATGTGGCTGGAATTCATTTTCACTGGCATCATATAGTCCACGATGTACCACAGTTTATTCGTTTCCCTGTTGATGCTCATTTGCTATCTGCTCTTGCTGTTACAAACAGCACTATTATGAATATTTTTGTACATTTCTCATAGTGCACAAATTAAAGGATTTCCTTTGGTATGTACTTAGAGAAGTGTTTGGTCACAGAGTATACGAATGTTCAATTTTAAAAGTAGCTCTCCAAAGTGGTTAACCAATTTATACCAGTATATATAAGAAATTTGGTTGATCTATATACTCTCCAACTTTTGGTATGGTTTAAATTCTTAAATCTTGCCAATAAATTGAGCATAAATTGGTATCTGTTATAACCATGGTTCACTAATCTGTATCTTGATTTGCTAGTCTATATTGCTATAAAAAGGCTGAGCATACTTCCCTATGTTTTTAGCTGTATATTTTTTTCCTTCTGTGTCTGTCTGTTCCTGTGTTTTAATCTTTTCTTTTTAATCTTTTTTTCTATTGAGCTGTTTGACCTTTCCTTAATATTTTATAGGAGTCTTTACATATTCTGGATATTAAACCTTTGCCAGTAATATCTGTGTTGCAAATTATTTTCTCTAAGTTTGTAGCTTATTTTCTCATCTTCTTTAAGAATGTTTCTGATGAACAGGATTTCTTAATTTTCATAAAGTCAAAATGACAAATCTTTCCTTTTATGGTTTGCACTTTTTGTGCCTGTTTAAGAAATCCTTCCTTACCCCAAGGTCGGAAAGATATCCACCTATATTTTTCTACTGAGAGTTTTAAAGTTTGCTTTTGACATTTAAGTTCCCTAATCCATCTGGAGTTGATTTTTGAGAATGGTGTAAGGGTGGGATCCAAATTCATCTTTTTCCAAATGGACAACCGATTTTTCCATCTCCTTTTATTGAATAATCCCTCTTTTCTCCACTGAAATGCCAGGCCACCTCTGCCCTCATTAAAGTTCCACATATGCATGGATCTATTTCTGGGCTCTCTATTCTATCCCATTGGTTCTCGTGTTTACACCTGCAGTGTGGTATTTTGGTCAGAGCACAGGACTTAGAGTCAAAAAAGATCTGGTCATTTGTAACCAAGGGAACTTGAACAGGTCACCTGACTATTCTGTTCAGTTTTCTCATTTGTAACACATGAGCATCAATTCCTACCTCATAAGGATGATGTGAAGACTAAAGGGATATTTATGAAAGTGTTTTGTAACCCATAAAATTCTAGAAAACAGTCTACATTGTCATGTGTTTTATAAACATTGTCAAAGTGTTTCTTTTTGCTTTTATTTATTTTATCTTTGAGAAATCTTTTGGTTGTTAGTTACAAAAAAAACCTGACTTACATTGGCTTTAAATATAAAATGTAATGGCCCATGTAACTTAAGTATTCCGGTGGTTGGCGCTTTAAACAGTGATTTTTTTGGGAGACTCCAAAGAAATATTTTTCCATCTCTCCTCCCTGATTCCTGCAGTGTCACCTTCATCTTTTAGGCCCTATGGTCATAATGTGGCTGTCAGTGGCTTCTGTGTCCCTGTTCACATCCAGCCTTAAGACAGCTTCCCTCCAAGGGGTTTCTAGAAAAGACTGAAAAGTTTTCTTCCCTAGATACCTCAGTGAAGTCCTCTGTTTAGGTCTCATGGGCTTCATCTGGGCCCTGTGTTTGGTTCTCATCCAAGTACTGGGTGACAAGATGGGATAGGAGGGTGGGCCCCTTCCTCTAAAGCATAGGAATTGTGTGCAGAGTATTACAAATCTGGTTACTATTATTTAAAGGACGCAGAGAATGGATACTTGGGTCGGAGTGGGGGGACACCCCTAGCCAATAGTCATTACATTGACATTCTTCATTTTTTGAAACAAAATAACACATGTATATGGTCACAGATCAAGTGATGAAAAAGAGCTCAGAGCAAAAAATAAATTTTTTTTTTTTTTTTAAAGAAAAGTTTAGAGTGGAAAAAGCAACAGCTTTTCTCACCAACCCCAGTCCCACTTCTAGAAAGACATTCTTTTAACCCTATGGGTATTGGATTCTCCTGGTAACTGCTGACTTAACGCTAAACAATATTTTAGACCTCTGTTTCTTTATGAAATCAGATTTATGTGTTGCAATACATTTATACTTCCCCATCTTTTTTACTCACAAATTGCAACGTTTGATAGTAATATTATTATTTTTAAATATTTTACTGTTATTTAAAAATACATATTTTACTGTTTAACTTTGTGATTTTAAATAATAGATACATATTTCTTTTTCCATCAATTTTAATCAGTATTGCAACTTCCTTCTCTGAAGAATTTTAGCCACCCTTTTCCTCTCCTCCAGCCCCTTCCTCCTTTCACTTCCTTTTTCTATCAGACATATTTTGACTTTCAAGATTAGAAACACTCATGTTTGGCCTTCAACAATAAATAGGACTTTCTTGCTCTGTATATATTACAAGTTGAGTTTGCAAAAATCGTTCATGATCAGTCCAAATTTTCTGCCAGAATACTATTTCTTTTCCTGTGCATTCAGTGTTAGTTAAAGTACACCCCTACACCAACTATAGTAAAACATTCACTAGCAGCAATGTTAAGTGGAATCTGTTTTACTGTATTTTTTCAACTGAGCTTTCAATTTGTGTATTAATAGGATCATAACTTTCTACTACAGATTTCATTTTTCTTAGAGTTTCTAATTATCCTCGCTTTCTGTTTTTATCCCTTAATTCTTGGGTTCTATTGCATGGATTCTTTTTTTCCCCCACAAGAGACCTCTTTCATGGGTTTCTGTGTCCTCCTACACCAAAGTAGAATTTTTTTTTGGGGGGGTGGGGGGGGCTGATTTATAATGATCATTTTGGGACTCCTCTTCTCTTCTCTCCTGTGTTGGCTCACCCCCTGAATCCCGTATCATCCATGTCTTGTATCTTTCTTCCTGTTGCTTGACTAAAGTCACAACTTCAACTAACTTCCTAGAAAACCATCATGAAAAGTAAACATTACCCTTCCTTGCTGTCAGAAAATATGTTTATTCTGTTCCCACACCTGATTGAAATGTTGCTCAGAACATTTCTTCATTTTCTTGTAATATTCAGTTGTTTATGAGAAGTCCGGTATCGATGTAATCCTATTGCTTTACATACGGCTTCTTTTTTCCTTTTTGGAAGATTTTATGAAAATTCCTTTGCCCATGATGAACTATAACTTAATCAGAACATTACATATTATGTGAAGAGAGGCTTAAAATATATATATATATACACACACACATATATTTATTTATATTTATAAATATAAATATATATTTATAAATACAAATATATTTTAAATACTTAAATATTTATAATTTATATTTATATATTTAAATAATGTTGTTTATATATTTAAATATATATTTTTAAAATACTTATTTATAGTCTTCCATGAAGCTTCAATGATTTTGTCACTTACAGATATTTAGTTTATATGTAGATGTTAAGATTACTTTAAAATTTTAATGCATAGGGAAAAAAAAATCTTTGGAAGCATAGAAACAAACAAACAAAAAAAAAACTAAATATGTTAAAAAGAGTTGGTGAGTAGATGGAATAATTTTGCATTATATTTTCTTATATACATAGTTTTTCGTCATAAAAATATTACAATCTTAATTTTGAGACTGGGATAGGGAAGAAGAAAGAATCATAAAAATATCAACCTGGGAACAAAGATTCATCTAAACCAGTGTCTAGGGAATCTACAGTGGTTAGTTCAGACAAAGGCCAGTGCCCTGCACCATCTTGCCCCCGACATATAAATGAAAATTCATGTTGCTAATATCAACCTAAAGGCTCTAAAACTCATCAGACATCAAAGAAAGATGGAGTTATGTTTACTACATGGGACTTTGCTAAGGGCATTTTATAAGGATTATTTAAAAAGTGTTGAAATAAGAATGATTTTCTGACTAACCTATAATTAACCATAACATTAAGTTACTCCAATTGTTCCAGTCCATTAAAATTCTGTGTAATTACAATCTTACCAGGGCCTCATGCTCACCTCCCTAGGATCCTTTGCCAGTGCGTTATTCTATGTATTAAACCACCAAAATACAGTCTAGTGATGCAAAGCTGAAGAACACAACCCAACTTCCCTCTATACTTTAACACCATGAGGTCTGGCTCTTTGGGAATCTGATAGAAGGTGTTCTCAGTGTCCTGAACACATTGAGTTACTGTCGCCCAAGGAGGTGAAATTAATTTACTATTCCAAAAGCACCGGTGATATTCTTGAATACCTCCGTCCCAGTCAAAATTCTATGACAGAGGGCATAACAGAAGAAAACAAGATCTATCTCTGAGAAAAGTACCACTCAGAAGGAGAGACTAGATATAAACACAGCAAACCATAAAACAGCATATTAACAAGTTGCTTTCAGACAATCACACAGGGAAGGTAGAGTTTAAATGTTCAAGGGAATCAGAAAATATAGTCAAGAATTTGAACTATATCCAGATTTTTATGCAACTATAATAAGACTAAAAGAGATTCAGATGTGTCTGAATCTGGAAAAGGGCAGTGTCAGCCTCTATAAATCTATTTACATGAAGACTGAGACATCTTATGGGACAGAACTGGTCCTGAGGGAGGAAGAATGCAGGCATGATAAAGTGACTCAGTAAAAAAACACTTAGTCATTGGATGAGGAAGATGATTCTGAACATAGCAAGACCCCAACTTAACCCCAGTTGGGCTTAGTCAGAGTATTGTGGAAAGAAAGCTGTTCTAACTAAGTGCTGAAATAGTCATTTTGCTTTGTGACATAAGCAACTCTACTTTGGGATCTCCTCTAGAAGAACTTAACAAAAAGGGAAAGTCTCTCCCCACTACTTTTCCAAAAGTCATCACACAGGGCTGGCACCTCAAGGACACATGCAAAGTGCCCAGCAAGCCCAGCACTGTACCAACTACCATGCCTTGTCAATAGTCTGCAGGTGGTCAATCAGGAGGAATTGCCATGCTTTTGGGTCAGTAACTGAGGCAAGGTACCCAGCAGTGTAATAAACGCAGCAAATGAGACAGGCTTTTATACCCAACTCAGCCTTAGTGGCCACCAGTCGGACACTGCTGAGCCAGCAGAAATGTAAGTGAAAATGCCAAGCTTGGCAGAGCATAAAGGTACCTGTCATGCCAAGTACAGCAGCAACACACTCCATTTAAAAACTGTGGTGCCAGAGGGGATCCAAGACAGTAGAGTAAATAAACACTGTGCCTGTTTCCTTCTGTGAACGCATTGAAATTACATCTAAATTATAGAACAATCAACTTGGAGAACCATCTGAAGTCTAGCTGAACAGAAGTTTTATAACTAAAGATATAAGGAAAAGCCACAGCAATACTGATAGCAGGGAAATGGGCTGGCCTCAAAACTCTGTGTGGAGGTTGACAATCAGAGGGAATACCTTGGCTGTGGAGGTTCGCCCCAGAGAAGCAAGAGACCCCAGCCCCACACCAGCCTCCCCAGCCTAGAGTACTGGTGCTGGGAAGAGGAACCCACAACATCTGACTGTGAAAAACAGTAGGAATTCTGACCATCCAGGTGGGATGGAGCTGCGAGAAACCCAGGAGTTCTCTTAAAAGGCCCGCGCACAGACTTCCTCGCTTGCAGGCACTCACCTTGGGCTCCAGCGGAGGGACAGTGACGCAGAGGGATGTCAGAGGCATACAGGGGGAAGACTGAGGTGTGTGGCTCAGAGTGAGGGCTGGAGGATAGTCGCCATTTTCCCTGTGTGGGGTTTTTCTCCCAAGTAGCCAGCAGGCAGGCAGTTTATTTCCTGTGTTGAGCCCTCCCCCATATGGCCAAATCTGAATCTGATTGGCCCGGTGAGCTCTGCTGCTCCACCCTGCTGACTCACTCGGAACCCATCCTACCCAACTTCCCCAACATCTGAGGCACTTTCTCAGTGAGCAGCCAGACCCAGCTGCATGGCACTCTTTGTTGGAAAACTATTAGAGTACACAGACCCCAGGCAGGCAGCAACTAGCCTCAGTGTGCTCTGAGACTTTTGCTGAGAAGCTCCAGGCTCAGCATTGGCAATGAACCAGAGTCTACATTAACCTGGTGAACACAAGTGTTCCCACTCTAGTGACTCCCTGAAACCCTGCATCACCTAACTTGCATACCACATGAGGCTTTATCAGTGGCTGAAGCTTAAGGAAGCCAGCAGATGGCAGCAGGCCTCCTACCTTTAGGTGGAGCTACACCAGATCTGGTGGCAGCCACCCTTGGTTTACAGTGTGTTCCCTCCCACATGCCTCCAGGTTTAGCACAGGTATTTGAACAACTGTGGATCACTTTGTAGCTCCTCCCAGGTAGTCCTCCACAGGTCACAGGCAGTGAATGACTTGGACCTTCAGGAGCCCCTCCCATGAGGCTTCAGAGCCAACATACTTGGTGGTTGGCTTCAGACCACAGCAAAACACCACCCATTTAGTCCCACAAGCAGCACACACAAAGGTCTCAGCAGGCACCAGAGCCCATTGGGGCAAATCTTATTCAGTGTGGTAAACTCCCTGCTCAGCAGCCCATAAGCTGTGGACATAGCTAAACCCTACAGCCAATCAGCCTGAGGGTCAATGTCACCCACTGATGTGCCAATAGCAATCAAGGCTCAACTATAACAGGAGGGCACACACCAATCCACACAAGGGGGTCACCCAGAGCAGATGACCAGGCAGACTGTGTCACTGGGCCACACAGGGCACCTACTACATAAGGCCACTCTGCAAGACTGGGAGACATAGCAGATCTACCTAATACATAGAAACAAACACAGAGACAGCCAAAATGAGGAAACAAAGAAATACGTCCCAAATGAAAAAACAGGAGAAAACTCCAGAAAAATAACTAAACGAAATGGAGGCAAGCAACCTACGAGATATAGAGTTCAAAACAATGGTTATAATGTTGCTCAAGGAACTTAGTGAGAACTTCAACAAAGAGAATGCAAGCATAAAAACGGACACAGAAACCATAATAAAGAACCAGTCAGAAATGAAGAATACAATAACTGAAATGAAGAATGCACTAGAAGGAATCACCAGCAGACTAGATGAAGCGGAGAATTGAATCAGAATTGGAAAACAAAATAGCGGAAAACCCCCAATCAGACAGAAAGAACAAAACAAAACAAAACATGAGGATAGTTTTAGAGGCCTCGTGGACAACACCAAGCAGTACAACATTTAATCATAAGGGTACCAGAAGGAGAAGAGAGAAAACAAGGGATTAAGAACCTATTTGAAGAAATAATGACTGAAAACTTTCCTAACCTGGTGAAGGAAATAGACATAAAAGTCCAGGAAGTGCAGAGAATCCCAAAGAAAATAAACCGAAATAGGCCCACACCAAGACACATTATAATTAAAATGGCAAAGATTAAGACAGAGAATCCTAAAAGCAGAAAGAAAAAGACAACTAGTAACTTATAAGGGAGTTCCAATAAGATTCAGCTGATTTCTCAACAGAAATTTGTAAGACAGAAGGGATTGGCACAAATTATTCAACGTGATGGAAAGCAAGGACCTACAACCAAGGGTACTCTGCCGAGTAAGGTTATCATTTAAAATTGAAGGATAGATAAAGAGCTTTCCAGACAAGACAAAGCTAAAGGAGTTCTTCAATACCAAATCAGTATTATAAGGAATGTTAGAGAGACTTCTTTAAAATGGAAAAAAAGAAAGATCAAAATTATGAATAAAATGGCAATAGCTACATATCTTTCAATAATTACTTTCAATGTAAATAGATTAAATGCTCCAATCAAAAGACATAGGAGAGCGGTGAACTGTCTAATTATTACATTGTTTTGTACACCTGAAACTAGTAATAATAATAATAATAATAATAATAATAATAATAAAAGACATAGGAGAACTGAATGGATAAGAAAACAAAACCCTTACATATGCTGCCTACAAGAGACTCACTTCAGATTGAAAGACACACACAAAAGATGGACAAAATATATTTCATCAAATTGGAAACAAACAATCAAAAAAAGCTGGGGTAGCAGTACTTATACCAGACAAAAGAGACTTTGAAGCAAAGGTTATAACAAGTGGCAAAGAAAGACCCAGTAATCCCACTTCTGGGTTTTTATCCAAAGAAACCCAAAACGCTACTTTCAGGGCACCTGTGCATCCATATGTTCATTGCAGCATTGTTTACAGTGGCCAAAATGTGGAGGCAGCCTGGGTGCCCATCGATGGAAGAATGGATAAAGAGGAGGTAGTACATATGTACAATGGAATATTGGTCGGCCATGGAAAGGAATGGGTTCTTGCCATCTGTGGTGGCATGGATGGACCTGGAGGGTATAGTGCTGAGTGGAGTGTCAGACAGAGAAAGACAGATGCAATGTGGTTTCACTTGTATGTGGGAGCTAAAGAACAGAATAAACAAACAAACCAGAAACAAACTCATAGATACAGAAAACATTTTGATGGTTGCCAGATGGGAGGAGGGTTGAGGGTGAGTAAAAAAGGGGAAGGGATTAAGTACAAATTGGTTGTTACAAAGTAGTTATGGGGATGTAGGGTATAGCATGAGGAATATAGTCAATAATATTGTAATAACTATGTATGGTGTCAGATGGGTGCTATATTTATTGGGGTGATAGATGGGAGAGGGTTGGGGGGGTAGGGTGAAAAAGGTGAAGGGATTAAGAAGTGCAAATTGGTAGCTACAAAATAGTTATGGCGATATAAAGTAAAGCATAGGGAATATAGTCAATGATATGGTAATTACCATGTACAGTGCCAGGTGGGTACTAGACTAGTCAGGGGGATCACTTGTTAAATTATGTAAGTGTCTAACCACTATGCTGTACACCTGAAATTAATTTAAAATAATGTTGAATGTCAACTGTAATTGAAAATTTTAAAAAGGGAGGAAAAAGTGAAGGGGAATAAGAGGTTCAAATTTCCAGGTATAAAACAAGTCATGGCGATGTAATGTACAGCACAGGGAATGTAGTCAATAATATTGTGATAGCGTGGTACAGTGCCAGATGGTTGCTGGATTTATCATGGTGATCACTTCTTTAGGTACGTAAAGGTTTAATAACTATGGTGTATCCATGAAACTAATATAATATTGTATGTTAACTATATTTTTAGTAAAAATCTTAAAACAGAAAAAAAAAAAAAAAAAAAAGGAAGAAGAACTGTTGTGCCCAGTATCATGAGATTCGACTAATTTGTAGCATGTAGACTGAAAGGCAAGATGTCCTGTAGAGGGAGAATTTCTATGCATCTAGGGGACTATGTTAGCATAAGAAGGCATGAAATAGTGACATTTAGGTCTTTAATATTATCATACCTTATAGCTATCTACAGGAAGGAGAGGCCCTGAGAAATCTCATCTGTGCAATTAGTTATTTCTCAATGTATAGGAAAGATTGCCTTTAACTGTGATATTCAAGAGTAGGTTTATAGTGAAGCCAAAATTGACATTAAACATGTATAAAGAAATAGGAACTCAGGGAAACCAAATGAGAAATAATAATAAGCCTGACTTTTTTGATTCCTAGAAAAGGGTCAGCAATTTACCTATAGCCATTCTGTACAAATAAAAATCAAGCTGGGAATTTGTTTAAGAACTGTCAAAATGCTCTCTCCTTGAATGTGGATGTGTTTATGTATATATTATATATTATGTCATATATATGTATATATATTTCTGTCAGTTGGAAATGTAAATTCCTGAACTGATTTCTGACATAACTCCTTAAAAATTAGAAGCAGCATTAGAATTAGCTTCAGGAGAGAAAAAGTGTGCACATTTTTTTTTGTTTGTTTTCTCTTAGGAATGGCTGAAGAAAACATGGCAGGAAATGAAGACAGAAGGAATGCAAACAAAAATGAAAACAAGAATGAGGACTAAAAATAAATGAGTTAGTAAGTAGAGGAGAAAGCGCCAAATGAGAAGCCTGGAATCTCCACACGAATGAGATGGGTGGTAGAACTCCACCAACAGCCTATTGAATGTGAAATTCATCTGCTTGAACTGGTGTGATTTACTTGACATAAGTGACAGAGCGAAACGGAAATAATAATCGTCTGTCAAACAATCACTTTGACAGTTTCTTGACTATCCTGGCTATTGTTTTCTTTTTTAAAAAAAAAAACCTAACCTGCCTGTTTTTTTGTCCAGTCAAGTCAAAACAGACACCCAATTTGCACATGTCAACACAGGCTCCCTCTTGAGTTAATGGCTCAGGGTCTGAGTCACTGCCCTGAGAACCCCAGATCCTAACTTTTCTCCTCGTCTAAATTAGAATGGGATGGCCTCTGTTTATACTTTCATTAAACAGAACCACATGATTACAACCTTTCCACTGGGGGTTTTAGCAGAGAATTTATTAGCATGAGCCAGTGTCCTTGACTGCAGGCTGCTTTGGTCGTGAGCCATGAGTGGCTGAAACACACTCTTGATTTGCTATTTTTCCTCTGAGTTCCAGTTTAGTGGGTTGCTTCTAGGGGCTTCTAAGGGCTTGCCTCTATATATGCAAGGAAGAAAGAAAGAGATGAGTATTTCTCTTACTTGACCTATCTGTCTCGGTGACTCCCATGTTATTAGAGATTTTCATTTTAAGCCTGAAGGTTCTCTTTCATTTGTCCAGGGGAAAAATAATGGACTGAGTTCTGGGAAGTAGTAGCAGCTTATTCATTGGTGATCTTTTCTAACATGTGATAATCAAACTGGTATTTTCTTAAAGATGTCTTCCTTCTACGTAAAAGGCCCTCTCCCCTTTAAACTCTCCAATACCCTTTGAGACCCAGTCTCCATGATGACATCTTTGATTGCCCCCCACTCCACCTAAAAACCCACATACTTTTTGGATGAATCCTTCCTGCCTCTGGGTTCTTAGCCCTTGACTTCTGCATTCCCTGTTGTGTACCACGGTGCCTCTGCAAATGTGACAGTTCCCTGATGAATAGCAACTATGTTTTAACATCATCACATTTCTGATAGTGTAATGGATATGTGTTAAATTAAATTGAACTGCACACGGCGAATGGGGATTCCTAAAGAAGAGGTAGGGAGGAGAGTAGGACGAGGTTATTGGTAGCTGAAGGGAATGTAGAGAGAGAAAGCGGGTGGAAAAAGTTTATTTGGCATTATCACGGAAGAGGGTATAGGGAGATGGGAGGTGCTTGCAGGAAAGACAAAAGACAGCTCAAAAGATGGATCACTTTC
Organism: Rhinolophus sinicus; assembly: GCF_057876585.1. Taxonomy (NCBI): domain Eukaryota; kingdom Metazoa; phylum Chordata; class Mammalia; order Chiroptera; family Rhinolophidae; genus Rhinolophus; species Rhinolophus sinicus. The sequence goes on along the minus strand of NC_142506.1, from coordinate 59,385,558 downwards.
ATGAAGACAGAAGAGGGAGTGGCCAGAAGTGAGGAAGGGGCTGCAATTGTAGTAAACACCATTCCTGATGCCCTTGATGGTACCTTTTCCCTTGTGGGAAGGAAGGGAACATCAGGAGAGCAGAGAAGGACAACGTCCCACCCCACAACAACTCTTCTTCCCGCTTTCTCCAGACAGTCCACCTTGCTTCTCAGGCTTTCCAGCCTCCGCCCTGCCTTGCTGGTTTTATACCCAGTCCCCATGCAGAAGTTCAAGCCTGGTCTTTCCACTGCTCCAGCAACAATTTCTGAGATGAAATTTTGTGGAGTATTCCTTGTTTAAAATACAGGTAACACATAACTGTGCTTCGATTACAAAAATGTATAGTTACTATGTATGTGTGCCCTTATTTTTCACTTATGTCTTCGTGAAAATCTAAATAGAAAGAACAGAGGAGTGAGTCTTTTGACTTTCTATTTCCCTTTTCTTACGATCACATAATGAAATTATGAAACTGTAAGAAGGCTGCTAAGTGCTCAATAAAATTGAGAGAAAGATGTGCTGCTCAGAACCAACAGAGGTTGATAATGAAACAAACAGGCAACCCCCAGAATCCTAGGAAGAAAATGCAGGGGTGACGGAAAGCAGCCCGGGGCTAGAAATAATCTTTGAGGATTCACATGGGATAGAATGTCCTCTGTCTGAAGGAGCCGGCCTCTTGGTCTCACCCCTCAGTAGTCTCTGTTCCTACTACTTTATCCCCTCCCAATCTCCCAACCTCTTCCCCCAATGGGAACCACAAAGAGGAATGTGGGTAGGTGACAGTCCCTGGCCCCTCTCACTGATGTTTAGGAAGGAAACATAGGGAAATCTGTGCTTCTGTTATTTCAGGGCAAGCTGAAATCATTTTTCAAGTGGCTTCATATATTTCATTGTATTTGACCCTGTCAATAACAACACACTGAGAGGTGAAAAGGAACTTTTATTACCTTCCCCTGCCCCCCAATTCAGTTACAGAAACCTAGGGCTATAAAGATTTCTGGCAATTGTCCAAGGTCACACAATTGGTGGGAGTACATCCTGGACTTCTGTCACCAAAAGCAGTGTTGGTTTCACCACCCCTTCTGACTTCATGGTTCACCTGCGATGGTTCTATGCTATTAAAATGGGAACCATTTCTTGGGTATGTTATGGGTCAGACAGACTTTTGTAAACTGGGTTGACCTGGGAACTAACCAACAGGCCTGACTTTAATTCATTGGAAAAATTTGTTCTGGGTTCTAAACAACTGATTTACATACAATATTTTAGTACACAGCTCATGTTAACTTGAGTACTGCCTGTACTAAGCTTCTAGCTTCTAAGGATAGAAAGATAGTCCTTTTTATTTTTCCTGTTCTGCTTTTGGAAACTACCAACAAGGGTGCCAATTAGCACCAGATGTGACAGGGACTGTGTGATGTGGAACTCCAACCACTGGGAACTGGAATGGGTCCACTAATGTATTAAGCAATCGAAGCAGCAGAAGTTGGGCAGGATTCGAGTTTGGCACGATGTGAAGTTCTGATGTGTAAAGGCCCAGCTTTATATATAGCCTCTGTCCCTTCTTCACTCACTGCCCATGAGAAACAAAAAGGAGCTGAGAATTTGAAACTCTAGTACCCTTGAGGCCATCGACGTTTACGTGCATATTGCCTTTCTCTCTGCATCCTTCCTCCATTTTGAACGTGAACTAATCTTTACAGAATAATTAGGTAAAGGAATAAACGCCTGTTGTCTTGGACACTTGAATTTTTCAGTACAGAATTCTTACATAGCTATCTTTACATTTCTGACATCTTGATTTTTGAAATTATGTCTTTATACACGTTACCAATTCAAGGGTAGAGCTGAAGCATTAGATAGGGCACTCAAACTTAAAGGTCATTCAGACTTAAATGGCATATGTTTACTGAAAACCAACATTAAGTGAAACAACCTAGGCATTTCTCTTGATATTATCCAGATAAATGTCGATTCTTTTTCTCGCCTAGCCAGTTGTGTGCCTTTGATGCAAATCAACAGACTTCAGCACAGTTTATTTGGCTTTCTGAGTTCTGTTACTTACCACTCACTACATAATTCATCAGCTCTCCCAGGCAGTGATCTAAGTCACCTGGAAGACAGATGAACAGACAAATTGAGCAGAGTTTTGCCTCAGCTTGATACAAACCTGTATTTAATAGAAATGATCTAAGTTAGGCTTCATCCATAAAACGAATGGGTTGGATTTGAACAGTTCTTCCCGACTCTTTTCTCATTATGGCCCACATAGAAAATATGATTTTGCAGAGCTCACTGGGCTAAAGAAATAAGATAGCCCATGGCCAGAGGAAAAGAACTGAGGGCTGGAGGCATGGGAGGCCCTGCCCAGCCGATCCAAGGGCAGAGGGAATCACTCTCTCAGCATACCTGGAGCCCATTGGTAGCACACCAGCGTGTCAACACCTACCATTGGGCACACCACATTGGAACTCTGGAGTAAAGAGTATTTATGGACCCTTTGGGGAGTCCATCACGACTTTTTAGCATAAATTCGCTGGGACTTCACCACTGCTTTGTGATGTGGTCACCATGTTCCAAAGCTTTCTAGCTTGTAAACTGATCCCAGAATGTGAGTCTCTTGGTGAACAGCATTGATGAGGCACCTGCTGTTGGGGTAACCAACTGTGTCCCCTCTACCAGGACTGAGGGCTTTCCCACGGCAGGAGACTTGCAGTGCTAACTCTAGGGCAGTCCGAGGCAAGCCAGGACAGTTGGTCTTCTACCTACCGTGTATTAAAGGATTCTATTAAAGGAACAAAGAAAAAAGAACAGCCAGTTTCTGCTTTCACAGGCTCAAGTATTTGTTGTGGTCTTCCCAGGCCACTGCTGGAGGCAGCAGTCCCATGCGTTGGTCATTGAGTCTGGTCTATGGTTGATTAAGCAGAAGCCTGTGACTTTTCTTATGAAATGTTTTTCTTTGTAGAGTTGTTTTTGCCAGTTCAAAGAGGAAACAGTGGGCTGAAGTCAAGTGGCATGACTGAATGACTAGTGTTAAGCAAATGATTCGTGCAAAGGCTTCATTGGACACAGGCAGACTCAGAACAATAGTAGTTCTGACATGACTGCCTCTTGCCTGGGAAACTCATAAACATGGCCTCTAGGCTATACTTCTTTTTCAGCAGCTGCTGATTCTTCAATTTAATTATAAGCTACAAGTAAGCTTCTTAAAGAGGCAATGTGTATACCAAACAGTGTCCAAAGGACACTCTGTTCACAAAATTTAAGACAGTCAGCACTGTTGGAATTACATGTTCTAATATGAGATGGGTGGACTGGTGTGGGAGATATAAGAGCCACCATCCCCCCCACACACACCCAGACTTAAACCAAAATTGTTTTTGAGGTTCAAAAATATTCACATGACAGCTTTCTATGTTTGGCTGGAGCAGACTAAATTGGAATGCCAAGAAAATGGTTTCTTCTATCTCTTATGCTAATATAGATCTCACAGGACTTCAGAGATTCCCCAGCCCTGGCTCTCCATGCTCATGCACAGCCACCATTTCATTTTTAATGTTTAGTGCTCACGTATTATGTGCACAGAACCAGGCTTTGTCCTGAAGGGAATGAAAAATGAGTAAGAGGAAATCCTTCCCTTGATGGAGGGAAAAGCCTCCTAAGCAAGCAATTTTCACACGAAGCAGAATAAAATCAATAAAACAGAAATTATGAAAATAAAAGGAAGGAAGAAGTGGCATTTGAGCCAGTAGCGTTTGGCAGGGTAGGGTTCACCATGTCTAGGCGAGGAGTAAAATGTGGAGATCTAAAACAAACCACAGGAGGTTTTTCTCTTGTGATAGCCGCAAAGTCAAGCATGCCTTGCTTCGCTGACAGCCATATCACATGGGAGCTCCCTTTTCTGAATGGACATTGACCTTGAAGTCAGATAGACTTGATTTTGAATTCCATCTCTGCCATGTATTAGCTACGTGACTCTGGGTTAATTATTTACCTTCTCGAAATCCATTCCTATACTGTAAAAGAGGATTAATAACAAAACAGTTTGATTCATGTAGAAAGGATAAAATAAGATATGTAAAATTGCCTTATAGAGGTCAAATACAGATAGATAGATAGATAGATAGATAGATAGATAGATAGATAGATAGATAGATAGATAGCTCGATCGATAGATCGATAGATAGATGATAGATAGATAATAGATGGTAAATAGATATTGAATTCTCAGAGTCACTTTCCTATCTCTTTCTGGTTTCTTATGAATCTCACTGTGTATACTCTAAACTTAACAGTAATTGTAGGGGGCTGACTTGTACTAACCTCTAGAGTGATATGTAAAAGCTCCCATTTCTTTTATTATTAGGGAAACCAGCTAATGCCTTTAAAGCTTAGAGCTAGTCAAATTCGATCCATTGTTTTAGTAGAAACGTCTTGTTCTATGAGAGATATGGAGTTGAAGACAGGTAGAAAGAATACTGGAAAAAGGAGGAGAGAAGATATTTAAGTATGTGGACAGCTCGGAAATCTAAAAAGGCAAAGGTGGAATCTTATTCCAGAGGACTCAGTCCTCAGAATTAAGCAGAACAGACTGCATTTTTAATGCCCAATATTCTGAGGAAAAACAGGACTTAACTCCGCTTCTACGTGTCTTTTATAGTATCTTTGGGTACTGAGATTTGGTCTAATGTAAACAGACTGTTTGCTGGACATACGGAGCTCCACTTCATAGCACACAGCTTTATTTTGGTGGAGACATTGTTGAAGGCTATTGCAATATGGCTTTTGCAACGTGTGCAACATTTTGGCACATGATAGCGAAGTGACTGCAATAATTTCTCCCCCTCCTGAACATATTCCAGACACTTAATTGAAATCAAATATGGGGAAAGCTAAACAATAGTTCAGGGCTACCAGGTGGGGTATGATGTCTGTAAATGTCAGGTCTCCACTCTCCCCTCCTTTCGCCATTGTTTTTACTGCTTGATTTCACTTTACCATTAGTAATATTTTTCTTGAAGACCAATTTCAGCTTTTTCTTTCCCAATAAATATCCGTCTCAGCAAGGACAAAAAAAACTAGACTCTTAATAAAATTGCAAATACGGTATTCTGTTTTCCCTTTGGGACTCAAACATGGAGGGGAGCCATTGGATAAGTAGAACTGGGTAGAGTATGAAAGAGGTGCAGACGTGAGAAAGGGAAGGAGAACGCCATCCTCTCCATGCCCCTCTTTTTTTGGCTCACTTTCCATTTTCTCCTTCAAGTCTCTGATCAATTACAAATCCATCGTGGGAAGCTGCTATGCTTTCTACCTGGTTTGTATCGCATTGAAAGGAGATCAGTGCCCAGAACACATTTTCGTGTATGACCTGGAAACTTGAGGGTCTGAGACACCGCACTAGGTGATATTGGTAGATAAGTAACGAATCACAAATCACTTTTGTTTAAGTACCCACATCAATTTCCTTGTGCAGAATGAGTCAAATACTTACAACTCTGGTTCTGTCATACTTGGCAGAATAACACCACATTCATTGATTTTTTCTTTTTTATGGTTGAGATGAATTCTATGATCTTTAGCAAATTTGCTTCATTTTACAACTGGCTCCCTCTCTTTGGGATTTTGCTCTAAATTATCACAATGTTCATTGTCATCAGTTTAGATGGTGGTTTTATAGTAAGTCTATTATTTTTATAAAATGCTAAAATCCCTTTTAAGAAATCTTTAAGGAATTGACTGATGAATACAACAAATGTCTGGAGAAAGTCACCTACATGTATTCATTCATTTATGCAACAATATGTATTGAGCTACTGTGTACACGGTTATAAGCACTGGGAATACAGCAGGGAAAAAGAGAAAGGGGGGAAAAAACACAGTCCTTCCTATCATGAATAATATTATAACCTGTTGTGAGGAGACAGACAACGGTCATAATAAATAATTGGATTTAGAGCATTTCACAAGTGATAAGGGCCATAGAGAAAAATGACTTACAATAAAAGAGATGGAAGGTGTTGGATGGTAAGAGTGTCATTTTAAATAGGATGATCATGGGTATCTGAGAAGGTGACACTGAGCAAAGAATTAAAGGAGTAAACCAAACGGATATCTGAAAAAAATACTACTCCAGGCAGAGAGCCAGAGGTGGGAGTACGCCATGTGCTCGTTATAAGATGTGATGGTTAATTTTGTGTCAACTTGACTGGGCTAAGGGGTGCCCAGATAACTGCTAAAACATCATTTCTGAGTTTGTCCCTGAGAGTGTTTCTGGAAGAGATTCGCATTTGAATCAGCAGACTGAGACAAGATCACCTTCCCGGGGTGGGTGGGCATCACCCAATCTGTAGGTGGTCTGAATAAACAAGGCAGAGGAAAAGTGAATTTGCTCTCTGGTCAAGCTGGGGCATCCATCCTCTCCTGCTCTCTGACACTGGCACTCCTGCTTATCAGGCCTTTGGACTCAGACCGATTTATATTATCTACTCCCCTGGGTCTCAGACGGACTTGGAGACTGAATGACACCACAAGCTTTCCTAGGTCTCCAACTTGCAGATGGCCAATCTTGGGACTTCTCGGCCTTTCTAACCATGTGAGCCAATTCCTATTTCCTATAATAAATCGAGAGGGAGTATGATTATTATCCCATATTATTTTGGGCTGTATAGTCAGACACACGATTTTACTGTAGCATTTGAAAATCAAGCTAATAAAATATGTTCCAATAAAATATGACTCTATTTCCTTCATGTGAGGCTCAGAAAAACTTTATGCTGAGTGAGATCAATGTCCCCTCTGTTTAGATTTATTAATTGGTATGCACAAAACATAACAAGATGACAACAGAGCAAGTATTATCATTACTCAAATTCAGGTTATTAATTTTTGCTTTCCATTGTAATATAATGAATCTACACATATAAACGCTGAGATGTTTGCTTTTGGAAAAAAGTAAACTTTGGAATATAGTCTATAAACATTGTGTAAGTTATGATATAAAGTTACATTTTATAGGCAATTTTATTAGTCTTATATCCATCAGCCAAAAGTCTCAGGTGCTTAGGTTGGTGGAAAAATAAGCTACTGTCTGTAGAATTTTCAATAAAACAGTCAAAAGAGAGGTCGATGTTAAAGAAAAATTGACATAAAAGAATAGTGTTATTTTAGAGACTCAATGATTTTTTTTCTTTGTTACTTCACATTAGACTACTTCATAAATTTGTTTCTCTCAAAGGATTTAGATTTTTCCAAAATATCAATTTGGCCTTCAAAGTAGAGCTTAAATTAAGATTGAAAATGTATATTTTAAACTCTATGATTGATAATTGTTTTTTTAAATCATGTCTTCATTTGACATTTTGCTTATGTGCATGAAAAACCTCAAAAAAGACAAAAACAATGGTAGAAAATGATTCTGGAATCACCAGCAGAAGGAAAACTTAACATTTTCAAAGGAGGCTGTCAGTACAACTGATATTGTCATCTTTTCCAAAACAGAGCAGGAAAATTAATTGCCAATAATTAAATTGGGTTTCTAGGCTGAATGATAACTTTTGAGAACTGACATCTGATCAGTGAGCTCACCTATCCAAATAAACGTAGTATTAGCTGCTCTGTTTTTCTTTCATTATATTTGAAGCTGGGAAAATCTAGATGGAATAACCAGTCTCTCACTGACAACTTGTTTTTTTCCACTTCGTATGAGCTTATATTGTGTACCCTTTTTTCTATGTTTAAACAAAACTCTAAATAAGTTTTATGTTGTTAAAATTTACATACACATACCCATACATATGGATCCCAAGAGTAGATAAAGTTAAACTTAAGTAACCTCATTAGCTTGGAGTCACCTCACAGTACCCCCTTCTTCTCCGACCCCAGTGTCACACCAAGACTTAGGGTCCTCGTCCTCCACAGTGACTCGTGGAATATTCTCATGTCTTCCCTCTGAGTACCATGTTCTTTAAGTTCCACTAGGTAGTTGGCTCTTTTGCTGAAAGTAACCCATGCAAACATGACATTAGCATGTTCCTTCTAACAGGACCACCATGACTAGGCCTTCTCCTGGCAATTACCACAGTGTTCTCAGACAATAAAGTGAAACAGGAAGATCATGACACATAGCGGGTTGGAGACAGTGTGGACGGAGCCAGTAAAATCTTACTAGAGAAAGAGGACCAAGAAGGTAAGTAAACATCAACCGTAAACCCTCTCATTGACTGGGACCAAACATACTGGACGCTAAAGGAGTTTCTGGCCTCAGTCTCAGAGACTAAGGCTGATGGGCCTTACTTTAGTCAATTAGTTAACACAAACTTGTAAAAATATTAGAGCAAAAAGCATTAGTCTTCCTCTACCTCAATCCCCAGACACCATCCACAGAAATAAGTACTGTTCAGTATAATTGTATATAGGTATTCTATGCCTATACAGAAAAGATATGTGTATATGGGATATGTGTGTGTTTTGTACATATATCATACACAATACATAGAATAACATAAATTACACACAAAGCAACAAAATTTTATATATAATATACATATACAGATACATACCTACAAATATTTTATATATATATGTGTGGGTATATGCGTATATATAGGCACTATAGGTTGGGGTCACTCTCTGGAAATTTAAGCAGAGTCAGTGGTTATATCAGGCGAGCAAATCATCATATTGAATAAGAAATACACACTGTGGCAGAGGCTGAGTCTGGATGACAGACCCCACGTGCTTTTCCCGGCTCCTGCCACTGGTTGCCATGGAGGCACAGTTAGGAGTGTGCCTCTACACGAGGCTGCACAGAGCTGTGCGCCATCAGCCAATGTCAGTTTTCTGTGAGGAAGCAAAATAAATAGTGATGTGCACCAGCTTCTTAAAGTTCAACAAAACCAAATAATCAAAAGAGTAGAGAATAAAATAAGTGGATTTGAAAAATCCACATTCTGAAAGGAAGAAATCCAATGAGTCAACAATCTGAGAAAATGAAAACCAGAACTAAACAAGTAAAGATGTTCTTCTTCGTATCCAAAATGCAAGTAGTTTGTTATTTTCTTCCATTAATCACTCCATGAAGTCGTCTTTGGTAACTGCTGACTTTCGAGAGAGATTTATTAGAGGTAGAAAAGCTCTGGTTACCGCCTTGCCAATGCCGCAAGCATAAGAAAGTTACTTTCCTTAACTATTTACTTATATGTTTTTTAAAATACTTCAGTATGAACATACACTCTAGGAGCACTTAATGAAAGTGGGTATAAGACCCTAACTAAGAAAAGAAATAGCAAGTGTTGGAGAAGATATGGAGAGAAGAGAACCCTCCTATGTTCATTGCAGCATTTTTTATAATAGCCAAGACATGGAAACAACCTAAGGGTCCATTGATGGATTAATGGATATTGAAAATGTGGCATATATATATATATATATGCACACAGAGGGTGTCAAAAAGTGTATACACATTTTAAGAAATGAAAAAAACTGTATTAAAATTACACTGATGGTAGCCACTTTGAATACCTCTTGTAGTTGCAGAAGTCAAACGTGACTTGTATTCATCTTTTGTTATCAGTATATACTGAGTATTACAATTTTAATACAGTTTTCTCCTTTCTTAACATGTGTATACATTTTTTGGTATCGTGTGTGTGTGTATGCATGTGTGTGTGCGTAAAATAATAATAATAATAATTATTATTATTATTATTATTATTATTCAGACATAAAGAACAAGGAAATCTTGCCATTTGCTACATTGATGGAACTTGAGGGCATTTTGCTAAGTGAAATAAGTCAAAGAGTAAGACAAATACTGTATGATCTCCTATGTGGCATCATCTAAAACAAGCAAACAAAATGAACTCATAGATACAGAGAACAGTTGGTAGCTTCCAGAGGAAGGCAGAGGGGGATGGGCAAATGGGTGAAGGTAATCTAAGACACAAGCTTCCAGTTATAAAATAAATTAAGTCCTAGGTATGTAATATATATCACAGTCACTATAGCTAATACCGTATCGTATATTTGAAAGTTGTTGAGAGAGTAGATACTGAAATTTCTCATCATAAGAAAAAAATTTATTTTGTAACTACATGTAGTGACGGATGTTAACATATATATATAGTATACATCATATATATATATGATATATATATCAAGTCATGTACATCTGAAACTGATATAATGCTATATCTCAGAAGGTAGCAAGGGTTTGCCGAGCATCTATTCTGTACCAGACACTTAACATTCCATTTCTTTAACTAGCACAACAACTTTACCTTTAGTTAACATTGCCTCCTTTTCATAATTGAGGCTGCAGAGTCCAGGAGAGGCTAAACAACTTGTCCGAGGCCAAATCTCTAGTACGGGGTAGAGTCAGAATCTGAACCCGGGTTTCCCTGGGAAACTATTTCATTTTTTTTCTGGGTCTCAAGCTTGTCTATAAAATAAAGGGATTCAGGTTTAAATGAGTTACAGCTACATAATTTTTCAGAGAACACTTAAACTGTTCCCTGATTTGTCGCCATTACCACAGGAAGTAACCCTCATGGCAGGAAGTCAAATAGAAACTGGCAAAAACAGACCAAACTATGAGGCACACTAAACTCAGTTAATACCTTTGAATATTGTTTATGGATAATATTTATGGAATATTGTTTATGGGCAGGCAATCTTCCCACATATACCTCATCTATTGCATTAAGATCTTTTTAATAAATTCAAATATAACATGATCATCATTCAACTGACAGTTTTCCCTTTCTAAAACTTTATGCTGACTTATCGTTTTATTTGTTGAAAAGACTTCTCTTTCAGTGCAGCTATGAATGCACAACAATGTCATTTTGATGCCTGGATTAAAACTTCCAGGGAAAAACCTCCAGGCATGTTGAATGGACACATTTCAATGCAAACCGTTAACACCGAAAAAAGGAACCTCTGCATTGTGCTTGTTCACTCCTATGGAAGTCAGTGTAAATAGGGGGAGATTAATGTATTTCTCAGATGAAGGAGCTAGACGGCCAGGTAAGCTTGTTTCACTGGCACATAATAAAACTTTGAAGCCATGTCCAGGCTGCCAGATCTCACCGAGGTAAGAGAGCCGTCCCCTTCCTCCTCAGCTCTTCTCCCAAGTGGAGGGAGGGTAGGGATCTTCTGTGTGATGGTACCTATTCTGAAGACCGAGAGCCCATAGCAGCCTCCGACATGTTAACCTGGCACTCACAGAAGGCGCAAGTTCACTTAAGGAAGACATGCAATAAAAAGAAGAGAATAAATGACTTAGGGAAACCATCAAAGGCACAAGAGAGGGTATTCTGTGGCCAGGCAGAAAATGATAAAGGATCCTGGGTTTTATGTGCTTGAGAAATCTGAACCCTGCACTGTTATTACAAAGCCATAATGAAACCCTGGCTGGAGTGTCATTCTGCCTGTCAGCGCAGTTTCTAAGAGGGAGACTGGATTCATAAGGAAGAGTATGATTTGTTTGGGATTTTGCCCCCAAAGTGCAAGAATAGCTTACGCATTAGGTATTCCTAATTTGTTGTAACTTGTGAGCAACTGGCTAAGTTGGCAACTGGAAAGAGGCTGGGACTGCATTGGAGCCTAATAAAAGCCCTAATAAAAGTTTTAAACTAGTTCACACATCTGCAGTCTAAGGGGGACGGGGTATTACCTAATCTGTGCCATTGCCCCTGCAGCCTCACCCACCCCGCTGGATGCTTGCTACAGAATGGATGGGGAGGGTATTGGTCCCACATTCTCCCCCAGGCAGAATTTACTGCTTCTTAGAGAACCACAACCATCTTCAGAAGAACCTTGAGGGGGTTTATTTAAAGAAATGTATCTAATTCTCTTGGGTTCCCATAATTTGCACTTGCAAACATTCTTTGAACAGGGCTGAAGTCTGCCCCTTCTATGTAGAGACATCTTCACCAGCAGACAAAAACTGATGTCTGGCATTTTAATGCCCCCATGCAAAAATAATCAACCATGCCCCCAGGGGCCCCGCTCAGGTTCAAAGCGTTCTCCCTTCCAAGGTTGCATGACTGGTCTCCAGCACGAAGAAAGAAGCAGGGGGTCGGTGGCAGGAGGTGGGAAGCACATTTTGGAAAGTAATCTAGAACCTTGGGAAAACAACAAAGGTAGAATTTTTAATTAAAATCTTAAAGCTTTGTAACATGTTGATTGTACAAAAAAAAAATTAGTGTCCAATTCCATAATAAGTATTATATTTTTCTAAGAGAAAGTGTTTGCACCGTAAGCTGACATTATGATATGTTTCATTAGGTGATTCTAAAGGTTTTTCTAGTACCGTGCATAAATGTGTCCCACAGAAAGCCACGTCGCTGGCTGGGTCTCAAGAGGGTGAGCCTGGCAACCCTGCTGCTAACAGTAGCAGCCTTCAAGGTCTGTGCCCACCAGCAGCACACAGATCAAGTTGGCTCGGAGAGTCTAGTCACACGTTTATATTAAAAGGGAGAAAAGCCACCTTCTGGGATTTTTCCAGAGCTTCAAATAGTCTCCGTTCTCTCAGCTCATCAAACTTAAAATGGCTTCCTTTGTTAGCTTTCAGCCACTCTTGCCTTCCAGACTAAGGAGATTTGAAACCCCTCTCTCCACGTTATAGAAGATACAAAGGACTTTTCAGTTCACTGTATTTTCCTGAAAGAAAATCTCTCTGTCTCAGAAAAGCTGCCAGAACCACACAAAAGTGTGGGGGCAGTGGGAACGCAAGAGCCCAGGTCTGACTCTCCATCGAATCACTCTACTGTACAGCTGAGAACTGCCAGGTGCCCCATGTAGGAGTATTACCATCAGGTGATTCTCAGTGCCACATGGCACAACAATCTGCCTTATTTGAATAAGCAGGTTTATTGCAATGCATTTATTGTCCCCAAAATGGATGGGTTGATCAGGCCTTTATATTTGTACATGCACTCTGAGACAAAGAAAGAGAAAGAGACATGCTTTCACTTTGGTGGAGAATATCATCTTCCATGCCACGCCCAGCCAAAAAAAAAAAAAAAAAAGTATTATTAAACTTAAATTCACTGAAGAACCACAACCCAAAGTATGTTAATTCCACTTCAAAAGCTCTGTTCTATACTTGCTGTTGTTGTCTTTTTTTTTTTTCTTTTTCTGTTCTGTAGTTTATGAAAAACTAGAATGGCCTGAATTCGAGCTATTAAATCAGTTCCTGACAATTCCATGAAATCACAGACCATTTCTTCATCTGTAATTTGTTCTATAATGTTTTTATTGGTTCTGTTTGCGCAATAGGTAGCCTGGAGTCCCATTTGGTTCCAACTTGTCTGAGGTATTGGCTTCAGGTACTGGGAAAAGTGGGACTTAGGAAGGTTCGTTCACACAGCTGGTAGAAGAGCTAAGATTCAAATTCAAGTCTCTCTGAGTCTAGAACCTACACACTCTTAAGTCTTTCATGATGCTTCTCCCTGACTAGCAACACATAACAATCCCAGAGGTCCTGACTCCATGCTTCAAAAACCAAAGAAAGTCCTTAAGAAAAGATTACCCCTTACCTTCCCTAATTGTAACTTGCAACAACAATCCATTTCCCCCGACTCGTGCATTGTCTGGCTAAGAGACATGGGGATTCCAGAGGTCAGTGCAGAGGCAAGAAGCAAGTCCTTGGGAGAAAGAGGACCCAGGTGGGAGTGTGGGAGTGTGGCCAGAGAAGAGGCTGGGACAGAGGAACGAAGCCAGGTAGGAAGAGGAGTCTAACATAGGCTCCAAGAGCTCTGTGTGCTGCCTGGGACAGGAACTAATATGTGTTCAAGAACATGGCCTTTCCAGAATAGTAGATATTTGTTGCCAAGTTACCAAGAATGTCTGCTGGTGTCAGAGCTGGGCTTGGGTGGAGACTTCGGCCAAATAAAACTTCTTTGTGGCTTGCTACTATTATTTTCAGTGGCAATAATGACTCAGAAAACAACCTTTAAAAATATATTTTATCACCTAGATATTTTCATTCACGTGTCCTTGACCTGTGATGCCTCTGTCATCCGAAATTAGACCCATACCCTTTCCAACTTCCGGCAGCCACCATGCTTGTCATTTAGAGGCGACCCCAGAAACATACCACCCTCTATTCCAGGCTAGAGCTTCTGTCTCATCACAATATTTCAGAGGTTCTCAACCCTGGCTGCAAATTAGGATTCCATGGGGAGTGTAAACAGCAGGAACAGTACAGAAAAAAATAAAACATCCTCATTAGAGAATGGTTACAAAATATGATCTATTCATATAATCACTATGCATACCCCTGTAACAAAGTTCTTCACAATTAATAAATGATGTGTTGAGTTTTCACTAGAAAACCAGCCATAATACAGTACGAATGAGTTAAGGTCAAAGCTCTGAGTCCATGGCAAAGATGGTTAAGTGCAATTTCATTCACCCTCTGACCTCCATGCCTCGGGAATGGTCAGTCAGAAGCTAGAGTACACACTTATCCACAATTATGGTTGTGTTGAAACAAGGAAGATATGTTAGGCAAATCATATTTCCATTCCAAGAGTCCTTTTTTCTTGCTTGCTTCTTTCCATATATATTTAATTCAACGTGGGAGGATCCTGCTTGGCCATTTGGCACATAATGTTTTTATAATGCCTTTGTCCAAATAAGGAAAACATGACCTCTTTGGATCATTGCAGACACTCTTCTAAAATCTGCCATGGTGTTTTGCTTGAGACAAAGTTTGGGAAGTTTCCAGCATTTGGTGAGAAGGGGCCAGGTATGTTAGAAGTCTTGCAATGTTCAGGGAAGAACCAAACTAGAAATAATAGTTCCACAACTTGCAGATAGAAAAATAGTGTTTAAAAAATTGGTTTAACTGATACAATTACCTGAATCTTTACTCTAATTCCTTTATACATATAAATTAAAGAAGTTATTTAATAGTTTTTATATACATTAAATTTTCATAAAATGCAACTACTATGTAAATCAAGAGAAAACTATACTTTGTTACTTTACAAAGATTTCCTTAAATATTATAGCATTGATATGGAAATATATTAGTCTTATATGGCTGCTACCAAAAGATGAGATGTAAAGATCTGAACAAACTTTCATGAGTGATTGGGTGGGATTCATTCATTAATAATTGAAATGTAAAAAGGGCATGCTAGCCCTCATTTGCAGAGAGAGTTACCTGAGTGAGGAAGAATGGACAGGGGTCAAAGAATTTAAGCACTCTAACCTATCTTTTTGGAAATAAGCTAAAGTACTTATTTGAGCATTTCCAACTTCATATTTAGCTGGAAAGAGTTTTAGTGATATCTCACAGCTACTCCAAAGTGTAGTTACTGTACATATATTGCAATGGTCACTGTAAATAAGCTTAAGACATGCAACAAAGATGATACTGTCTTAACAAATTTAAAACCAAATATTCTGTAACTAGTGAAGTTTCATGAAAAAACATAATTGTAGTACATTTTAAGGATTATTTTAAAAATATTTCATATTATTACTCTTCCATACATGCATGTACAATATATTATGTATACTATATATATTTCATTTATATATACTATATATATTAGCTGAATGATACAAGTCTGCATCTGTGATGCAAAAAAATGCATATTTATTTTGTTTGGGTTGCCTACTTTTTCCTGACAAATGTAGTACTTTGAGCCAGTTGTTTTCTTGGAAAATTAGGATCATAGATAGTTTATGTTTCATATGAAATTTGCATCTTCAACTTATTATGGTCTACCTTCAAATAAAGTGTTATATCCACTTTACAATTAACATAAGAAGCTCACAGCAGTATTTTTCCAATTTCTCCTGCAGTCCTTTGCAATACTATCGTGACTTATTTTTCACTCTTACATATTATAAACTCCACACTACATTATTTACTTTGCTTTATACAGTCACTAATGTTTGGAGATATTAGAAAATGAGAAAAGTATGTAATATTTGCTTCATATTTTCTATTTCCAGTACTCTTCATTCCACCAGGTAGATCTGAGTTTCTAAGTGGTATTTTTCTCATTTGTACATAAGAACATCCTTTAACATTTCTTGTAATAGTTGGTGGACAAATTCTCTCAGATTTCATTTGGGTGAAAATATCTTTATTTTAATTTTTGAAGGATGTTATTGCTGCTTTTGGAATCTTGATTAACACAATAGGTTTTTTTTCTTTCTTTCTATATTTTTAAAATGTCACGCCTTGTCTTCTGACTTGCATTGTTTCTGATATAGTCAACTGTTATCCCTGTTTCCTGGTATATAATGTAGCTGCTTGTGAGATTTTTATCTTTTTCACAGTTTTCAGGAATTTTATTATAATATGCCTCTTTGCAGTTTTCTTTATATTTACCCTGTTTGGAATTCATTTGGCTTCCTTATCTGTGTGTTTATAATTTTCATCAGGTTGGGAAATTGAGCGTTATCTCTTCAAATATTTTTCTATCCTCCCTTTCTCTTTTCCTGGGACCCCACTTTATACATTTGTTAGACCTTCTACATTATCATGAGGATAAGTAGGAATCTGCTTTTTCATGCTGAATATGTTTTTATTAGATTCTGAACAGTGTGGAATGATATAATGTTCATTTTTTTTCATTTTTGTTGTCTTCCTTTAAAGTGCATTGAATTTTTGTTCCAACAGCAGTTAAATTACTTGTGGATTAGCTTTGTTCTTTTGAGTCTTGTCATGAAGCTTTATCAGGTCAAGCGTATGAATTGTTTGGCCCTGCTCTTAAGGCATGACTTTTCTGGGATCTCTACTGAATGCTCTGGATGTTGAATGAGGTCTTTCTACTCTGACTAGACCAAGTTCAAACCCTTGTCAGCCTGTGCATGCTCAATAGTTGCTCTCCTTATAGCTCCTGGAAACTTGTTCTTTTCGCAGTAGTTGTTTTCCCTCCAGTGTCATGGAGTTCCATCTTAGATTCAAGGAGACTTTTGTGCAGATTTCTGGGATGTTCTTTCATTTTCCTTCTTCTCTGGTTCTCTACCCTGCAAATTCTAACTCTCTCAGCTTCCACGGGCTCTGATCTCAGTCTCTTCAGCTCAGCAAGACGCCTGTGCTCTGTGCAGGCCTGTTGCCTGTGCTGTGGTCCAGAACATGGCTTCTGACTGAAAACCACAGAGCTCATATGATGCACCTTACTTGTTTTCCATCTCTTGGGAATCACAACCTTGCACTGGCTCTTGCCCAACATCAAAACACGTTTGTTTCCTGCATTTTGTATAAATTGTTAATGGCAGGAAGGCTATTCAAATAGTAGTTCCTCAGTCATGACCGGAAGCAGAAATGAGTTACCTATTAATTTTAATTTTCCTCTTATACTTCCCCCAGAAACATATCATAAAACAGTTTTCTACAGCCTCCTGTATGCATTACTTTTTTTTTTCTTAATCCACCCTCCTCTCCCTACACCTGCCAAAATATTTGGCCTTCAAAGTCTTAATAAATACCAGAAACTAAAAGTATTCTCCAACATGTGGCAGGATTTTAAAATAGAAGGCATGTTTTCTGTGCTACTCTGTCACTACCATGTTTCCCCCAAAATAAGACCTAGCTGGGCAATCAGCTCTAATGTGTCTTTTGGAGCAAAAATTAATATAAAACACAGTCTTATTTTACTGTAAGACCAGGTCTAAAATATAATATAATATAATATAATATAATATAATATAATATAATATAATATAATATAATATAATTAATATAATATAATACCGGGTCTTATATGAATTTTTTGCTCCAAAAGACGCATTTGAGCTGATTGTCCAGCTAGGTCTTATTTTCGGGGAAACATGGTAATGTGCTCTATGTCAGTCCATAAGAATTATTTTGACCTTTCCCTTAGAAGATTCAGTTCATTTGTTGAACTGTTATACATCTTCATTTCTGCACTTAGTTGGTCTGCAGTTGTTCTTCTCATGTTACCCCAACTTCAGTTAAGGTGATTTCTCTCTATCCCTTATTATACATGAACGAGTCTAGGTTGCTATACCCTATCTGAACACCAGTTTTTATTTGAGTGCTATCCTTTCCTCTGCTATTTCATTTTCACATTAGGAAACGGTTTCTCATCATTTTACTTGTGGAGAATCCACACTTACTCATCTGGCTACTACACTGCATCTCTAAGTTGTCAGGTCCAAGCCTTTATGTAATGAAATGAATATTATGCTGTCCACATTGCTTTTCTTTTATTTGTCTATTTTGAGGCTATTATTTTTATGTGGAGATATTCTGACATTTTTAAAATTAAGTGTGCAGATAGAGGATACTATTTGCTACTGTTCTCTCAGCACAGTAAAAGGCACATTACAAAATATTGGCTCAAAGAGAGCATTGTGTCTTATAGGATTGGAGACTATTGAATGATGGGTTGATTAACTGAATACAAATTGGTCATTGCTTTCCATGTTCAAAGAATTGTCCTAAATAAAATATAAAGGTGAAGTGGCTGTCCTTGAGGAGTTCACAATTTAATAAAAGAGATACCCTGGAGAGTCATGTTTTGTTCACTACTATAGTCCTTGTTCCTAGAACTGTTACTATCCAAAGAGGGTAGTCAGTAAATGCATCTAGAATTAATGACGGTAGGTTTTCAAATAGCTTAATACAGGATGAGAAGTAAAGAAGGGACTAACTGAATGGTTGGGTCCATATGGAATACTGTAGGAATTTATTAGAAGACCGTGACCACAAGAGGCCTGCAGGAAGGGGCTTTGAATTTAGACCATGATGCCTAAACCAGACTGACGTACAGGAAGATGACAAAGGCATTCCAAAGTGAAGGGACGAGCTAGTGGAGAATTACTCGGTATATTGAAAGAATGGTTGGTAACCAAGTTCGTCAGGACCTTAGTAATCAAGTTCAAGAAGAAGAGGAAAAAGAGACGCGACTTAAAAATTAGGGCTCGCAGAAGGAGCTACACCACAGACAGGAGAAACCAGGGCTCACTTCTAACACAAGAAAAATAGTGCTTTAGAAGATTAATCTAGCTTCAGCGTGTAGGGGGAAACGTGATGTCAACAGACCTTCTCCGAATCGAATGCCACCAAAAATGTAAATCACACAAAAAACCTCCCTTTTGAAACCAGTAAACCTCATGATGACATTATTATTTTTCCTGTCCTGTACCTGCAATGAGGAGATAAAGAGAAATTAGATGGTATTTATGTTATGCATAGGCTTAAAAAAAAAAAGATAGACTCAGTGTTTGAAATAAAAGAATTATGTAATAGGATATTAAGGCATCTTCTCAGTAACTTGAGCTTTTTCTTTCTCTACATTCTTCATTATAGACAATGTTAGTGTCATCCGGGCACGAGACACTGGAAGCTGTACAAAGTCACAGTAGTTTAAGTTTCAAGAAGTCTGTCCTCAGACATTGTCCTATATCAGCAAGGACAGACTCAGGTAGTTTGGCTTTTGTTACCAGTAAAAAAAAAAAAAAATCTGAAACTAAGTGATTGGCACAAGAAGAATACAACTGAGTGAAGTTTGCCATTTTTCATCTTTCCTAGATGCTGTATAATTTCTTCTCAGTAACTGAGACTCAGATTTTTTTCATCTGTGTTGGCTAATGAATCCCATATACTATGCAGTTACCTGTAGAGAGACAGACTTGAAACCATGAAAGCATCCTGAGCCTATCTCCCTGGGACCCATGGATTCATTCAACCTCCCCAGGTTTGCCCTGAAGTCAACACTGAATACCATTTTACTCTTTGGAAAGCCTGAACAGCAAGATAAAGTCCCCCTGCACAGACTGAAACTAAGATGACGCATTGAGGCTGGACTGTGGATTAGAATTCGCGCTGGTCAGAAGAGGTGGAGAGCCCAGTAATCGTGTGGCTTCACATTCGGTCCTCAGTGCATACCACAGAAGTCCATTATGGGCCTCAGCAATCCCCTGGCTACTTCTCCTCCCACACCCTATGAAAATAATTCCCAGTTCGTGCCCAGAGATTAAAACAGCCACAGCATGAAACAACTTCAGTGTTCCTCTTAGCGTACTTATTTGCTTAAGCCTCCTTCCAGAATATCCCATCAGCCAGAATTCCAGGCAGTGCTTAAAATGTGCAAAGTTGCTAAGCTTTCATCTCTGACTGTTTTGATTTGGTCCCAGACTCTTCCTCTAAGTGGAGTGTGATTTTTATTTTCATTCTTTCTCATGTAAATCGTACCTTTCTTCCATTTGGTGTCTCCTGTTTTAGCTATGGTAACCAGGCATAAGACTTCTTCCAAACTGAGGAGAGAGAGAAAAAAAAACATTAAACGTTTGTTTAAAACAAAAATCAGAAATTGGGCAAATAAAAACTTTGAACATTGAGTCGGCAAGAGAAATAACCAGCATTCTGTGAATGGATGGGTGGTTCAAATTAACTTTGGCAATTGAGATACTAATTCTCATAAACCTAACTCGAATTAATCTTTGATTTTTAACTAACTGAATTGTGACAGGTTGTTATGATGATAGAAGTATGGTAATATCATGATAAAACAATATGGAAAAAAATATCTTCCAACTTTTGTGTGATATCCTTTTTTGTCTCTTTTGAAAGAAATACTGAGTAGAAGTGAGTTTATTTATTGAAGTCAAATTGGGTAAAACAGTATAGAATCCAAAAGTTTGAAATACTGTGAATTTGAAAAATAGAACCTCAAAGCATAATAGATTCCATGAATTAAATTCTTTAGCATGGCTTCATCTATCATATTACAAATAACAAAAATATTTCATCTTTCTTGAGCATTTATTACATGCCAAGTAAGTGCTTTTCGTGCATTTTTATCACTTAATTCTCTAGTCTTTTTGTTACATCACCCTGCACAATTTACAGAAACCGAGCCTGAGACGAGTGAAATAAGTTGCCTAAGAGAACCAGTCAGTGGTCAGGTTATGGCTCAAAACTAAATTCTTATTCTTAAGTGCTGTGCTTTGTCACTCACTTTTTACGTATAATGGTTAGATTACAATACAATTTTTAATCATATCCCTAACATAAGTTTTTTCAAAGAACTTTGCTAAAAATTTAATCATCTGTTTCACAGGACTATATTTGGTTGAAAGCAGCATTAATTGTCACTTAAATAACAAACAAATTGCGGGAGGTTCATTGTTTGGTATAACATGAAGTTTGGGATAACTGGCTACTGAAGAATGCAAATAGCTTGACGATGTCATCAACGACCCAGGCTCTTTCTGTCCGTTCACCATCCTTAAGACAGAAGAGCGTCATCTCAGAAACGTGATGGCTGCTAGAGCAGCAGGTATCATGACCTTGTTCAAGTTAGGAAGGAGGGGAAAGGCTGGAGCCAGTGACATCTACTCCTTTTGCTAGGAAATGGAAAGCTCTCTCAGGTGTCCCAGCAGACACCTCTTACACTCTACTGCCCAGATCTGTGTCACGTGGCTACACCTATCTGCAAAGAAGGCTGCCAAGGCAAGCAAGATTGTTGGCAGCATCTACAAGTGGATGTAGGCAAAGAGAAGGGGATGGGGCATGGGCTTGGAGTTGGCCAATCAACAGCATCTGCCAAAAGCAAATATTCAAAAGAAAGTATCTTAGTCAGTTTGGGCTGCATAACAAAACTACCCTAGATTCCGTTTCAGGCTTAAACCACAGACATTTATTACTTATAGTTTTGTATCTTGGGAAGTCCAAGATCAAAGTAGTAGCAGGTTTAGCTCCTAATCTGAGTCCTTTTCCTGTTTTGCAGATGGAGGACCTTTTGCTGTGTCCTCACGTAGTGGGGAGAGAAGAATCTTGTCTCTTCCACTTTTATAAGGGTGTTAATCCCACCATGAGGACCCCACCCTCAAGACCTAATGGTAACCAAATTATCTCCCAAAGGCCCCACCGCCAAATACCATCACATTAAGGATTAAGTTTCCAACATATGAATTTTGGGAAAGGGACTCAGACATACCGTCCAAAGCAGAAGGGATTATTTGATCAGTATATTATAACTTTTATTAACTTGTAATAGAGTTCTTAGAAAGCATATTCTTTTCAGAGACAGAGTCTTGTAGAAAGCCAATAAATAGTTTTCCTTTTAGTAACAGTCCTGAGCAATACATACCTGCAGGTATGTGTCTGGGGCACACAGAGCATGAAGCACATACAGTTTGCACCCAGATCTCTTAACAAGTATGAAGAGGGGATGCTGAAGTGATTCAGATTAACAAGGTCTTATATAATACATGTTATGAAAGAGTGGCTAGCAAAAGGCAGACTTCAGAGAGAGAAGAAATTACTATTCCCTGGGGAAAAAGTGTTGCTACAGAAAAGAGTTGCCTATTTTATAGACAGTGGCAAGAGAATCCTCCAATAAATGGTTTTCTAATGGTGAATCTTCCAATGCTATGACAACTATGTGTAAGAGATAAAAATGCACAGGATATTAAAAACACCCAAAATGGCTCCATGAATAAGAATCTGTCTGAGCATGTTTAAACCGAGTGGCGTTGTCAGCAGTGCATGGATTGGTAGATTGGAATCTCCACGTGTCAACGTGAATGTGAGCATTCTTGATGATCTCATATGCTTAGATATCACCACTGGGCACCTCTGGGATTTTCCTCTGCCTTAATCATTCCATAGGTTTGAGATTCTAGGGTGTCTGGGGATTGAGAATTGTTTGGTGTGTTAGAGAAACACGTAACATTTTAATTGTGCCTGGAGTCGGACAGACTCAATGAGGGAGGCTAATTAAGAAACATAAATAAACTAGGAGTTCTGCTTTGCCTCACATAATATCATTATGTTTGAGAATGAACTGTTGAGCTTTACTGTAAGTCAAGGAAGTAGCCAGAGCCACTGATTTAGGAACAAAGACTAGGGCTACATGTAACATATAAAGTGAAGAATGGAGGCAACTGTGATATTATTGTAATTATCATTTTTTATCGTACATTTACTTTGGTTATCATAAAAATACACACACTATTTATGCAGCATGGGGCATACGTCATGTGCTCTGGCCATAATCCATGAATGCATTATAACATTTTTTTTCTTATTTAACCCCATATTAAACATAGGAGATGGATGCTCTCGTTACCTCCGTCTTATAAATGAAGGAAATTAGGCTCAGAGCAGTCACGTGACATACCCAATCTTATGTAGTCCTCTCTGAGGACTTAGCAGACGCCAATAGCCATTAAATGGCAGTGTTTTCCTTCATGACTTATCAGCCCCCTATAACCATGTTTTTTTTTACCATTGAGTAAACTTTGATTTTTCTACAACCCAAAGAAATGACAAACAAACCCTCTGAATTCAAGAGAATTTTGGCAGATTCCAGGTCTAGAGAGAATTATGCTGGAAACAAGCAATTAGATGTAAGCGTGTTTGATATGGAATATTCAAATGAGCCTGTCCTATGATTGGATGCCTTTATCAATACAGGTAACAATACAATATGTGAGTGCCTGTTTTCATAACAGCATAATTAAGGATACTAAATGTCCATCTATATGCACGGGTTGCCAAACTTTTTCTGTAAGGGCCACATAGGAACAATTTTCAGCTGTGCAGGTCATGGAGTGTCTGTCACAATTACTCAACTCAGCCATTGTGGTGTGAAGGCAGTGGTAGACAATAAATAAATGAATGAATGTGGCTGTGTTCTACATATAATTTTATATACCAAAACAGGCAGCAGTGAACTTGGCCTATGGTCTAGAGTTTGCCAACCTCTGTGTTAGAGGGCCAAAATAACTCTATTTCATTGAGGAGACACTAAAAGAGTGTTACATTGCTAACAAAAAAAAAAAATATATATATATATATATATATATATATATATATATATATATATATATATATATTTGAGTTTTAAGCAATACCTGAAACTCATGTTTATAAAGGGAGGTGATCAACATGGATTTCATTTTTACTTTCAATTGTATCAAATGACAATTAACAGGAAACAGCCTTATGTTAATGATTTAAAAATTCAGTGATTAATAAACAATAAGAATAGCTTATAGCTTATAAATAAGAATAGCTGTCAGATAAACTAAATATTGGAAGGTACTTCAGAGGTAATATTAATATACAAAGTAATGTTTAGAAGAACCAGAGTAAAACTCAGTATCAGTCAATCTATATACATTTAATGTAGCAAGTCCTGCTGGAGATATACAAAGATGAAAAAAAGAAAGTGAAACAAAAGAAACTAATATTAGAGAACTAAATATATTTATTTTATGAGAAATTATGTGATTATTTATTAAAATTACTTATTTGTTGGTGTAGAAAAATACCTCCATAGTTAGAAGTGCCTAAGTTACTTCTATAATTAAAAATCTATATGGTGGGGCCGGCCCGGTGGCTCAGGCGGTTAGAGCTCCATGCTCCTAACTCTGAAGGCTTCTGGTTCAATTCCCACATGGGCCAGTGGGCTCTCAATCCCAAGGTTGCCGGTTCAATTCCTCGAGTCCCGCAAGGGATGGTGGGCAGCGCCCCCTGCAACTAAGATTGAACACGGCACCTTGAGCTGAGCTACCTCCCGGATGGCTCAGTTGGTTGGAGTGCGGGCTCTCAACCACAAGGTTGCCAGTTAGACTCCCACAAGGGATGGTGGGCTGCACCCCTGCAACTAAAATTGAACACGGCACCTTGAGCTGAGCTGCCGCTGAGCTCCTGGATGGCTCAGTTGGTTGGAATGCGCCCTCTCAACCACAAGGTTGCCGGTTTCGACTCCCGCAAGGGATGGTGGGCTGTGCCCCCTTCAACTGGCAACGGCCACTGGACGTGGAGCTGAGCTGCACCCTCCACAACTAAGACTGAAAGGACAACAACTTGGAAAAAAGTCCTGGAAGTACACACTGACTCCCTAATAAAGTCCTGCTCCCCTTCCCCAATAAAATCTAAAAAGAAAAAAAAAATCTATATGGTAACCATCTCTAGAGATGGCAAAGAAGAAAACAGATCAGCCTTAGTGGATTTAGACTTTTAGTCATCTGAAAATTGTGGAATGGATTCATATAACCTCTTGATATTAGTTATAGCTCCGTTAGCTCTTACGCCATAATTTTATGAAGCAGGCACCAAAATGTACATACATATACACATATATATGCATGTAGTGTGGGTATATGCAGACATATGTACTTTGTTTATGTATCTGTATATATCTGCACATTACATATTCTCTTCCTCTCTATATATCATATATGCACATATAGTATATGTATATAGCATATAGTATGTGTAAAACATATATAATATATAGTATATGTAATGTATATCTACACACATACGGTGTATACACAGTATATGCGGTGGATATATACATATACATTGCATTCTATATTATATATACATCTATAGTGCACATATACGATAAAGAGAATAGAGAATAACAAGTAATGTACAGATACCATTTCACTGATATCATCAGATCTTCATATCAACAGGTAACAGCAAAACAAAAGGCAAAGTAAGTTGAGCAAAGATAATAGTGAATAGAGTTTTAATTGAGGGGCCGATTCAACCATACTAGGGTGGTTTAAAGCTTTAGTCCTCTCCTTCCCCAACAGATGGCACAGAGGGGAAAAAATGGAACTCGCATCAAGTTGTGCTCCAAATCATTTATCTTCTCTAAAAGATGGGAAAGTCGGGGAATTGGTAAACAAGACTTTTGTAAGCATGCATAATATATTCAATATTTGGTGGCAAAGGGTTTCCATTAAGCTTTCATGGGAGTTAATAAATCAACAGAAACCACTTACCGGAACATTTTCATGGGTCCTGTGGAATTCTAAGCAAATATCAGGTTTAAGAATGAAAAGTCAGTTATATTTTCGACGTAATCTAACGTTCAAAGAAGTGTAAAAGATGCTTAAGTGTTAATATTTTATGTTTCCCTGCTCTCAGCAGTAATTGCAGCCCATTAAAAAGAATGCTAAGCCATAGCTGTTAGCACTGGCACAGGCCCAAGGAAACACTGAACCTTCACAGAAGGGGGTTAATTGCTACACGAAGAGGTAATTTATTAAGGAACACTGAAGCCCTGTATAGTCCCCCATGTGAGGCTGAACGGCACAATCTGACGTGAATATTACATTTGATAATCAAGGCCTTTTCTATGGTAGACTTCAGAACTAGCTAAGCTAAACAAAAAGGGGAGGTGGAAGGGAGAAAGGGAGAAAGAGAAAACTCCAACACCATTTTTCTCCATGGCTCCCATAAACTTTTACTTGGTGCCCTCCAGTCTGTCACCCCCATCACCAGGAAAGTTGGCTGCTCCATAAAATTCTTGGTGGCTGATGAGAGAGGCTCATATAACTATCAAGTTGAGGGCGGCTTCTACTAGTCTTTATTTGTCTAGATCGGGCGCTTCAGCGTTCTTCTGAGTGCTGAACTTCATGTTTTTTACCATTTGTTTTGAGAACCTTGGATCGCATTGAACCAGGCCTGCATTTCCATCACAGTTTAGAGCAGTATCATGTGACGTCTTCAGCATCATGTGCAGAGAAAATAATGGTCCCATGGATCCCTTGCCTAATGACAAGGGATCTTGTCATTTGTTCTCAGTCCTATGGGTTCCTTGTTGTGTTCTGAATTCATGATTTCAGTCAATGGCCAAAAAGAAGAAAAAAAAAGCAGAATCCAAAAACAAGTGGGAGGGAAAGATAGCTCTGAGGAATCATTTGACCTAAGGAGCCGACCATTTTCTTGGCCTTACTGACAACAACTTTGGGGGTGTCAGAGGACTAGAAAAGGAGAATTTGTTGTACCCCATTGTCGCTTTAGCTAACATCTCTAATAACAAATTGACATTGAAGGAAAATTCCCTTGAAAAGCAGGGTAAAGAAGAAACGGTGGTTTCTCTGAAATGCATCATTGGTGCAGTCCTGCTTTTCCCCCTTTGGAGGTTGGTCCTTTGGCCATCTCTGGTCAAACCCTCAATAAAGGAGTGTTTATGGAGTGCTCATTGAGCTCCTGGCACTGGGTTAAGGGAGATGATTGCAGAATATAAAAGGCACATGGCACATGGTGCAGCCCAGCCTTTACAGAGTGTTCAGTATGTGAAACAGAGAACAATTTTATAGTAACTGCAATAGGAACGACAACAAAGAGAGAGAGAGAGCAATACACGCAGGGCTTGGTGCGTCTTTGTTCATCTCCCTTGTTGAGACTCTCTCCTGCTTCACTTTTTACTTTTTCCACCTACATCGCTTCTTCTATAACTCGATGGCCTCATCTTTTCCATTTTCAGGCAGATGCCCAAAGCCATTGTCTGTACCTTTCACCACCCACTTTATACCATCCAAACTGGATCAAAATCATGTCTTACCCTTGGAGTAATTCCTCTGAAAACACGCCCATTTCTTCAGGGTCAATCAGCGAGGTGTTTGGGGAAAAAATACCAATTAAACTAGTTTACACAAAGTTGTAGGGGGCATACGCATCCCCCACCTTCATCTTCCTCTTCTTCAAACTTTCCATGGATGGTACACATTTGAAATAGTATCCTCTTCTAAGACTAAATCATGACCAAGCATCAGCTGACCGGGCTGCTAAGTCTACACCAGGGGAGAGGACAAGAGATCCTTATTAATCTCACAAAATAAAATCAAACACATACACACGTGAACATATGCACACATTTCCAAGGGTCAGAATCTCTCTCTCTTTTTTTTTTTTTAACTTCTGATTTTTAAAGAAAGCCTGTGTTGGCTCTTATTTTCTGCAAGTATTCCACTGAGGAGTGTCTTATCTTTTTAATCTTCGAGTTTATCTTGGAATTTACCTAAAAGGAATTATTTTGGCCATCAAGGTCAACACCCCTTTCCTTTCTCTCTCCTTGTTTTCAATTTTCTTTCTAAGGAATTGGAAGAAGATGCAGGCAGATGAGTAGTTAAGTAATCCCAGAGCTGTGCATGTCACTTGGACCAGAACCAGGCACATGTTGAGGTCTTCACTTGCCAAAAACACACCAGGGACCTCTTAAGCAATCAAGAATTGCTACATGTGTGCAAGACCGAACATCTTGAACACAACAGAAATCCGTAATTCAATTATCCTCTGTTTCTCCTACCTTTGCCCTCTGAGCATCCCAGCATGCTGGATGGAGCATGGAAGTCCAACCTGGGAACTACCAAGTGTTCCCTCTGCGTGGACACACTGTGGGGTCACACCCTCCGAGTCACAAAGGGCCATGACCAGGAGGCGAGGAGGACTTGGCTTTGTGCTCAGGGAGCCCTGGGGAATGGGAAGGAAGTGAAAGGGAAACAACAGAAGAAACCAAAAAAAAAAGCCACTAAACAAAGGATAGACTGAACTCAGCAAGAAGAGTTAGAGTAATGTAAACAAACCAGAGCCACTCAACCAAAGGTTCATTTCTATTGCTCACAGAGTTCTGGGGACAGGGACTTGGGCACTGGTAGCATTCCTGGAGACTGGACCTCAAAATGGGGGAGCTTACTTGCGTGAGAAAAGGCCTTATTTTTGCTGTTGGCATATGTTCTACTTAAAGGGAGATTAACTACCTCCAGTCTTATCCACATGTAAGTATCCTACTTCTGAAGATGGGGTCCTCAAATACCCAAGACATTATTCACTACCTGCTTGTGAGATGAGAAGAATTAGAGAAGGTAGCTCCCAGCAGTTCTACTCACATTTATTAGAGTGGGCCAGGTCATTTTCCATAAAAATGAGTAACTCCCAGCAGGAAAAAATGTATAGAATGTGCTGACCTTGAACACAGAGTGTTTATATAATATATTTTATCACCCATAGACCTTACAGAGCTAGGATTTTCTCCTGGGATGCACGGTTAATATTTCAACCTCTGTATGTGCCAAATGGAAACAAAGATTGTTTGCAAAGGTAAATATAGCGCTGTCATCCTTCCTGGCACAATACAGATGCAACTGTACTTAACTAGAGTTACTAAAAAACGATGTTCTTTGTTTTTACAAGATGTGGCAATATTATGCAAATGACTAATTCCAGTTAAATCCTTTTACGTGTTATGTATTATTCAGGGTTCTTTTGATTGCAAATGACAGAAACCTAACTCAAATTAGCTGAGAGGGAATTTACTGGCAGATACTGAAACATCTCAAGTTATCAAATGAAGGATTAAATGACCGACTTATTGGGAAGGAGAAGAATGCTGCCAGCCCTTAAAAACAAATGGAAGCAGAGTTTTAAACGGCCAGGACTTTCCTTCTGTGTCCCTTATCTTTGTCTCACGCTGTATGTTGGCTTTTTTCTCTTTGACTTCAAATGTATTCCACAGCACAGGAAACATGGCCCCCAGCCAGTCCCAGGCTTCATACCTAGACTTCTACAGCAACAACCCACTGCACTTGGGCATTCACATTATAGCTAATGAAGTTCAAGGTCCATCAGCCCCAAAGAAATAAGCCACAACATGAGGGACTTGTTTATACATTCATTCATTCAGATAACATATACCAAGAATCTATGACCCAGGCACCCCAAAAACAAACCCCCTAAGACAGACAGGAAAGCACGCAATGCCTGGAGCTACACACTGTATAAGGCCAACCATGCCTTCATCAATCACATGAAGAAGAGTTCTCATTTCCCTGGATTTTAAGGACTAATAGAATACTTTGAAGGTCAATTGGCCTTTCCTCCAGATCTAAGAGGAACTTCTTTATATCCTCTCAGCTAGATCATAATCTTTTTCCCTTTTGAAGGAAGACTAAGAAATAGAATAAATAAATATAGACCAACAGCTATCTGTGTAAATTAGGGCAGGAACTTTTGAAAGATGGGTAGAGTTCCTTCTTATTCCATTAATTACTCCATTGTGGTCATCTATCCATTCCATAAAAATAATAGTAAGTGCTTCCGAGCTGCTACATCATAAGCATTTCTATTTCCTGGTGTAGGGAAACACCCCGTTTTCTCCCTCGTCTTTAACTTTAGTGGTTTCTGGCCCCGCTTCCTACTGGCACATGCTGAAGGTCTTAACTCAAAGAGGCTTAGCCCTGAGGAAAGCTGGGACTGGGAGTGGGAAGGAAGCACAGGAGGAAGGGTCCAAAAGCAGAGTATTAAGACCCCTTTCCTTCAAGTGTGCAGTGCTTTCCTCGGGGCCACTGACTGTCCGGAGTCCCCAGTGGCCAATTCTGCCAGGTCTCTTTCATTAGCTTGGTTCCTTTGAACCAGATGAGCCTTGTCCTTTGCCCCTTCTTTCTCCCAATGAAGATGACACTACTGATTCTAGGACTTAATCTCTCTAGGATTAATTGAATTATAAAGGGATGTTAAAGATGGATAGTACTTCCTGTGTCACCTCTCCAAGAGATGTTTGCAGTTGGAGTCTCAGAGCTGAAGCGAATGATTGCAAAGGCAGGAAACTCTAATGGACTCAGGAAGAGGAATGAGAGAGATGCCCTGCGGCTGAAGTCGTACCCCAGCATTCCACAGTCATAGGATGTATGCAGTGTTTATCTGCATAGCAAATACATTTGGCTACTCAGAAAACTCCACTCATTTCCTTTTGGAAACTTTTATTTTGTTTGTTTTTAATCTTGCTGAATGGATGTCAAGAGACATATCTGAAGAGAGGATTTGATTCCTTGTGGAAGCAAACCATTGAAATATCCTCATTTGTTTTAGTCAGAGTCCTCTGCTACAGAAATCTGGGTTCTGGGAATCAATCAAGACGAAGAGTTTGAGGGAGAAATGAGGTCAAGGTCAGTGCAACACCACATGGCTGAGGTTCAGCTCACTGTTGGTGTGTGGGTTTCCTCTAACACTGCAGAGCAGACTAATAAACAGAACACACTATATTTTGGAAAGTGAATGACACCCAGTACTGGGTGACTCTTGGGTGGAATGTGACCTCTGACCTCAGAGCCAGAAATGGGACCTCTGAGGTTCCTTGTGGAAATTATAATATTTGTGGATTCAAAAATAGAGAAGTGGCCAAATCGTAGAAGCTGAATGAGAATGACTCATTTTGGTAAGGTACTTCTCAGGCTGTACAAACAACTGCTCAGTCTTTGTCAGGGCTGGAAATGCCCTTAGGTAGGCTCTGAAGAAAGCTCTTTGATGCCAGATCCTGGTGACTGTGGGGAAATGAACTTCTCTGAATCTTCATGTCTACTGTTTTAAATGGGTTGATAATAAGAGTATCTACTCCACCTCACATGTTGTGAGAAATACGAGAAGGCTTTGGCATACTTTGAGTAAATGCTCAGTCGATGTTCCTCATTATTATTTAAGTGTTGTCAACTCTTTATCACACTTCCTATGCAAAACAGTAGCTGAACAGATAGTCCCAATAATGGTGATGACACCTATCGTTGCAATGAACGATATGCTTGCTTGCATTTAATTCTTGCAGCAGGAGACTTACTTGCCTGATTATGATGTCCCGGCTTGGCATTCTCCAAGCATCGCCAGCTATCAGTGAGGGAAGAACGCCCAACAACATGCTCATTTTGGGAGGAAGCTGGGCCAACCTCTCAGGCCTCTTCCAAACAAGATTCTGTGGTTTGAGGAAGTCAAGTTTCAGGTGAGCAATCTGCAATAAGTCTACGTCTCCAATGGCTAATGAAGCCTTGCCTCATTTTACAAAAGCATTTCCTTGGGGTCTCCAGTGCTAATTAGCAATACTTTTTCTTCTAATCCAACTAACCACCTTTCTCTCTTGAGCAGCACTTGTTCCTTCCAGGAGGGAGCGGCTGTGTTTCATTGTCAGGTGACCCAAATGTTCTTTTCATCTTAGTCGAAGTTCTCTGTATGTTCTTGATGGCCGCTTAGCCAGAGTGTATGTATTTTTTATGGCGGGATATAAAGTAGGCAAACACAACCATATATAAAATACAAACTGGCAAGTTGAAACAGCAGGAGCACCACAGGAGGCCCCTGGCAAAAGTGTTAAAGAAAACACAGAACTTAACGCCTTAGAGGACTCAGCAAAAGCTCCCCATACAGGGCATCATTCATTTATTCATTCTGAAAATGATCTGGGTATTTTCAGCAGGGACTCAAAGGCAGGACTTAGCATCACCGATACACAGTGTCTGTGAGCCATTTTCTCCAACGGTGACAAGTCTCATCTGACCTTCTGGATTTAGAGAGAGAAGAGGATTCTCTGTCAATGAGATGTTGGAGATAAATAAGCATGGACAGTTGCGAGTCAATGAATAGATCAATTAAAAAATGCAAGTCCACTGACAAACCTTTGACTTCCTCATTCAACAAAAGCATATTTTTACTGAGACGAGCGGTACTCAGCCCTCCACTATGTGTCAGAGATGCAATGAAAAGCCCCCTGCCTTTCTGTAGCCTAGAATCTGGTGAAAATCACTAATAATAAACAAATACAGTCATCCTCCCCTTATCCATGGTTTTGCTTTCTGCAGTTTTTGTTACCCATGGTCTACTGCGGTCTGAACATATTAAATGGAAAATTCCAGAAACAAACAATTCATAAGTTTTAAAGTTCTGAGTAGCATGATGAAATCTCACACCATCCTGCTCCATTCTGCCCAGGATGTGACTCATTCCTTTGTCCCCAGGATCTCCACAGTGTATTTAATACCCACTCGTTGGTCACTGCGTAGCCATCTCAGTTATCAGATAAACTGTCACTAATGCCACTTCACATAACTTTTATTACAGTACATTATCATAATTATTCTATTTTATTAGTAGTATTATTGTTAGTCTCTTACTGTGCCTAATTTATTAATTGAACTGTGTCATAGGTATGTATGTATAGGGGGAAAAAACGTATTTATAGGGTTTGGTACTATCCGTGTTTTCAAGCATCCAATGAAGGTCTTGGAACAGATCCCCTGCGGATAAGGGGGGGACTACTCTAATCAAATAAATAGGTAGTCCAATTTCAGATAGTGTGATGAATAAAAATGAAACTGAGCAGCGGGTAGAGATAATGGGCTGACAGGTATTGAAGCAAGTGGTCAGGAAAAACAGAACGGTCTGGATCTCTTCTGAAGTCCCATAATTAGTCAAGTGAGGTCCCTCTGTGTGATATTGATAAAGCCGGACTCAGCTCGTCCCACTCAGATGTGTAAAGATATCTGACCTCTGGTCAAAGGTAAGGAAATAGGAAACCATTAACAGAGTGGTTTCCTGAAAGCCAGCGCTAAAAGACTTCTTGAAGTTTCTTTCAGCCTAGTAACAAACTCTCCTTTATCCATGTATCTCCAAAAGCCGCGATTCACTTGTCCCCAAGTAGCTTGAAAACGAGTCAGAGGGAAACAGTGACAACGATTTAAAGGTTTTGCTATTCCTCGATTTGCAGAGTCAGTATAAATAGACCATGTTTTAAAAGGTGAGCCAAGAAAACCCAAAAAGGTGGAAAAATAGAGAAGCTAAAAATAAATGACTAAAAGAGAAAAGTTCCTGTAATTTTAGGTTGAAAATATGAGGTTGAGTAATCAAGGAAAGTATTTTTACTGCCTCGTCAATATTTTTCCTGGAAGCTCGGGTAAATAGACTTTCCTCAGATCTGTAGTGTGCGTGCCTAATGGTCTTAGGTGTCTGTAACCACAGAATAACTTTATCCCTAAGAAATAGAGCAAACAGGAACTCTGTGGTTTTAGCATTCCCCACAAATAAGTAAATATATGGATGTATATTAAAAAGGTTCAGGGCCATAGGACAGATCGTTTGGGTCTATTTGAGAAGTGTTTCCCCTGCAGTGGAATCTTTCATATGAAACTTTCCGTGCATTAGAAGGAAGCCTTGCTCGCCTCGGGCGATCTCAATTGAATTTTCTGCATCGTTTGTACTCTTTTAATTTAATCCCGAATGCCCAGCAGCCGTGCCGGAAAGCATGTGAGAGGTTGTCCTTTTTCTAAGTCAGGTCTTCATGTGTTTTCATCTCTTTTGAGGCTGTGGCCAGGAGGAGAGGGGTCACAACAGTTGAACGGAGTTTAAAAGGGGGAAACCTTATCATGACAGCCTTCACGCACACATAACTCCCTGGTTCTAGTTGTCCCTGGGTGTTATGAGGTTTGCCCAATGCCCTGCTGTTCAGGCCAGAGGGACAGCACATGGTTTTGCTGGTGATCAGAAGCTCGGTCTCTAAGTGGGGCAGACTTCCACTGGCTGATTCATTAGGTCTCGCTGATCCTAGGGTCTAACACAAATCCATCACTTAAATCACTGGCATCCCGCCCCACCCCACCCCAACCTGTGGATCCTTGATTATTGGATGCTGGGTGGAAAGTAGGTCCTGGCAACTGTCAGGGGAAACAAATAGCGTATCAGATGCCCATACATCACCTTGAAGTCCATGGATACAGTGTGTGTTTTCCAGTCAGACATGACTAATAAGTCTTCAATTTGGATTTGCCCAATGTGCAGCCAGCAGAGCTAACAGAGAGGAAGGCTCGCTCTCTCTTCCAAAAAGGTCCAGTGTGAACCAATATCTCCATTTCTCTGATGGTCCCTGGCTGAAAAGATGTGGAATATCACTGGTAGACTGGAACCGCACTATTTTACCCCAAAAACAATCATGTTGCTCTTTCAGACTATGTGGCAACTTCTGACAACATGTCAAAATTTCTGGTTAATTCCATCAGACCAGTCATTTTCAGGCAAAACAAAGCAAGTACTTCTTCAAACAGCGAGTACGTAGCAAATGATTCCCAGTATATTGTGTGGGTTGAAAATATTGAATGCTCTGAGAAGGTGTTCGATAAATGTGTTGTTAAGCAACCTAATACAGTTGCTCATGGAAAAGCCAGAATTATCCTGAAAACATCCATAACCAGACAAACAACAAAAAGGACAACTGCTACACTTTTATACATAATGGCCCAAGAAGCCAGAATGCAAAGGGAAATGTGAGTTTCTTGATGTTCTTGAATGTGATAGAATGTGAGCAAATATGGATGGATGGATGGATGGATGGATGGATGGATGGATGGATGGATGGATGGACGGATGATCAACTGAGCAGCTTTCTGTTCATGTTGATGTAATCTCATGTTTATCCTTCACAGGAAATATTTGAGACGACTGCCCCCTACACCAGTTTATCCTCACCGCTTGACACATCCATGGCATTTCTTCCGCCAGAAAGACAATAAACAGTAAGCAGACGAGCAAGAACTTCTTTCCCACAGTGTCTTGAGTCTGGTCCTGTTTATCTTTCTCTAACAATGGAAACAGATGTATGTTTTGTGTGCTTGCAGTTTCCCAGATGTATCCCTCTAAAATGCCGTTGGCGCTTCAACGATGTTGCTAGTTTTTAGAGCACTGAGGCTTTGCCAAGTTAATTACTTGACATGCAAGACATTGCAATTCCGGGGTGCAGAATGCACCCTCCGTAGTAGATGCTTCATTACCAAGGATTCACGTGGTAGTGTGCAGTGATCACGGACTCCCGGCAAAGTGGACCTCTAAGTAGAACGTGAAGTTACTGGAAGCACCAGGTAACAGCAGTGAAGACAGGCTACTCAGAATCAGTGATGGATAAAATTGCTTCCATCCCACCATCGCCTAAGGTCAGAATTGATTCCAAGGTCCTGTGTAATCCTCCGTGTCAGGCTGAGGTCGAGTATCCCTGGTTAGGGGTGGGAAAAACAGCTAGAATCTGGGTAGAAAGTAAACAAAACCTGACAGAGTCACACTCCGACTATTAGGAAATCCTGTTTTGAAAGAAGCATCTTTCGCTTTCGCTGAATTAGAGCATTCTCTCACTAACTGTGCTTACTCCTCCCACTAACGATAGCCTTAACCAAAAACATACACGTTTTTGTCTTTATAACGCTCTGTACCAACATATTGAGTGACATAAACTGTAGGACTTCCGATTTAAAGCTGTGCAAAACTCAGCATTTACGACAGTAAAATATACATTGTTTTCCAATTGCACATAGAACAGTCAGCAAGATTGTCTATATTCTGGCCATAAAGCAAACATTAACCAATTCAAAAGAACAGAAATCGTACCAAATATGTTCTAGGGTTATAAAGGAATTAAATTAGGTATCAGTAACAGAAAGATATTTGAAAAATTACCTAAATATTTAGAAATTAAAGAACACAATTCTAAGTAACCCATGATTCAAAGAGAAGGTTGAGAGGAATTTTTTAAATACTTTAAGCTGAAAAAAAATTAACCTACAATGTAAAAACATTTGCTGGATACCGAGAAAGCAGTGATTCTCGATATCAAGAATAAAAGAAGAGATATCACTCCTGACCCCACAGACAAAAGAGTAAGGGAATGTGACAAAGAATTCTGCGCCCAAAAATTCAAAAGGGGCTATTCTTTGAAAGACACAAGCTACCAAAGTCCATTCAAGAAGAAATCAATCATCAGAACAGTTCTACATCTTTTGCAGAAATTGAGTTTGTAGTTAAAAACCTTTACACAAAGAAAACTCCAAGCTTGGATGATCTCACTGGTTAATTCTATTAAACATTTAAGAAATAAGTAATACAAATTCTAAACAATCTCTTCTGAAAAACAGAAGGGAAAGAAACACTCCCCAACTCACTTAATGAGGCCATCATTACCCTAATATCAAAACCAATCAAAAACGTTACGAAAAAACAAAAACAAAAAACTACAGGTCCATATCCTTCATGAACATAGACACAAAATCCTCAACAAAATATGTGCAAATAAAATCCAGCCATATGTAAAAAGGTTAATATGTCACGACCAAAGGGTGTTTCTCCCAGATATTCTTGGACTAGGTTAACATTTAAAAACCAACCAGTGTAATTCATTATATTAACAGATTAAACAAGAAAAACCATATAACCATTTCAATAAATATAGAAAACATATTTGACAAAATTCAGCATATTAGTGATTCAAAAATCTCAGCAAACTAGGAGTATAAGAATTTCCTTCACCTGATGAAGGGCATAAAACAAACAAACAAACAAACAAACCTGTAGGTAACTTCTGAATTGCTTTCTGCCTAAGATCAGGAACAAAGCAAAGATGTCCTCTCTCATTAAACCTGTTCAGCATCATACTGCACGTCCTAATCAGTGTAATAATGCAATAAAAAGAAATTAAGCATAAACACATTAGAAAAGAGAAAAGTAAGACTGTCTCATTCACAGACAACATGATTTCCACATAGAGAATCCCAAAGAATCTATAAAAAAGAGAATAGATCTACTAAGTGAGTTTACCAAAGTTGCAGAAAATAAGGGCAATATACAGAAATCAGTTGTATTTCTATATATTAACATTAAAAAGTGGGAATTTAAAGTTTAAAAACTAGTACCATTTACAATGCCAAATAACAAAATTCTTAGGTATAAATTTATTTAAAAATTTGCAAGATCTGTCTGCTAAAATGTAAAAGCGCCAATCAAAGAAAGCAAAATCTTAAGAAACGCAGAGACAAACGAGATGTGATTGAAAAATATGGTGAATGTTTAAATTTAAAAAAATTATTACAGTAAAAGGCACACTGCCATTAATCCCCCTCAAAATATTCCCCTTCACTTTAAACACTCTTATCCCATCATTCTTTCTGAAGCAGCTCTGGAAGTCCTCTTTTGTGAGTGCCTTTACTTCATCCTGTATCATGACAATGCTCCATATCACCTATAGCTTCTATGAAATAAAAACATTACAGTGTGTCCTCATCCACATTATTCACTAGATCTGGCACCCTGCAACTTTTGGCTCTTCCCCAAAGTCAAAATGACCATGAAAGGTAAATGGTTTCAATCGAC
Organism: Rhinolophus sinicus; assembly: GCF_057876585.1. Lineage (NCBI taxonomy): Eukaryota > Metazoa > Chordata > Mammalia > Chiroptera > Rhinolophidae > Rhinolophus > Rhinolophus sinicus. Next base: position 59,347,841 of record NC_142506.1, on the reverse strand, counting down.
TCAGGACATCAAAGTGGCCACGACAGTGCAACTAAAGACATTCACAAAAGAGGACTTCCAGAACTGCTTCAGAAAGTGGCAAGAACGACGGGATAAGTGTGTCTTAAGCAAGGAGGAATATTTTGAGGGGGAATAATGGCAACGTGTCTTTTACTGTATTTAAACATTCACTGTATTTTGTAGTCACACCTCATAACTATTCATAAATTGCAGGAGTCAATATTGCTAAGATATTACTTCTCCTCAACTCAATTTATAGATTCAGTGCACTCTCAGAATCCCAGCAGGCTTCTCTCATTCACTACATCCAATTGGTCAGCAAAGTCTTGTTGGCACCACCTTTAAAATGTATCCTGAACCTGTCTATAGTAGGCTGAATAATGCCCCCCCAAAGATTTCCACGTTCTAATCTCCAGAATCTATGACTATGTTACATGGAATGGAAAAGAACTTTGCAGCTCTGATTAAATTAAGGATTTTGAGATGAGATCATCCCTGTTTATCTGGGTTGACCTAATGTCCTTCCAAGAGTGAGACAGGAGGTTAGAACAGAGAGATAAAGGTGAAAATAGAAGCAAAGAGAGAAAAGGCTAGGTGATACGGAGCAATGAGCCAGGTATGAGGTCAGACTCTTGAAGATGGAATATGCACGAAAACTAAGTCTCCATTCGAATCTCCAGAAGGAACACAAGCCTGCCAACACCTTCATTTTTCACTCAGTAAAATTAATTTCAGACTTCCAAACTACAGAAACAAAAGATGATTAACTCATGATATAAAAACCATGAAGTCTGAGGTTATTTGTTACAGCAGCAGCAGGAAACTGATATACCATTCGTGTTTCTCCATCTCCACTGCTTCTAGCTTAACTGAAGGGCAGTTGAGAGCACAGATTCTGGATCCAGACTGTCTGTAGTTGAATTCCAGCTCTGCCACTTAACTGCTATGGGCAAGCCATTCAAGCTTCCTGTGCCTCAGTTATCTCACCTGTAAAATGGAATCATGATAGGCTTGTAAGGAGCACTCAGCAAGTTGCTATACTTAAAATGTTTGGAATATTGTAAACATTTTATAAGTTTACCCTATTATTACTCCCACAACCCAAGATTCCAATATTTATAACCTAAATCACTTTAATATTCTTAGCTGGCCTCCCTGCTTTTCTCTCTTGCCCCTACGGTACTCTCGTATTCACATAGCAGTAACATTGATATATTTACAACATAAAATCATGCAATCCCCCTGATTATAGTCCTTCAAGGACTTCTCACAGCAATTAAAGTTACATCCAAAATTCTAACTAATGCCTACAACGCCTGATATGATCCGGTCTGTGATTTACACTCATCCTCATCTCAGTCCTCCATTGTTCACTCCTTTTACCACACTGCCTTTCATTCTGCACCTCCAACACACCCAACTTGTTTCTGCCTCAGTGTCTTCCAGTGGGAAAATGCCCAGAACGCCATTTTCCCAAGTTGTCATGTGACTGACTCGTTCTTGAAATTCAGTGAAGGTCTTCTCCTCAGAAAGACATTTCCGCATCACTCAAATTAAAATGGCTGCCTCTAATCACTGTCTACTTATTTGTTTCATGTCTCTTCCATGAAAAGAGCCTACTGTCACCTTCCCAGTTCTCAGAACTATATCTGGCATGTTGTAAGTGCTCAATAAATATTTGTGAAATGAGTCAAGTGTTGGCTGACGTAGGTTGAGGCCATTTGTTGAGGTATCATTTTGGTGACACCCATGTACACTGTGAATTATGTTATAGAGCTGTAAATCTTCCCTCTCAGCAAAAAGGTCCAGTCATGATGAGCTAAGCCTATTCTCTCATATTTTTCTATGTTTTTTTTCTCTTAACAAGTGTCTCTGAGGACATTTTCTACCAAATTACTGAAAAGGAGAACTTTGGCACTGCATGAGAGGTTGAACTATGTTTAATCTCTAAGACCCACCCCTTCTAACTCTTAATTCAATGAGATTGTTCTCATAAGTGGTTTTGGTGAAGAACGAAAGCCATGTGGTCTATGACATCAGCATGGGATGGTTAGTGCCTGACTGCACGTCAGAGACTGGTTGTGGAAAGACCGGGGAGCTTGTCTTCTCAGAAAATGCAAAGATAGCTGACATCCAATAGCAAAAGGAGGGTGAGTCTGGCATGGCCTGTCACAGAATAGCTGCCATGATGTCCCCACAGAGTGCTGACCCGTGGAATGCGGGCAGCAGTTTGTACAAATCTGAACCTGTACTTCTGCGTTTGGTTTTTCCCTCTTTCCTTCTCAACATAATCCTTGTGCAAATAGAAAGACAGCTTTCCTCAGCCTCCATCTCGCTAAAGTTTTTTCCAGCACCTGCCCTTAAAATATGAGACACTTCATGGGCCTAAAGTGCATTTTCATATTGATGGGGTTTTCTGGGTCTTTCGATGTGGGTCTTGTTTGGAGCTGGTAACCAATCTGTGGTCATTTTTAAAACGTGATAAATTGCGACACTGAGGTTTAGGGTTAATGGGAGAAAACAGACCCCTGGAGGGTGATACACTCTTTTTTTTTTTTTCCCCTAAAGATGTAATCTTTTTCCAACAAAATGTAATCCTGGGGTGGCCTTGTCCACATTGCAAGTGCGTACCTGGCATTTCAACTGACAGCCAGAGGGTGCCTGCTATTACTCAGAAGAAAAGATGGTGTATCTGATAATCTGAGAGAACAAAGACTCCAGTTACTCCATCACTCTTGCCCGAGGGTCTGGAGTTAATTGTGGTTCTTTATACCCCATCTAATTTTACAAAATCATACTTCTCCATGGCAGTTTACTAATTTACCACCTCATCTAAGATAAGCCTTTGCCAACAGTAATAACATTTAGAAAATGCTGTCAGACCTGCTGAGAATGATTTCTGACCCCACCCTACACACACACACACACACACACACACACACACACACACACACACACCTCTACAGCTTACTCAGACCTTAAAGCAGGTAGACCTCGGCTCTAAGGACACAAATGTATCTAAATGAATGATCTGGCACCTCAGAAGTTCATCTTCAGGACAAAATCCAGAACAACTGAATCTCTTCAGAGACCTCTTTGAGCCGCTATCTGCTCCAATATCTGTCCAATGAGTAAACCGAGTAGAAAGAAAGAATTCATCGGCTTTTCAGGAAAAAAAGAAAAATTCTGTATCTTTACCTAATACACACCTATTGCGTGCTTACTGTGTGAAAACCACTATATGGCTTGCCTTCCTTCAAATGTGAGGTGAAAGGGAAAAAGTGGGAAGTGACAAAATCTGGAACCAGCACGGCAAAATCAAGCCTGGAGCTTATAACTGTGAAAGTTGGTGTTACGGTGCTCCCGGGATAGAAGGGAGGTGGGGTTTTTGGTGCTCATTTAATTGCACAGTCCATCTTATCAAATCCTGCTCCATCCTAGGGATGAGTAAGCAGGATGCAATGTCTTCTAAACTCCATCACTGGATGGCATACACATGGAGACTCAGAGAATAGCAGGGCAGAGAGGTAAGGAACACCAGCTATGTTCCCACTTGTCTAGATTCTCTGGACCATCGGGCAGATTCTTAACCATGATGTGTATCTGTGCGCATGTGTGTTTGGGCCTAGGTGTGCATGTGAGCGTGTGAGTGTGGGGTGGAAAAAAAGTGATGCAACACAGTATATGTGTCCCTCTTAGCTCAGATTCCATTTGTAGATATAATTATTTGTTTAACATAGCCACACCGCGTTCTGTTACTTTCTATGATTTATTAGCAAAAGCGCACTCTTTCAACTCCACTTTCCCAAGCAATGGTCATTTCTTGACATGTTTCATTACTGGGAAACGACACAGACATTTGTTATATTCTCAGACAATAAAATATTGCCTTGCTAAAATACCTTCATGGAATATTAAACAAAATGAATGCTGTTCCCTTTCCTGTGTTTATCATATCATATTAAAAGTGAAGACGTAGCTCTTATGTTTCCTTTCCCGATAGACGAGACATTGGAAAGAATGAGTTTAGTTTACCCTTCATCCAACTGGCTTTGCTTAGCTATGTCCAAAGCCTCCAACAGCGCTCTTCGAATATCATTTCAATCATCCAGCCTCTCAAAGGCCATTTCTAGTCTACCTTTCTTTCAAATCATCACGAAGAATAAAATCCAAAATCTCTCCTACAAACTTGCTCTTGCTTTCAACTCCAGATACAGTTAATTTCAGGCCGGGATAGAAATAGCTAAAACTGGGGAGTAATCTGATAAAAGGACTGAAGAAATAATCTCCTTAGAAACTGGTTGAGGACCAACGTCATCCATATGCTATAATTATTTACCAGCCCACATACTGGATCATTCCACAGGCACACAAAGACCCTATGTAATATACATTCTTTCCCACTGAAATATCAAAAAGTGTTATCTAAAGGGAGTGAGAGACTATCCATTCACAGAGTGGTATGTGCACCCCCACAACTGCACAGATATACACAAGCTTGGGTACTCTGGTGGCATGAGCAATGAGCAGAAGTATCAACAGTAGCAGCAGCAGCCATGGCCCAGAGAGAGCGAGCGCTGCAGAGGGGCAGCTCCAAGACCATTGGCAAGAGAATGGGTTGCCCATCCATGCCCCATGCCCATCCCTAGAGCATGTGTATCAGAATTAACTCCAGTCTGACTGCTGGAACAGAAACTGCGTGTACGCAAGCAACAAACTTCATCAGTAAATTATTACAACATAAAACTGTACACACAGACATTGCACTAAACCATCACGGAGTTACCAAAATTCTCTGCAGCATTTAGAATATCTTGTTTTGAAAATTTCTACAATGCTGCAGAGCAAATCTCCAGAAATTTAGAAGTAGAAATTAAAGTTTAAAGATTGTCATAGTCAATAGAAAAGGACATTATTCTCATATGAAGCTTCTAATAAACTGATTGTTCACGAGGAAGACAATTTTAAAATTAATTTTTCCTTGTGACGGAACATACTCGTATGATAATATAATGTATAAACAAATGTTCTGAATTGTGTATAAATTGTGAAGCCACTTTTGGTTTCTTATGTGGCCTCCACAAGTTACAGGAAATGTTAGAGAAAACGATAAAATTCCATTGTATAAATTTACATCTAAAATTAAATTCAGACTTACAGGAAACTGATTTGTATAAAGAGTTAAATCTTTTCAGAAACATTGTTCTGCAAGAATCATAAACTCTAGATGTACTAAAATTTATATTTTGAAACAGTGTACCAGAAATTTATCTCAATGTTGTCACAGTCTTGTAAAATATGATTAACAGTTCCAGTAACAGTTGCATCAACGAAAAGATCCTTCTTAAAACTGAATATTAGCAAGAATTATTTGCACACTTGCATTTGCCAAGTAGACTGACACTGCTTTCAATGACATTGATTGCAAATAAAATTTCTAAACGTACAAATTTTGATGACCTAATGAATTTGCAGAAAACTGAGCCAGAAAAAATTTATGATTAATCATGATACCACATTAATAACATGCTATTATTTAAAATTATGACTCCAATAATTATTGCGATTTATAAATCTATGTTCTTACTCATGTATCACTGTTATCCCTATGATGTTTTACAAGTAACAAAATGTCTTTAAAGAAAAGGCTTTTTATTTTAGTATCTTTATTGACATTTTTTTTTCTCATTTTTGAACAAGGAGCCCTGCATTTTCATTTTGCACTGGACCGTGCAAATTACGTAGCCAGCCTTGGTTATAATATAGTCGCGATTTTTGCCATAAATTTGCGGAGTGCTATTTAACCAAAGTGGGACTCATTTTTCTTTAAACATTTTAAGCATACTCATTTTATGTTATTTAGCCAACAAGTCTGTCTCGTCCATATTTGTATTCTTGTGTGCTATATAAACTTTGATCAGCATATTCGAGTACAGCCTCTGTATATCTCTGCTATGTATCAGGGTTGAAATCAGCAGTTCCAGTGGGAACTTAGGTTGTTTCTGTCAGACACCCCAAGATGTTGACAGGGCATCACATTAATACCTGAACCTGGGGTTTTGCAGTCTAGGCAGGTAATACATAATTCGTCCTAAAGCCATATGAGGGCAGATCTGTGGTATGCAGTCTTAGGAAATTAGTTTTTTCTGCCCAGAATCCAAACAGAAAAGGCAAGTTTCCTTATCACTTCCTTGTGATGGGGATTCTTCCCGAGTCCACACTTTCACAAGGGCATAGCCCTTCAAACATCTCAGCTGCCCCCTCCCCTAGGGCCAAGGCCTTGCCCTGGGTTCTCGCACCACCTGCATCAAATGTTCAAAACTGGCTTTTAGGTTAAGAAATGCTCAGCAAACCCAGGCAGCAGCCTCAGTGTCCCTTCACCTTATGGTTTCAACCTTCCACTTAAATGTGTCCTTGGTAATTGTAGCTACTCAGTGCATCGGACATCATGTTGGTGATATTTTACATGCTTTTAAAAAGTGTTTTGTAGATAATTATCCTACCTGGCAAGGGGCTAGAAAAGGGAGGTGGGTCTCTGTTTTTTATTATGTGCTGAATTAGATGACCTCTAAATTACAGTTCACAACTTCAGTCTTCCACTCGATGTTCGTGAACCACCTACTATGTGCTGGATACGTGGTGCAACATGTTAAAGATACAGAGATGGGTAAGACATGCCCCCACAGCGTTCATACACTGGCTGGAAATATAGAGTCAGAAACATCATTTAAATAAAATGTGACAGTACAACCATAGGGTTATGCACAAGATAGTATACAGGTATATGTCAGTGAAGGCTTCCAGAAAGAATATCAGGGTAATCTAAGTGTGGGAGTTAACTGGTGCTTGGGGGCAGGAGGAAGTGTGAGGGGTATTTCTGGAGTGGAGACTGTGATTCCAAAAAACCGGGCAGCATAGCAAAAGGACAGAGATGAAAAACATGGTGGAAATAGGGCTGTCTGATCCAGTGAAACAGTCTTGTTCTAACCATCTTTTTTTTTTTATAAAGGATACTTAATAGATCTATGAGGACAGAAACTGTAAGCATCCATTAGATTCTCCTCCTGATCCAAATACTTCTCCTTAACATAAGCAAAGGAGATTTATTTTCATGTAAGATTTTATTTCTATAACTATCACTTTTTTGAAATTTATATATACTAAAACTATATCCTAAATAACATGAGCTTTTAACAGCTCAAGCATAAAAGTGTCCAGCAAATTACAAATCACGTGCAGATACAAGAACAACGTTCTGGTGGAAATTAATCAAACCCCTTCTCTACGGTATTAGGGAAGCCCCTTAGCCAAGCTGTCAAGAGGGATATTTTTGTCCCATTTCCTTTTGCTGTCATCTTGATACTGTCTCCAATCCAAGTTGTATGTGGCTGCGATTCTCATTGAACCAAGCTGATCTGATTGCTTCCCTCACAGAGGGTTCAGTCCTGAGTCCTCTGCAACTATTCCAGATTTCCATCTTAAAACACAAGATTTTGGCTTCAACTGCCCTAAGATTGGCAATGCAATATTTACCGCTTTTGATACTCCTGTCCCTAATTTTTATTGCACAATTCCATGCAATGTTGAATGTATAAGAGATGAATGAGGCCCCTCTCAAATTCAAATGGACTCTTTCCTACGACTATTAAGTAGGAAACTGAAGAAAGCATGTTTTGAGCTGAATAACCTCCTCCGCGTTACTCTGATGTCCTTTCTTTTAAACGTTTCCTGCCCCACCACACTTCACACGGCTGATGTTCCACTGAGGAAGGAATTGTCTAATCTGTGCAGCTGAACTGGGTTGAAATTCTACTGTTTAGCTGTTTTGGGTCCACTGTTGTTGGGTCACAAATTCACTCTGAAATGGTTGGCAGTGGCATATATTGTTAAAAGCAAAACCACAGGTCCAAAACAGAGTCACTTGTGTTAAGCTCCATGTCCCATGTCACCAAACCGACTTAACTTAGTTATGCTTTCAGCCTCTCCCAGAAATGAAATCATAATACACATCAGATTCTCGGAATCAGTATTTCAAATGATGAATGTTACAGCTGGGTCCTTATTAGTGAAATTTAAGTATATTTGAGATACACAGATTGGGTGAAATATTTCATTAAATTAAAGGTATCTAAGCTATGTAGATGGGAAATTGGATGAAATATTCTAAATTTACTACTTATTGTCTAGTGAACAGTGTATAAAAATCTAGCCAGGCCCCAAACCTGAGTCTTAGGGGTAGTGGTAGAGATACTTTTTTTTTTTTTTTAATAGTTAAAATCATGACTGTCTACGATATAAAACAAACATGAATCAAAGATTTTATGTGACTCATTAATTAAAGAGAAAATCAGAAAAGAAGTTACAATTTGTTCAAAGGAGACCTCAAAACCCAGACAAATACAGCAGTCGCCCCTTTCCCTCGAGGGGATAGTTCCAAGATGCCAGCAGATACCTGAAACCATGGGTAGTACCGTACACTATATATATATATATATATATATATATATATATATATATATATATATATATATATATTCTATGTTTTTTCCTACACATACACACATTTTCACTTAGAAGAAACACCGCTTCTTTTTGCCATATATGAATTGCCACCATCACTACTTTTGCACTGTGGGACCATCACTAAGTAAAATAAGGATGACCCGAACACAAACTGTGATACTACGACAGCCGATCTGATAACTGTGATGGGTTCTAAGTGACTAACAGGCCGGCAGCACAGACAACGTGGACACACTGGACAAAAGGATGATTGACATCCAGCGTGGCACAGAGCAAGAGATTTCATCACGCTACTCAGAAGGGCGTGCAATTTAAAACTTATGAATTGTTTATTTCTGGAATTTTCCACTTAATATTTTTAGACCATGGTTGACCATGGCTAACTGAAACCATGGGAAGCAAAACTGCAGATAAGGGGGTGGGGGGACTACTGTATATACGAGTAAGCCCATCGGTAATGCTGAAATGAATTGTCTTAATAGGTGCAAAACTGACTTCTTCCACTGTAGGAAAGTGGATTGAACAGAATTTATTTGCATGTGTATAAACAAGAACTCTACGCATTGCCATCAGTTTTCTACAAGTTAACTTAGATGTACATAATCGCAAAATAGATCGCAGACAGTGAAAGGCAGAAACCCCACAAAATCAAATAACCAAAGGGAATGCTCTAAATACCATATAGTTTTCTGTTAAAAAATATCTAGTAATCTTTCGGTCTATTTTAGTCTTCCAAACTTTTCTTTACAATAGACCTATCTCCAGCCACTGGATTAGGATTTCTGGTTGCTGCTAAAAACTTTCTTGCAAGATGTTGTCAGAGTAACTAAAAGAGGGAGAACTGGACCACCCTGAGCTCACAGAACAGACTGTATTGTGCTTGCTTGCTCATAAAAATTTCTTTTAAAATGTCTACATCTCTGATTAAATTTATCAGGAGCTGGCTTTCATTATAACCTTGCAGCAAAGATACAGGAAAATAGCAGCCCTTATCAATCTCAAATATTTGGGGTTATTAGCTTTACCTACCAAAAATAACCCAAGAGTTGTTCATGTCCAAATTAACTTAGTATCTCCTCAACAGGCAGAAACTGGTATTAGGTTATCTTTTTTTTTTTTTTTCCTTTGAGAGAGGATTATTATTTCTGCTTACTGAAAGTCAGAATTAGCCTTCGTAAAATATTTTGACTGACCTACCAAGGTCTGACAATTAAGATCGCGAACTTATTGCAATGATGTTGCTAACCTTTTATTTTATATTAGAGGAATTATTCACTATGAATTTATACCAACTGGACAAACAGTTAACCAAGTTGACTATTTGGAAGTGCTGAAAAGGCTGCGTGAAAAAGTTAGACGACCTGAACTTTTCACCAACAATTCATGGCTCTTGCATCACGACAATGTACCAACTCACACGGCACTGTCTGTGAGGGAGTTTTTAGCCAGGAAACAAATAACTGTATTGGAACACCCTCCCTACCACCTGATCTGGCCCCCAATGACTTCTTTCTTTACCCGAAGATAAAGGAAATATTGAAAGGAAGACATTTTGATGACATTCAGGACATCAAGGGTAATACGACGACAGCTCTGATGGCCATTCCAGAAAAAGAGTTCCAAAATTGCTTTGAAGAGTGGACTGGGTGCTGGCGTCAGTGCATAGCTTCCCATGGGGAGAACTTCAAAGGTGACCATAGTGATATTCACCAATGACGTATGTAGCACTTTTTCTAGGATGAGTTGACAAACTTAATTGTCCAATATCTGTGTGAGAGCCCAATATGGCGATTTATACCTTGTTCCTAGTTGTACCGTGGCTTGGACGGGACCCACTTAAGTCAAAGGAACAAGAAAACACAACTTTCATTCTTTGCGCATTCCCACCATGCCCCTCACCCACCGTCCCTATGTCTTTATCACAACCTCTTTTTCCAGTGTTCTGGTCAGGTGGCCGTGGGAAGAGCTGGGAGGCAGTTATAGACCTTTAGGCTAAGTATCTCCGAGTCAATATTTTGTGCTCATTTGTAGTAAGACTGTATCACTGGACTCTAAGATACTTTGGCAACAACTACATCAAAATGTAAACACCTATGACCAGTGAGTAAACTAAGTTCAGCTTATCCAGCTTGGATAAAAAACTTAGAATTTCCATACACCTCCGAATGAACTCATAAAAGCAGGCCTCGGAGGAAAGGAGGTAAAACAAAGGCTACGACATATGGTTTATCTTTTCAGTAATTACATTTTCAAATGTAATCCTATACACTTTTTCCCCTTAAATAACGTCTTGTTTAAAACCAAACATTTCTCTGTTAACACAGAGTAGGCAAATGAGAGTCCACACACGGATATTGAGATATGCAGTGGTTTCATGGTTTTGAAAAGTTTGAATTAACATGCTGTACTTGTGGGCTCCCGGAGAATAAGGCTGTGCAAAGGGAAAAGTGGTTAAGAACGAGGCTCGTGTCTTCCACATGGAGAAGCTCTTTCAGGCCACACTGAATTGCAAAATCAGCACTTTTTTTTTTTTTTTTTTGTAGAATGAGAACAGAGCTATTGCGCCCTGTAACATATCTCACGTATCCACATCAGAATGGTCTATTTCTTCACTCCAGAAGGAAACCTGCTTTCAGACACTCCTCCTAAGTAAAAGGCTTCCACGGAGCTCTTTATAGCTCTTCAGTCACTCCAAAGGGAACACATGGATTTTTAGAAACTTTAATACAGCTACCATGACGAACTGCATTTATGGGTGATCACATTGCAAGTAGGTTTCCAGCTATTCTGGGGACAGAATGAGGTTATCACACCTTTCCAAACACTTAAATTTTCTGTTCACCTGTCGAGGAATGTTACCCATTCAGGGGTAAGGGGGGAAAATCACCTTTGCTAAGGTCACTTGATAGGAAATCACATAACAACAGGACAAGAGTTGGGCCGTATATCAGAGCCTCAGAGATGGACTGCTGCAGGCTGAGTAGTAGGAAGGCAGATGACATTTACAGGTCAAGGGAGAGCGGCGGGTACCATGGCTCTGTTTCTTTCAGCCTCCATTCATCCCTCCTTCATTCTGCTGAAGGAGCTGAAATCTACATTTCCCAGACTCCTTCACAACGAAGGCTGTGGATGCAAATTAGGTTTTACATGTCGATGCAGGCATTTGTCTGAGATTTAGAGCTAAGGGGGCTATTTTCGTGCAGATGTCTTGCTGGCAAACCAGGTCACGGAGACGGAACTGTTAAGAGGCCGTTTTGCTGGCATATGCGGGAGTCCACGTTGGATATCAAGACTCGTGGGTGTCAAGAGGCAGTTGTTGTGGCAGTAGCAGGGACCAAGTGACGTAGCAGCAGCCTGCTGAAGCCTTGCCCACAACCATGAGAAAGCCCTATTATGGGCTCTTGACCCCCGTTCTGCAGCCCTTCCACTAATTTTAAAATCACTTTCTGTCTAAAACATCCAGAATGGTTTTGCTTCTTGTGCTCCATTCTAATATGGAAAAGATCTGTGGTCATTAGGAAATGATCAACCGCAGAAAGCCGAGAGCTTAAGTCTCAAAATGTGTAAGTTTGAGAATAAGAGGGGAGTTTACATATCCCCCAACCAGCCTAACTCTCCTCATTTTCAGGGTGAGAAAGTAAGACCTAGAGAAGTTACAAGATTTGTGATAAAAATGAGCGGAGGCAATGTGGTGCGAAATACAAAACACAGGACATGAGTAAGGCATATCCGAGTTCGAAGCCCAGAGCTGTCACCAATTAACCACGTGACCTTAACTTCTCTGAGCCTGTTTTCTTTCCTGTAAAATGGGGGGTAGTCAGGTTGGAACATGGTGGGCACTCAGTTATTCTTAGATTCCTCCATCTCCTTTGCTCCTTTACTCGTGGTCACATGATGTGACAGGCCAACTTAGAACTCAGGTTTCCTCATCACTAGAAATACTTCCTAAGACAGGTGAGAAGCAAGCGCTAAAGATGGTTTCATGTCCGGGTGCACTTTTAGTCTGTGGATAAACACAGGGCAATGACAATCTGGACAGCAACATTGACATCAGGAAAGCTACCCAACAGGAGACACCAGTAGAAGATGAGGACCAAAGCTGAAACTAGGGTCTAGCAATGCTCTCTCCTGGAGCAAAATCAATGAAATAGAGGATTCAACTAGTAAAGGCCTGTGTTAGTCAACTCTGGCTGCCATAACAAAACGCCATGGACTGGGGAGCTTCAATGACAGAAATTTATTTTCTCCCAGTTCTGGAGGCTAGAAGTCCAGATCCAGGTGCTGACAGGTTTGGTTCCTGATGGAGCTCCTTTCCTGTCTTGTAGATGGCTGCCTTCTGGCTCTATCCTCACACGCCTTTCTTTTGTACATGTGCCTGCACATGGAGAGAGTGTTGGTGTCTTATCTTCATTTTATAAGGACACTGGTCCTGTCATATCAGGGTCCCACCCTTATGATCTCATTTAACTCAGTTAACTCCATAAAGTTCCTGTCTTCAAATACAGTCATGCTGGGGGTTGGGGCTTTAATATGAATTGGGGTGGGGGGACAACATTCAGTCTATTACAAGATCCAAGTGACTTGATCAAAGAAAATGAAAGCAGTCAAGTGGTAGAGATTCATGAAGGCAGATAGATGGCTGCTCATGCTCCAAACAGACAGAAAATGGAGCTGGATCCAGCAGCTGGTGTTAAGGACTCCGGCCTGCTATGTCATTCTAGAGAACAGATCTGAATTTCACAGGTAGAGAGCCAAGAGCAGACACAGTCCCCAGGGTTAGAAGAGTATAAGGGCAGAGGGCAAGTCAGACCAGACAGAAGCCTCCTTTTAAGTTCTATTCGACCGTGCTCGGGCAGGATCACACCTAGCAGAGCCTTAGCACCAACCTCTCCATCCATTCCTGAGGCTCTAAAGACGATGCTGGGAAGACGATCAAAGTGATAGCGTATGTTTTAGTTCTCTTTGGGTCATTCTGTGTTGATCTACACTTGTATACATGGAACAACTGTGGATCACAGATCCCGTGGTTTCACACTCTCTCATGCCATACCTTGTGGATGTCCCAGCACATCCATAAGGCTTTTGCTGATTCCCAGAAGCTGATGTCCATCTGGTCATTCTTCCTCCAGGCCTGCAACAGTGCCTCTCTTTCACACAACATGGAAAGAGACACAGACACTTTGCTTCTTTCTCCGTTTTCACACAAACATCCATGAGCATCGTAGCCCCTGCTGAAGATTTGGGGGTCAAGGGGAAAGGGCTCAGAAAGGGCCACTCTGCCATCAGCCGTGTCTCCAACGGCCCTGCCCTTCTCCTCCAATGCCCTTCAGCCCGCCGGCCATGCAGAATAGTTCAGCTCTCTTTAACAACGTCTCCCAAACTTGTATGTCCAAACCCACAAACGTGTTGACTTTGGATGCCACTACAAACAGATCTAAAGCAGATGAAGGTGTTTACTTAAAAACATAAAATCTAATAAAAAAAAGTAAAACTGTAAAATAAATAAACAAACCAGCATTTACAAATAAAGCTGGTTAGTGTTCCTAGGGAAAACGAAACACTCCTCAATCTGAGTTGGTTTAGTCTAGTAGTACAAATAAAAACAGGGGTGGAATTAATTCAACTATCTCAGCAATCAAGAGGAAAGAAATCAATTAGGCTAACAAGGGCCATTTTCATCAGTGCAATACATTAAATAATGTCACTGAAAACAGCTCTGACAGATCTGTCTTTCAATTCCTTACCTTTGTCTTTCTTCTCACTTATCCATTTATTCAACATATATTTATTGCACACTTACTCTTATAGATACTGTAGGCATAGCAGCAAGTAAAACAGCTAGAGCCTCTGCCCTCACAGAGCGTACAGTCTCATAGAAGAGATAGATAGTAAACATGTAAACAGATGCATAAAACAGGGTCACATGATGCTCGGTACTAGAAGGAAAATAAAGCAAAGTCATGGGATAGAGAGTAACTGGGGTAGGTTCTTTAAAGAGAACTCTAGCAAACAATGACCTTCTTAATCAGCAAGAAAAAGGAATGGAGAAGAAAATTCCAAAGCCCTAACATGGGAAGAACAGAGAACGGGAGGAACAGCAAGGAGACTTGTGGAAGGTGAGGAGTGGGGAAGAAGGGATATGATGGGAGGTGACATGTGAGACAAAAGCAGGGACCAAATCACCAAGAGTCTTGTGAGTCAAGGTGAAGAATGTGGATTTTTTATCATCAGCACCACTATATTTCCAACCACTTATTGAACATTTTTTTGACAGAATCAGAAACAGACCTGCATGTTGCATTCTTTTTAATTAGCTGCAATATGGAGCTTCAGTAATAATAGGTGACATTATGAGTAAGTAGAAAGTTAAAAGTATTGAAAGCCCAAAGCACATACACGTAGCCAAACATACACTGAAGGGGTCTAGTCTTTGTCTGATGGGTCTTTGAGATGTAGAAGGGGCACCAGATGCTATTAGGACCCCTGCACTCCCCACTGCCATCTACCCCTAAAAAAACTTATTTCTATAAGCAAGAAAAGAAATCCTTGCAATCCTAGGGCCAGAGCTTCTAATTTCAGACCACAGCTGAAGGTAAGTTCAGCCCTTAGAAAACGTTGGGTTCCCTCATCTTTTAAAGCCAGTACGAGAACCACTGCAGATTTTTCTCTTTTGCTCTGTTCTTGGGATGACTCTGAAGAGAGTACATATGATTTGGGGAAACTGTAATCCTTTCCAGCCCCTAGAGATGGGGAGGAAGGATCAACGGGGTGCCAGAAAAGTGAGCTGAAACCAATTACGGAGTAGGCTTAATAGAAAACCCACTGTGGGATGAAATACTCTCTCTCTTTTTTAATTTATGAAAAGCACTTCCTTGCATGTTCCACCCATCTCCCTTGGGGCTTTTCGGCCCATTCAACTGCATCACTTAAGAATTAATTTTTTCTCCACAGCCAAGGCTATTAAGACAGTAAGAAAAAGACCAGCATCTCCATTCCACGGGTTCAGATGGATCGGCCTCAGAATCTCCTCCTCGTTTATTCCCATGTGATTCTAAATAATTCCCACCCACCCCAATTTTAAAATATAATTGATCTTATCCATTTATCTAGACATCAGCATTGCAGAACAACAGCTACAGTGAAGCCACCAGCTCGCAGATCAAATTTTTCAAGAAAATTCCCCCAAGCTTTACGAGGAACCAGAACAATGCCTAATCTCATGGTTGTTAGTGTATAGTTTTAAATAATGTGGGAAAACCAACCTACTGTGGGATCTCATCCAGTCGCTTATTCTCTCTGGCTCTCAGTTTGTCCACATATAAGAAAATAATTAAATAGGAAAAAAGCAGCATGAACTGAGATGCCCATGAAACATTAACTACCATGGTGAAAAATTACAAACAATTTAACCTCCAAAATGCTACAATCATAACACTATTTTGTTGGCTTTCATCAATCATAACTAGAATTGTATGGCAAATTACTTTATAAGACATGCAAGTACATTGCCTAATTTATAAGCAGCCTAACAACAACAACAACAACAACAACAACAAAAAACAGGCCAATCTATGATTTTTACTTATTTCAATTTTACAGGTAGACATTGAGGCTCAAGTAGGTAAAGGGATTTGTATCAGGTTACACAGGTCGTATGTGACAGAGCCTTACGCAGTCAGACCCAGAGTGAAAGAAAGTAACAATCACAGAGTTTGGATTCAGGCAGGGTTGGTTCTGAATAGTTTGTGAAGGTTGTTTGTCAGTGTAGGTCTCAGTTTTCTAATTAGCAGAACAGGATCGTGAGTGTGTGGTCCAGCAGGAGACTATATGCAGAACGCAGTGCCTAGCGTGGAGTTGTTACAATAAATCCTAGCTCCCTTCCCTTCTCTCTCACAATTGCAAAGCCCACAGCTTTCCTGCTAACTCCACCATGCTACCTCTGCCACCACCAGGAGCAGTTACCAGATAATTCTACTTTTCCCTTATCTGCCTAGTTCCAACAGGCCACCAACTTTATTAATATCCCCTGGCCTACGGCCATCCACTCCCAACTGACAGAGAAAATAGCCTTTCCCTTAGCATCAGAGTTCACTGATGGCCTCGTTCCTTTGGACCCGTGACTTCTGAATTTCTCCTTGTCTCTTTAAGTCTATGGCATTTGTTGACTCCTTCATTGAGCTCCCTAGTGTTGAAAAATAATGCCAATGTTTTTGTTTTTGGTTGTTCCCCCCCCACACACACACACCGTGTTTCTGCATGCTGCATGTCCAGGGTTTTCTGAGTAATCTGGATTAAAAGATGAGTGAATTAAAAAAAAAAAAAATGAGTGAATGGCATACGAAACCTGGAAGTTAAAGATGACAAATGACCCAGGAGAGATTTACAGATTGATCTTCTCTGGAGCCATTTGTTCACATTCCAAAGGGTTGTAACACCCTCGGGACCTTCCCCTTCTCTCCTCCGAGAAGGTTTTGATTATATTAGAGAGCAAAGGTTTCTGTCCTTTTCTCAGAAGGAAAGCCAGCTGTGCAGCTTCTCCTATATGAGCTCCAGGACTCATAATTTCAGGGCTCCTCTCCTCTATTTTAGACCCCATCCTCCCAGCCATTCATGCACGTGGTGGTTGCTTTATCATGTGACTCTGAGGGGGAAACGGGGGCATGGAGAACTGGTGCCAATATAGCCTGTGAGTAAATCAACCAGTCTGCCTCTGATCCAAAAACCTTGTGTTTACGATAAGAATAACACAGATAAATATAAATATAAAATATCATTTCCTTGGCTTGATTTCTTATTTAAGACCCTAAACTGAACCCTAGACTTCATTTAGTGAGGATAGGGAAAATATAAGAGGAAATGAAGGGGTAAGAGGGACCCACCAAATTCAACCACTACTAGTACATGTGATATCACGACATAGCACTTAACTGTTTGAACTAAGTACAGAATGTAAAATGATCTCTCAGGCCATTCATGCATTCCTTGACCAGAGCAAAGGAGCTTCCCACCAAACGAGGGCCCCCATCACAGAGGAGTTGGACAGAACAGGACAATGGCGCTTCTTGCCCTCCTCTACTTGCTTCTGTCAAGATGTCAGCAGCAGAAAAAGTCTGCTCGACCCAATTACAATCAAAATCTTCAGGATCTGGCAGCTAACTGTTTTTGCATGGCTGCTTTATAATGACCTTTCTGAGCCCAAACTGTCTTCTGTCTGCATTCAGAAGCATACAGGAAGTCAGTCTCAGGAGGGTTTGGTCAGAGACCTCTGGGATAGTCTCAAAGTGCCCTGGGACCAGGTCACCACAAGACTGACCGAATCGATACAAAGGAGTCTCGTTGGCAAGAGCAGTGAGTGAAACCTGAGCCAGCCTGTGAATGACCTCCATCTTCTGTCTCTGATGGGTTCAAGTTCCCAACACAGCTTTGCCCTCAGACTTTAGATTTCTGGGGCCCCTCAGGACAATTCTTGGTTGTCCTTCTGTATAAAGCCTGGAGGGACCCTGCTTTCGAGCTGCATCACTACAACCCAGATCCGAAGCAGTCCGCTGCTCGCCTGGCAACTCTGCAATCCAATCTGTCTGGTCTCCCGTCTTACTGCTAACTCCAATCAGGTCAGCGTTTGACAAAAGTGGAAACTTGGAAAACCTGGTTTCTCTTATCATCTCAAAGGTAGATTTATTCTATGACTTTGGACAAGTCATTCAACCATTCTGATCTCTGTTCTTTTAAAACATAAGTAGCCAGCATGGCTTGTCAGCACATAGCAAACCATGCTTCCAGGGACAGCATTCAGTAAATTATGAAAACCCTCGGGAGGGGTTAGTTTATACAAAGCAAGCAAATTCCAACCTTGGAGAGGTTAATCCCTTCATAAAATAGCATAAAAATACTGAGGCACTATGTTTCAAGAGGATGGAATCCAACGCTAGCTTGATTGTTCTGCCCTAAACCTCAGCCAATGTCATAAGCCAAAAAAACCTTAATAATTAAACGCATTTGGATAACACAGTGGCAGAAGCAACTTCCTAAACACTGGAAATTACATCTGCCCCCAATGGTCTTATTCTGTTTGCATGATGGCATGAAAACTAGCAGGGCAAAATTGTTTTGTAAGGTAATTGACCTGTATGCCAATATATCACCCTCAGTATTTTTCATTTTCTGAGGAGCGATAGAAAAGATCAGTGCTCTGTCCCCATTTGGGGGGACATTAGCAGGACTGAACATCTCAATAAATCTTATTTACAGGGAGAGGCTTTGGATAAGAGCAATGATCACTTCAGCCGACGCAGTTACAGTTTGGTTGCAGTGAGTAGACAGGCTGATTGTTTCTATCTTATCTGATTCCTACATCATTGTAGACTTGGCTTCTGCTGGGACACTGGCCTCTCTGCTCTGGGGCTGTTGGGTCACAGAAGCCCACGACTCCCACCCATCTCCCTTAGAAGGAACATCTAGGCAGCTCTACTCTTTCCTGGGCGAGAAATGACAGAGACCGTCTGAGGCCCCACATTCGGAACGAGCATGGTCTCTGTTCCATAGCGCATGCATCTACACATTCTGGCACTCAGCTTTCATGACTCAGCCGGCTTTGCTGTGCAAGGAGAAATCCGCAAGGTCACCCCATTTGCTGTTATCAATCCGGGATGAGCGTGTTGTGTTTAAGCAAAGTGCAAGGCTGTTTTATCGGCTGTTTTACAAGCTGAACATTCCCTTCCCACCCAGAATGGCCAGTTAATATACCAGGGCTAAATATTTGGAAAATTGTTCTACCATAAGGGTGCAGCAAATGTAGAACAGAAAAAGCAGAAAGATCTATGCCCGGGTAGATAGTGATCTCAAATTCACTCATTATTCATACGAGTGGAAGAAACACAGGGCCCGGAAGCAGGTCAATGGAGTCCATAGAGGCCATTCCTTTCCAGTGTGTTTTTTGGTTTTGGTTTTGTTTTTTCCTGGGGCAGCATCTAATTGCTTCTGTGCTGCTTACAGTTGGGCCTGGAATTCTGCTCTGTTCCAAATATGTGCTATTCTCAGAAGAAAAAGAAAAGTTCCTGGTATCTGTTCTGCATTTAGATGGTTGTGCTTCAAATCCTACTCAGCGTGCGGGCAGACATGGTTCTGACCAGAGGTGAGCTACACAGAAGTCTCATGCTACTTCCCAAGGGCTCCTTTCCACTCAGAGAGGCGAAGAGCTACTTTGAACGCCAGGTTTGTTTATCATTTTCCATGGGAGGTGTATGACTGGGAAGTGGTAGGGTGGTCAGGTGGGGCAGATATTTTTTAAAAAGAAAACATGCTCCCTGCTTCTGAGGAAAATAGAAGGGTAGAAAATGGCCCAGGCATTACCTCCTTTCCAATCATTGAAATCTTTCCTCATTTTTCTTTCTTTTCCTTTCTTTCTTCTTTCCTTCTTTCCTTTCCTTTCTTCCCTCCCTCCCTCCTTTCCTTCTCTCTCTCTCCCTCTCCCCTCTCTCCCCCTTTCCCTCTCCTTCCTTCCTTTTTTCTTTCCTTTCTCTTGTTTGTTTTTCAATATCCAGAGCCTACTCGAATAAATGCACCTTATCTGGGAAGTTTTATTTTCCCCTGGTCCTTCTTGTTCTGAGGAGATTTCCAGTTTCTTCAGAATAGTTCTTGGCCCTCACTTGCAGACTCCTTCAGGAGTCTGGGAAGCTAACCATCACAGCACCCCAACTTCTTGACACCAAACCCCTCAGTGCCCAGGGCCAGCCAAGTCAGCAGCTGCTACAACTGAGAAAACTGGAAGAATAAAACTTGTATTCCCCCTCAAGGAACTCACAGCCTTGCCATGAAGGCAATATCTATTCAGATCAAACAATTAATTAAAACCACATGACAATATGTTAAGAGTTATGTGAAGATGTGAAGTCATTCATTAAAACCTAGTGCGAGGCAAAGGCCAGGTTGTGAAGTTGTACAGCCAGCCAGTGGTGCCTAGGAAACGTGGGCTCTCCTCCTTGCTACACTTCAGATTTTCATACTAATTAATTATTCCCCAAAAGGTGGGTAAGCGCCACACATTCTTTGCGGAGCAAATAGAATTACTACCATTCTGGGGTCCATCATTTTCTTTCTTTATTTATTAGGATCCCTTGGAGGCTTCATATCCTGGTATTATCACACAAAAGGATCTTTCCTCTTTTATTTTAATTTCAATCCATCAAGTAATGAAATGATGCATTTGGGCTGGAATTCTCTCCTTCTTGGGACTGAACATTAATCATCCAATGAGCTCGTCTGTTCTTCCTCAAAGCAAGGTTGGGTCCATCTAAAGCACTAGTCTCACACATGAGAGCTAGACAGCTTTTGACCACCATGGGCTGCCTGCAAAACAGAACGGAGTTTTCAAAGAGTGCTATTCATTAGCTCCCAAATCCTATAGTACGTCTGCCTTGGGTTTATTAGTTCAGTGAAATTTTGATGGATTTTAAAATATATATAAATAACTGTAGTAAAAAGCCTGTGTAGATTTCACCCACACATGAACTGAAGAAACTAACAGGCACAAGTGCTATGAATACAAACACACCCAACTGGCTTTGTTTGGTGGGATGATGATTTCACTCTTGGAAGCCTTGCTACCCTTGGATATGCTTCCTTTCTTTTTCTTCTAATATAATAATTTCATATTTAAAAAGGTAAGACAGAATGGTGTCTCATTGACTTACGCCTCTATAAATACCTACCAAGAGGAAAGCAGCTTAGGGTAGAAATAAAACATAAAATCTTGAGTCAAGGTAAAGTGAAAGGATTTATGAATTCGCCAAAGAATTTTAGCCCAATAACCTTGATCACGCGACAAACACCAAGCATATATATCTGTGGACACCAGAATCTCAGAGAGTCATGACAAAAAAAAGCAAGACTGGGAAAAGAAACTTAAAAGTAATGAGAAGAAATGCGGAGGAAGAATGAAGAACAGAGAAAGCAAGAGAGTGAGAAATAAGAAAGTTCTGCCAATGTAATGAGTTAACAGTTTCCTAGATTTGGGCTGTATTACCCATGCCTTGGATTTGGAGGAAGAATGTGTTGTATGAATGATAATAACTTCCCAGATCTCGTGGCCCATTCAGAATTAAACTTATTTCTAACTTGTTAGCACTGGCAGAATCTTAGAGACGTTCTAGTTCAACCTCCACATTTTACAGATGAAGAAATTATGACTCCGAGAAGTAAACTGGTTTTATAAAAATCAGAAGATCTGGGCCTAAATTTCAGAATCTATGTCCTCACCCGAGCTTATGTCCGCTAAACTTCTTTCTTGACTTTTGGTGGAATCTGATGGGACGCCCATCATTTTGTATGCCCTCCTCTTCATCCTGCACTCCACCCCACCCCAACACACATACACACATACTTCACACACTTGTACCTCTGTGAAATATGAGTTCTTCATCTGTTAGGATGGGTTGGCAAGGAGTCTATGTTGACCACCCAATGCTTGCAAACTGAATGCACAAGCCCTAGGCCAGTGACTGCATGGCACACCCAGCTATTCCATATGCCTGCATGGAACCTTTGAGAAACTCCTGATGGAATTTCCCAGGTTTCTTCTCCCTGACTCCACCAAATCATTGCACAACACGAACCCAGCTGTGTGGAGGAGCAAGAATCTGTGGGGCTGGTGGCACTCCCCCCAGGGATTCATTTAAGGTAGTCCCGCTGTTGTCACCGCTGACTGGGAAATAGCCATTTGTTCTGCTAGAATTTTTGGAGTCAGTGGGCTTCTTCCATGACACATAACATATATATAAACACTTTGATTCAAACATGTCACCTCTGGGCACTACCACCCCCACACATACACCTCCGCCCTCTGTTCCATTCATGTTACACATGCTCCACCCATTGTTTCCACCCTTAGCTTAAAGACAAAGCCCACTAACTTACTGTAAAAGGCCAAAGTGAAACAGTAAAAAAAAAAACAAGAAAGAAAAAAGAAAACCTTCATTCTAACTTTTTTTGTAAGGGGGCTTATGATGTGATGTGCTTTCCTTCACAGGAACATGCTGTCACTGATAAGCCATCAGAGGAACTTGAGTTTTGAGATGCTGTCCTAGATAAGGATGGATTCAGGCGATTGAAATTGGGTGGGTAGGATACTGGGATCAGAGGATATGGTGTCTATCCTTAGAATATTTAATGACAGAAGAGCAAACGTTCAGGCCAAGAATTATAAAGACATTCATGGCTGTTATATAGAAGAGGAAACTTCAACTTAAGACAAACTTCAACTTAAGAAGAACCTTCTCATGAAATAGACTAACTACGACACTCTATTATTTCAATGAAGGTTGGATGACCATACTCCTGGGAGGAATTCTTCAGAGAAAGACTGGAGAAAGACCCCGAAGCCCTCCCAGCTCTCCACACCTGTGGCGATTGAAACCCCTCTGATGGTTGGTTAAGAATATTACATGGCTTTGGAAAGGATCAAATGACCTGAATGAATGACACAGGGACTGAAAATGGATTCATTAGCAGAATGTTCCCACCGTGGGGTGACTACAGCTCACAGAGCACGCCGACGCTAATGAAACCTTCAAAGACCTTCTACAATGAGTAGATCAGAATATTTTATAAGTAGCACACCAAAAAACGGATTTCATTCCACAGTGCCTGAGCATACTTGAAAGTTTATTCCCTGGGGAAAAAGCAACTTTTAACCTAAAATTGGGGAAACAATGGTCCCTACGTCATACAGGGTATGCAATTTCAATGCGGCAACGTGTAAAACTTGCTGAGCACACTGCCTAGCACAATTAGCAATCATCGAATGCTAACTATGTATCTTATTTACAATCCGTATTGATTTTCTCAATAAGCCATTTCTTACTAGGTCTGGTAGGTAGCGAACACCCACTAGAACAGAGGTGTACTTCGTGAACACTCCATCACATTGCAGAGCCTGAAGGACTGAACAGAGTATCATGCAGATATCCCAGGCTCATGCCTACAGCTTGGTGGTATCAGTGTCTCTTGGCCTGCCCTAGCGGGGATAGACTCAGAAGGAAGTCTCAAAGCAAGGACTCACAAGGCTCTATTTTTCTAAGAAATAAAACCTGATGAAGGTAGAATAAAGGGGGCAAATAGAAAGAACTGGGTCAAGAGAGACTGGGTACACAGATTTTTTTTGTGTCACTGATTTAGTGGGTTAGTGTTCCCTTGTATCATGCAGTGTTTTCCAGCTGGCTCAAAGAAGTAGAGAAATTAGGGCCAAACATTTGGTGAGTTTCCTAATGAAAGACATTAAACAATAGCTGCTTTGGCTTTTTGTAAGCAAAGATGTGTTAGTTGAACTCCAAAAAGAGACGCCAGTCTTATTCCATTCCTTATTCATGGACCTAAAAAGCCAGACTAAGGTGAGCACCCCCAAAGTTCCCATGTGACTGCTCTTTCAGTTCACCAGAACAAAAACAGCAATACACACGGAGAGAGACTCTTAAATAGTGACTTCTGAAAAACGAGCAATAGATACTTTCTACCAACAAAACAGAGGCATACATTGCCCAGAGGCAGATGGGTAAATGTCCCTAGCTCCTATTCACAACAAAAGACCAAAAACTGGAAAGCTTAGATGCTTATAGGGCTCTACTCAACTCACACTCATTGGATGACACAATTCAATGGGGGATAAACGCACTTAACTGACCATCTAGCCAAGGTTTCCATTCCAGGGACCAGCCTTGCAGTGACCACCTGTGTGTCCTTGGCTAAAATCAGTGCAAAGAAAACCGACAAGATGAGGTTCCAAAGCCCAGATGTTTCTGGACATTAATTTTGATGAAGTGTCTGGGACACCCCGATGAGTTGTTCCTAGACACAAAAGAGTTAAAATGCTCTCTGGTCACCTCCACTTCACAGGCCATGAATTCCACTTCACCCAGAACGAAAAGGAAAAAAAAGAAAGAAAATGACGTGCCCACAGCACCTACAATAATGAGTCCTCTTTCAGCATAAATGATCCAAACTAAAACCACAGAGCAGATGGCAACCCTTTAGTGGAATATCCTCTGACTAGGATATTGGCAGTGCCTTGGAGTCTCAGCATTTTGATGTAATGATAAAATGGGGTGTAGAGTAGGCAGAGTTCTCACATGGCCCCCCAAGATTCCTGCCCCCCAGATGTATATGTCCTGTATAATTCCCTTCCCTTGAGTGTAGGCAGGACCTGTGAATATGATGGAATAATTGCTCCGTTAATTAGCCTACACTCCATAAGATTCCACTGTAAGACTGGAGAGTCTTCTCCTGCTTGGAAGAAGCCCATGGCCCCTGGTGAGAAGGCCATGCAGCTGGGATCTAAGGGTGGCTTCTAGTCACTGACAACAACCCCAGCCAACAGCAAGCAAGGAAATTGGACCTCATTTCCTATAACCACGGGTAAATGAATTCTGCCAACAACATGAATGAGTTTGGAAAAGGACTCTGAGGTCCAGAGAGACCACACCCTGTTGATGCTTTGATTCCAGCCTAGTGATACCCTGAGCAGAAAACTCAGTCAAACTATACCTGGACTCCTGACTCACAGAGACTGTGCGATAATAAACATATGTCACTTTAAGCCACTAAGTGTGTGGCAATTTATTACACAGCAATGAAAAACTAACAGAACCCCAGCTGAGTGGCTGTATGTCCTGATTTACCAACTGTGTGACCTCGAGCAGGTGACACGAGTCTGTGAGCCTCCACTGTGTCATCTCTAAAATGTAAATGATGAACATACCTGCTCAGTTGTTCTCATATGTTTGAAGCGAGGATGAAAAGAGATTATTATTTAAGGAAGGTGTTATTTTGAAAATTGTGTGGCACTAATCAAGTAATTGGTAAGAGTCACCCCAAATCTTGGAGGTCTGTGGAAATTCCAAGGTCAATATGGGCTAAAGGCAGGGCCACAAACTCTGGCTGCAGCCTTTCAAACCAGGGTGGGATTATAGAAGCTCCTGTTCCCACGACCTCTCTCCAAGGCACCAGCCAGAGGAAGCTTGGGCTCCTCCAGGAGAAGGTGTAAATATGGGCAAACTTTCTTTCATGGAAACTGGCAGAGCCTCACCCTACAAGCGATCTACCTCTCTCTGCTGTGTACATCTGCTGTGCCAAGTGCTAGGTAGGCACTGCGGACCAGGAAGCAACAAAGCCAACTTTCCCTTTGTAAGCCAGGAAGACACAGCTAAGAGATGAGCAGTTACAAACAGTGTGAAATACTGTACTAGACGGTTGGCAGGTAGTTGAGTGACAGATAATGGGACAGATAGTGGAGGAGCACCTGCTCGTGTCACGTCATGGGGACGTCCGGGAAGGTGTCCCAGAGGAAGGCAGGCTTGAGTTGATTAGTACAGAACAGTTGGGGGGAATTAAACTGAGGAGATGGACAGGAGACGGAGGAAGAGACATTTTATGGGAAATGGTTGGATTAAAACACAGAAGCTTAAAAACATGACCGTTTTAGGGACAAGCACATTAGTGCCATCTGGCTTGATGAAACAAAACACAAAGGTACATGACAAAATTACAGAATTGAGAGTCAAGGAAAGACCAGACCCTGAAAGATCTTATATGCTTTACTGAAGAGTTTTGTATGTATTGTGAAGGTGACAAGAAGTCCTGATGGTTTTTAAAGAGATTGGCATATTATTAACCTTGGGCAGCGGTATGGATTATGGATTGGGAAGAGGACAGAATCCACCTTGACCGTAATTTGAACAATTTAGGTAAGAAAAGATAAAGACAACATCAGCACAGACGAAAAGAAGAATGAACTTCAGAGCTGGCAAAGAAGGTAGTAAAAGCAGGATTCAATTGGCCGGGGTGAATCTAGAAGAAAGACGGCAGGGTTTCCAGCCTGAGCAACTGGGTAAGTGCAAGATTAACGAGTACTCCAGCTTTCACCCTTCTAGAAGGGAGAGAACTTGGGTGAAGGACTTGAAGGGTTTCCCAAAACTTGTCAGGAAGTAGGAGGACGAGATTATTAATACAGCCAGCCATTCAATTTACGTCCTAGATCCACCGAGGTAAAACATTGCCGAGAGATTTTTTTTCCTCACTAAGAAAAGAGTGGTTTGGGCAACAAAAGTCCTTTCTGGGACTGGAGCAAAGCAGTAGTTCTTACTCAGATGTGTCCCCTTTTGCCTTGAGTGGCTGGGAGTATCGATATTCAATAAGCACATCACAGGTCAGTTTCCTAACGGATGTGTCCCCCATCTTGTTACCCGCTAACCGTAAGGATCTAGAAAGCAGAATCAAGCACTTATTGACTGGTTGGCTTCTTGGCTTAGGAGTTTAAGATAACCCTGGTGTAGGCCGGCACATATGCACAATTTTTAAAGGAATCATAAAGCGTCTCAGATAACAGAAGAAATTTTCATCTTCAGAAGTTACTCCTGCAGTAAAGGAGGCGAGTGCGGGGAGTACTCAGGATTGTCAACATGTTTTAAAATTCAGTTTGTAGAATCACGTCATGCAAAATGATGTTTTCAATTACTCCTGCTTTTAAATTGAATTTTGCCCGAAAATAAATACACCATACCACTTTCAGTGCGAACACCCTGTAAAAGGCACTGAGAATGTGGAATCGATTTTTAGATTGTGCACATGACCTTGTACGTATTTGCCAAATCACACGACTCCTTTTAAAACAAATCTCAAGGCGGTCACCTGCTGGGGAGCATTGCTTTGTTTTATTATCGAACTTGCTCCAACCCACCAGCGCGAACCCAGATCCGCCTTTCTCAGTATTCATGGTTGTGGCTTGTATATTTATTGGTCCCCATGCGTAGTTTTTACGGAATATGTTGTCTTTCTTCTGCCTGTTGGATTGGGCCCATCTCTATTTCTTTACTAAATGTTCCCAAAGCACAATAAATACGGTCTTATCATTATGTCTAATGTCATTATGTCTTATCATTATGTCAGCTAGCCCTGTTTATTATTATTCAAGCACTAAGCAGACTGAATAACTGCAAAAAGGAGGGGGTTTTTTAAATTATAACTTTCTTCTTGACCTAGAAATGGATGGTCACATCGCCTTCATTTTTCTTTTCCTTTCTTCTCCATTATAATGGAGGGAGGGGGACACAGTGACAAAGTCTTTTTGGATTGGGAATAGTCGAGCTCAAGTTCCTGTTAGAGGGGGTGGGCTCCGCTTGGAGAGAGGTCTACAAGCTGGGTCGATGCCAGAGATAGGAGCAGGACAGCGGGGTAGAATGGGAGCTGAGAGGTGACCCTACAGCACCCACCCTTCCGTGGGTCAGCGTCAGCCCAAAGAGCAAGGGTGAACACGGCAGCAGGAGCAGCTGGGTTAGTGCCTGGGAGGGTCAGATCCAAGATAGAATCAGACTCGAGGAAATGGTTAACCACAACAAGCGTTACTGCAGAGCAAAGAGCACTATCTATTGCAGCTCACCCTTTGACGTGGTTCCCACATCATTGTGGCCGGTGGAGGTGGGGAACCATGCAACCAAGAGTGAGTAGGATTCTATTTTTACATAGCAGGTGAGGAAACACAGGCTATGGCCTCTTACAGAAGCCTGTGAGTGAGGTTTCTCACTTTCCTATCATCCTATTTTCATTCAACTCAAGCCAGCCAGCAGATGCTTGCCCCCGAAATCGCTACCTGATTTTATTTTCAGTTTGGGAGTCTACATTAGCTATTTCATTCCCTAACTCACCACCAAAGTTTTGACTAGGAGACTTATTTATTCAGCAAACAGCTGAAAGACTTTGGGGTGGGATGGGGAGAGGTGAGAAAGAAGAATGCAATTAATCAACGGATGTTCCATCTATAAGACACATAAATGGTTTAACTGTTCCCCACCTAAACGTACTACAATGTATGATCGTTCACGCTCCCTCTTCCTGAGAGTCCAAAAATATAAGAATCGGCCATATATCCTAGTATGTTTTCTAGGATTCAGTAATTTCTCTTTGCAAACGTTTTTGTCTTGGGCGGTTTTTCACAGCTTTGGAAAATGTGCACACTCTGGCTTCAGATGGCGTGGGCTTACCTCTGTGGACCTTTTCTCCAAGATATAGACAAGAGGAGGCCATGCTGGAAAGCTCAGCTTACATAACCTCATTTGACAAATATGATACATGCCCCAAAACTTGACATTTCGCAATACAAACTTTTTATGGAGCAGCTTTATGTTTTAAACACAACACAGCATTCAAAGAATGTGTGATCTACCAAGCACCTCCCCAAGTCCCAAGGGTTTAGTTAAAAAAATACATGGGGGAGAAATAAAGCTCCTTCACAGAATGGCACCAAGTCCACTGCTCCCTCTTTGATGCCCTCCTCTACCCTCCTGTGTTGTCCGGGTGGCCAGGCTAATGTCCTTGACGATTCACTCCCAGGGACTGGCGGAAAACCCCTCCTTTGATGTGAGAAGGAATGCATTGAAAGTTCTCTCTGGGGCCGAATAATCATTATCTCAGATGAGATAATGAATGAGAAAATGCTCTGTAAACCATAATGTCCTAAATGTTAGAGATTGCTTTATTACTAGTAGTAATTTATTTATTAGTATTGTTCCTACTATTAATAAAATGAGTCACCAAGCTTCCTGTTCCAGTTCCAATTTAGGCTACAACGGTGCAGAAAGCTATGGTGTGAGAGGCTATGAGAAAAACAGACTGCTCTAGACTCTCGGAAGAGTCGCCATGTTTACAAGAGCCCATCAGGACCCTAACTCACGTTAAAAGTAATTTTCCATTCTTAAATGGTTCTCCTGTATCAGTGATAACACACCCATGAATTCCTGTTGGGAAAAGACATTTCTTTCTGAGATGTCCAGGAGAGATCCTCTCTTCCTATCGAAAAGGCTTCAAGTCCTGGCTGCCTGCCCCCACCACCCGAGGCTGGTTCTCAGACCCCTCCCCTTAAAGTTTCCCGACCATCTCACAAATTGGAATCACCCAAAAAGAATTAAAAGAAAAAAAAAAAAAGATATGATTCAAGCGAAAATCTGAGTAAGCAAACGGCTTTGGCACCACGAGACATGGAAAGTTGAGTCTGAAGCCAGAGGTGGTTACTCGACTTTGCCCATAATTCTACACAGACAGTTACACGCAGTGAACTTGGGGGGCTCAGATGAGAGCAATGAGAAACTCTTTCAAATTTTCACTTTTGAGTATTTTTCAATAAGTAAGTCTATTTAAGCTCCAATGGAGCAGACAGCCAAGTACGTCCTCAACCAGGACTTTAAAAAGAAAGAAATAAAAAGAATAATTTATAACGATCAAAGATAAAGTAAAATATTAGTCTGGAAGAAATACAATTTCAGGTTTAGAAGTTGGTTTTATAAGGGAGATAATCTTCCCCTATGTTTTTCCAGGCCTATAAATGCAATTTTTATTTCATTTTTACCCCAGCCCTTGGGTTGCTACAAAGATCGAACATGGGGAAGACTATTTCATTTCTTTTCCAGGGGGGCACTTGGCAATAACATTTTGCAGACCCACCTTGTACTGTTTACGAGGATAACTTGGAAACGCCCTGCTAGCGGCAGCCTGTGAGGGGATCTAATCTTTTCTTTTACAGTCTAGCAAACACTTTCTTGGGGCAGTCTCTGCCTTTGGTCATTGTCTGCCATTGTGTGTCTTATGCTCATTATCAACAATTAACACAAGAACAGATAAGATCTTGGCTGTTTCAGCCTTAGGGAAAGACTGATTTTTTTTTTTAATGCCAATTAGAATATAAAACTTGATACCAAACCCGTCACATTAAAGTCACAGGCAGTTCTGAAATATGTTCAATATAAGCAACAACTCTGGTTTACAACATTCTGCTCAAATCTCTCCTCTGCACTTCAGAGGGTCCAATCAGGGCCTATTCCAGAGCAACAGAAAAAAGAGATATGCCACCCCCGTGTGCAGTTTCACCTGCAGCAGGAGAACCAACTCAGAAGAAATTTTTTAAAAATAGCAAATGTTGGGCCACATTTTTGTATTCCTCTTGGTAACAGCTTATTGAGTTCCATGGTAAACATCTATAATCATGCAATTTAATGATCTACCTTATCGATTAAAAGAATATAACTGAGAAAAAATGGCACTGCTTACCAACCTCTAAGCATAACTGACAAATAGACACCAAGAGACAGGGAGCTAATCTTTTATCCTAAATTAGATTGCCAGCGATACTGAGAAGCTGGTCCAATTCTACTTCACCCACAGGACAGAGTGCTTATAATGCCCAAACTATTTCCACAAATATCCACCAAGGAACTTGTGCCATTACAGGAAACACAGGCACAACACAAAAAGTCACCTTTCTCATTTAATCTGCTAATAACACATTTTTCAGGGAACCTCAGGACAGCAGAGATTTACTCGGACAACGAGGTAAACGTACAATAATGATTATTTCCAAGTAAGGCCCTGGTGATGAAAGTGGGTTTGATTTTTACTTAATGTAAGTTGAGTGCTTCCAAATCAGCCAGACCTCAGTTGAAGACCAGGCTCTGGCACTAACTAGGTGTGTGACTTTGGACAAGTGACCTAACCTCTCTAAGCCACTTTCTTTACCTGTAAAAATGAAGACAATTATGGTATCTATCTCATAGTCTTATTGTTACGATTAAATGAGTTAATAGATAAAAAGCATTTAAAGCAGTGTCAGGGACACAGTACCCACGCAACAAATGCTAACCATCATTAATCGTTACATCCCCAGACCTTTCTCCTGCTGTGTTCTGATTTTCTGCAGCCATGATTAGCTTTCGTTATCACTTAAAGGAGGCAGTATGTGCATTTCTGAGAAAAAGGTCACCTCAGGAACAAATAGAAAAACACTGATCGAGGATCAGGAAACCCACTCATTTACTTTGGAGACAGAGTTCCATTTTTCTAGAGCTCTAAAGGGAGCTGGAGAAAGCAGAGCACAATGTTTTCATTTCCTACGTTCATTTCTGGCCCTCTAATGTGTCTGTGAACAGATTCCAATGATATATTTCCCAACAGGGAAAGCGGCTTCTTAAACCAGAGCATTGCAAAAAAAAAAAAAAAAAAAAAAAAAAAAAAAAATTGCTAGAGCCCTACAATGCTCCCCTTCACCCCCTACCTGCCACCAAATAAACATAGCTGGTCTCTCACCTCCGCTGAAAATGGAAGGTATGCAGTCAGCCTCTGTGTATGTTCTGCTTCCTTGGAAGGGCCTTTCTAGGAACAGAGACAGGCTGAGTCTTTTTTGCTTGATAGAGAACCATACTGCCAACAGATTTTGGGACCAATGCTTCCAACTGAGAATGGTTAACCAAACTGTCAAGGGAGGATTCTAGAAGGAATACCGGAGGCACATTCCGAGCATGGGCTTTTGAGGCCAACAGATCTGGCTTTAAATCTTAAACCATGCTGCCATTTATTAGCTTTCTGATCCAGGGCAAATTAGTTCACTTATTCTCCCCCGTTTCTCCATTGAGGTGGACTATTCATCCCAGTTTGCCTGGGGCAGTTCTAGAGTATCCCAATTGTCCTTCGATCATTAATAAAAGCTACCTTATCATTCCAAAAGAGCTACAGTTTGGACAATAAATTATATGGCCACCTCATTCTTCTGTGAAATTAAAATAATCGTCACCTCACAGAGTGGTTGTGAAGGCTAGCCACAATGTATATTAATTGCTACCACAATGCCTTGCACACAGAAAATGTTCAATAAAAACTAGTTCCCTCTTTATCTATTTTCTTCACATCCACATTCCCCAGTACAGAAGCCATTAGCCTCACATGGCTATTGGGTACTTGAAATGTGGCTAGTTCCAGTTGAGGTGTACTGCGAATGTAAAATAACCCAGACTGTGAACATTTAGTACAAAAAAAAGAAGATAAAATATCTCATTAATAAGTTTTATATTAATGACATGCCCAATAATATAATTTTGGATGTATTAGATTAAATAAATTATTAAAATTAATTATGCCAAGTTCTTTTTATTGTTTTAGTATGGCTACTAAAAAAAATCTTTTTTTTTTTAATTAAAATTACATCTGTAGCATGCATTATATTTCTACTGGGCAGCACTGATCCAGCTGGTTCATTTATGTCACTGCTACCTGTTCACACACCTCATCCCACCACCACTTTCCCACTCTACCCCTCTAACTCTTCGTGCCATAGCTCAAGGTGAGAATCAGGGACACTTTTCATCACATGTGCCAACATGTCTTAAATTTATTCTGGGAGTTTTAATGTAAAAGGGCAATAAACGAAGGGGCAAAATAAAATTGACTTTGATCATGCCTCTCAGCAATGATTTGTCCTTAGGGACCGACACACTGACCTTGAGTACATTAGGAAAGCTGCAGAGACTGGGCCAACTTTGGAAAATGTCCATGTTGGCAAGAAAAATGGAGCTTGGTTGGCCAGAAAAGATATCGCAATCTCTCCCTGGATCGGATTTGCTAATTCTTGTGAATGCTTATGAAATACGTTGGGTCCCAAAGCTAAGTAACATAAAGAACTGGGGCCCACACATATGCCGTAGGTGCTGGCTGCCTCTTTGAAAAGAAGCATTTCATTTCATGCACGATCACCAACGTTGAGCCCCCAAAATATCTTCCTAGAGAATTGAAACAGCCTTTATTTAGACTGACTCATGCCAATGGCCCTCATATATGGGTGTAAGAGTTGCAGAGAGCTAAGTAAAGAGCAAATTCACTCTAACCCCAACATGACAACTGAATCCAATCAATGCCCATGGCACATGAATACAGCCCGTTGAAAAACACCAATGTTCAATTTTTAAAATATTAGCAAGTTGGCTTTTTGAAACATTTTCACCAAATAATCAACTTAAAACCTTTCCAGATATACAATTTTTTTCATTAAGTTTTTGTCTGGAGGAACCCTATTGGTTGAGCCGGTTATCCTGGCATCACATGCCAACTCTGTCACAGAGGTAAAGAGAAATGATCCAAATTGGTCTTTTTAGCACAGCCAAAAGAGAGCTGCAGTCAGTGTATTGAATCTTGCACATTTCCACCAGTTGCTTTAGCTCTGTGTGGACATAAACACGTTGACATTACTCCTCCGAAGAGTGCCGTCTTTCCTGAAGGTTTCATAGTATTGCAAGAAGGGTAACGGGGTAACGACAGACAATATGAGAAGTACGTGTTGGATAGAGCTAATCTTTAATGTGTTCCATGAGATGCTTTGTGTCTGAGCTCCACCAGCTCTCATCAGCTCACCCCTCCACCCACTCACCCCACAATCAAATAATTCCCCTCTCTTTGATAAGGAGCCAACGGGGGACAGGCAATGGTTTGGAACAATAGCATCTGAAGTGGAAGAAAACACAGAGGGCCTCTCACTTTCCCTCTCTAACCACAACAATTGGAGGAGACTTGGGCCTGAAAAATCTATCTGCTACTAAATGGCACCCAGATGGAGATCACAGCTGCTCCCTGGTACCAGCTGTACCTGGGCCCATTCATCTTCAGAACACGCCCGCAGCTGAGGAGAGAGGAAAACTGGGTTGACAGAGCAGTTCAAGAACCGCTCTTTTCTTCCACACACTTTTCCTTTTATCTTTCCCCCTTCAGTTTCAGAGCTTCTTGTTCTCACCTTCATGCTGTGGCAGTGATGACAAAAGAAAACTGGAGCCCAGGAAAACCAGTGGTGAGTAATAGCCCCCAGGTTCTGAATACCTAATGTCTATTGTACGTGCCATGTGGGAGGGAGAGCCAGGGGGAAGGGAGAACCTGGTCAAGTGACCTGGGTAGGTGTGGGACCTGGTGGTATCCACCCCAATGCATCCAGCCAGGATCTGCATTTTGATACCTGTCTTCTAATTCAATCCAAACATCTAATGTGCACGGTCTTGAGGAATGCATTGTTCAAACAGATTTGATTCTTGCCCAGAGCCTTTTCAAGCCACTGACCACTTTGAACCTAATTAGAAAAAGCAGAGGACACTGGAGACATTTAATAAAAGGAATCGGGTTGCGGCTTCATCTTCATGACCTGAGATTTATAAGGGAATTTCACTGGCTTTGTAGCAATGTAAAATAAATAGACATTAGATGATGACAGGGAAAACAAAATTGCTGCCAAAGCTAAAAAGAGCTTGGCAGAAGAAGAAAGAACTACTACATAGTCAGTCATTATTTACTGTACAAACCTTTTCATAAAGCATGGAAGAGAGATACATAGGAATAATGGGCCCTTGCTAAAAGATGAAAAGGTCTTTCTATAGCTACATTATCCACTGACGAAGGCCCTGCCGGTCCCAGTTGTTACACAATCTTATTGTTCTGCTCAGCCATTCAGAAAGCTGAATGAACAGCCCTGCTATGGAACGCTTGGAGGCTGAAATAGTCCACACATTTCCAAGGAAAAGACTAACAATGCAATGGCTGGAAATAACTAATTAATTTGTTAATCCTTACGGACCCACACGGTCCACTGCACATGCTCTAGCCAGTTAATTATTCTTTAGCCTATAAGGCTAAAATGCAAATAAGTTCAGTGATGTAACCTACCAGCTCCTCACAAAAGGATCCCAGTGCTCATTATTTAACTCAAAATGAGGAATGCTTTGCTTTTGGTCCATGGTGGTGCTGGTGGTGGTGGTGGTGAACGTTAGTGAGCCACTGTCAGCTGAGAGTTTCATTTCATCAAACCTTAAAGAAACAGTTTGATCCTCTATTACATTCCCCCCTCCCCACCCGAGGAAGCTGATATCATGTGACTTCTTTAACTAATGTCGCATCCACCCAATCCAACAATGAGAAATTATCTTTAAATGTTAATGAAGAAAAATGTTTTTGTAAATCGTAAAAGGCTCATAGCTATAAAGCAATTTAACTACACACTTGGCCTAGAATAGAACAAGAGAGATACACAGCAGAAAGATTTGAAGGACAAAGGCATGTTATTCATTAATTCTAATTAATAGTCTATTGTTTTACTAGATTGTATTTCAATAGCTAAAAGCATAGGTAGACTCATTTAGCCTTTCAAATGTGTGTGTGTGTGTGTGTGTGTGTGTGTGTGTGTATGTATGTGTAAGGAGATTGGTAGACTGGGGTGGAATGTGAAAACAAATGTGTTTCTGCAGCATCTGAGAAATGAGGAAGACGAAAGTCAAAAATGTATCCAGAAGAATGCATAACAAGGGACCATTCTAACCAAGAAAGAATGCCAATCCCATTAGCTGTACTGATACTTTTCATAGCCCCCAAAACAGAGCAAATCCCCACTTAACTAGGGTGGTCAGAAAATGGTAGGTTCTGAGGAATCCCACCCTCCAACACAGTGCAGGGTCACAGAAAGGCCACTAACTGGGTGCCCATCCTGACTCTGTATTTGTACAACCAGGGGCCTTGGGTAAGACACTTCTCCCTGAGTCACTGCTGTCTCAACAGGAAAATGGGAAACTGACACCTCCTTTCTCACAGTGTTGTAATTTCAAATCAAACGCCAAGATCAAGGGGAAATGTTTTGAAAGCTGTGAAGGCCTATATGAAGATGTAACTTAATTTATTCTTGTAAAAAATCATCACACATATAAGCAACAGATTAATCTGTTTCCAAAAAAATGTTAAAAGAAAAAAAACTCAATACTATAACAATCCTGAACACAATCTATTGATCTTTCTTTCAGGGTTTAGACAGTGTTTTAGGAAGTGACAATGCCTCCTTCGGCAGTGAATGTAGGCACTAATTCCAGAAAGATACACAGAATTATGTGGCAAAAATGAACATTCTGATGATTTCATACAGGAGGTTGTTTGAAATGTGGTTATCAGGAGCTACCATATCCCATATGTCTTTCAACTTCTTCACTATAAGTTACATAAGAGATCTGATGCATCCATTAAAAAGAATGATTTAGTTGCCTTAGAGGATTTCCATAGGACATAACTGATTAAGCAATATAAGAAAGGGACAAAGGAATATGAGTTTGGGGAATAATCAGAAAGGCTGTCAATTTGGATAAAAGATGCCCTTACTCAAGACACTTTATTTCTATCTGCTGGAATGTTCTCCTAATGCACTGCCATCTGCCAGAAAATCATTGCAATAAATACAAAACTCTTCGCTGTCTGCGATATGATTGGCACCTCATGAGCTGTGGGGCTCTCGCGCACAACTTGCCCAACCATCTATGGTGGCCCTGGCATGTTTACTTTTACCCTTTACAACTTCTTTTTGCATTGTTACATTGATTGCAAAATTTGTGAACTACCATTTGTACTTTGAAAAACATCAAATAGGGAACATGATAAATAGATCACTAGTCCCTAAGATGAATTTTAATCGCAATGATAAACCTCAGCCTGTGAGGGCAGATTTCTGAATGTCTGGATATCGACATAGACTCAGAGACAATGATTTCTGTCTTGTTTTTCCAGATTTTTACTCTGTCCTTGAACTCCTTCACTTAACACCTTTGTTCCCCGTCTTACATTATTTATAACTTGTATGATTATATTTTTATAAAAGTACTTAAAATCTAGTGACAGATGAAATGGCTAGTCTATACGCTTCAACTGATACACTGTAAATCTACCAACTTTTATAGAAGAGTTTCAAGGGTTTTCAGTTATAATATTTTAATTTTTTAATGTATAAGCATCGTGTCAAATTATAAATGGATTTTGAGGCTCTGATTCAGCCAGAATACTTTTCTGTATTCCCGCTTGTTTTATCCAGTGCCGTCTTCAATGTTATAAACAGGTATTACAAGTGTATTAACATTGGAAAAACACCCAGATGTTCACTAATAGGGCATTGGTTAATGATAATATGTTCATAGACTGGAATGCTAGAAAGCCATTAAACTGAGGAGGCAAAGGTATAGAATGTTAAAAGAAAAAATAAAGTTAAAAACCCATGTGCATAGTATGCTAGGCAGAGACTGTTCTGAGAAAGGATGGCTAGATAGATAGTATCTGTAGAATAAACCTGGAATAACAAAGCATGGTGTTTCAATGGACAACTTGGAACACAGGTGATTTTCATTTTCATAGTTACACATTTCTATATTTGCTGAACTTCTTAAAATCATGAATTGTTTTTGTTGGTAACTTCATTAGAAAGGTGCTGGGAAGATTTCTATCTCCCACAAACAAGCATTTTGAAGGAAGGAACTTTGAACAACCTGCAGGACTGTTCAGTATTTCACAAACACGTAGCATTGACACAGCCTTTCAGAGTTTCAGTCTGGCTTACAGTACACATCAAGGTTGATTTCTCTATGTGTTTTCTATTCGTCTAGTTGTTTCACCATTTTCCCCAGTCGAAAGGAAAGCAAGTTGTGTCTTGGCCTGTTGGTTTAGAATGGATGGAGAGGACTGCAAGAGAAAGACAAAGGAAGAGGTAAGATCGTGCACGTTCTCTCTGGGTGATGGCAGCCCAGCTTAAATATGGCGCTCTCTATCAAGTCTCTTTATTTACACTTGTATCTATTTCTCACGATGAGAAAACAAAGCCAAGAAGATGCAGCGTTGCTACTGAGGAGCTTACAATTCATTCTGTGTCTACACAGTCCTGAAACTCCAAACATAAACTGACACAACCAAGGCAATTAGCAGAGGACCAACTGTTTTCAAAACAACTGCTCATTTCACTCAGGTCAATGGATGCTCCTTTTCAAAGCATAATTATACTTTATTCAGGGAGACAGCCCTTGGGAATAGTGAAAGAATGTCACCTAATTTACAGATGTCAGAGTTGACAAATCCTTACAAGGCACTGGCAAAAGATCTTTCTTCTCTGTAAATGAACGTGAGATTCCTTGCGCTCATGGCCCTGGGGTGTGTCTCTGCGGACCAGCCAGTCAGCAGGCCTAACTTTGGTGTGTGGAAGAATGAGAACCAAAAACCCCGTGAGGAGTAGAGACAGCGCTGGGAGTTGTTGGATGTAAGCTATCATCCCCACACACAGAAGCATTCACATGGTTAGGGACAAAGGGTAATTGCAGGGTGGTTTATTAATTGAAAGTAAATGCTCTCTTCTTTGGGAAATGGCTCAATAGGGAAAAACCAAACACATGATAAAAGGACATGCACAGTCAGCAGAGAAACTTCAGCTTTGAAAAATCTGCCAGGAAGGAGAAAGTTCGGAATGGATTTGTTTTCCGGCTCCTTACAACAAATAAACCACGGAGGGACTCCCAAGGATCTGAATAATGAAACAATTTCCCTCTCTCTCTCTCTGTCTTCCTCTTGTGTCCTCTCTTCTCATATGTACATTGCAGAATCATGAGCAAGAACCCAAGAAGTTGCTGTCATTTGGGTCTTTTTTCTAATAAGGCAACTGATGCCTGAAAAAACAATCAAGAATTCCATACATCTCATACCAAAGAACGAGGAGCTTACGATGAGAAATCAGATCTCTAATTTATGAGTCATTTGCCCCACATGAAGTCAATTTGTGGGTGTACCATCGACTAGGTTTCCTTACATATTTTATTCCTGGATTCAGCATCAGGTTGCTAATTTACACATTTAGCAATGTGGCTGCATTCAAGGAAACTCACTAGCTATAGGGACCAAAGCCTACGGGAATAAAGTTAAATTTGCTTCTGGCAAGACTGTAAAATGGGTGTGCTGAAGTATTCTCCAGTATAAACAGATTACTTGGAGCCTCCCAGAACAGAGCCAAAATTATCCTCTCATGATGCAGTAATCAGAACCCAAAACACTATTTCACTATGAGTACTTGTCCCCCAGACCAAGCCCGCTTTGGCTCAGGCAAAAGCTACACATACACACATCATCCCCTGTGCGATCCAGCACTTCCAACTTCCCCTTGTTCTCGATACATATACTATACACCATCATGTGATTTTAAGTATGTGGGGTACTTTCTCAAGCTAATGTTTGTTGGTAAATGATGTCTAAATATGCAAGGAAAGACTTGAATCACCCTTTCTCTTTATAAATGTCTCAAGCACTAAGGAAAATGTCGGGGAGGTAGCCCTGTTAAAAACTTCCACCATGTTTTCTTCTCTCGAGTTTGCAAATGAGACAGAATTCGTCAGCCCAAGAGGCAAAGATAAGTGTGTTCTGGAAACGAAGTCCTGCCAAGAAGTCATCTGTACTTCTTGGCATCGGAAAAACTTCAACCGTATTACATGTATTTTCCAATCAAGTGAGTGTTTGCGGGCTCTGGAAAATTCTTCTTGGGCCACATACAGAACAACAGAAAGATACGCTTTGGGTGTCTATAGTCCATTTCTCAGACCAATGTTAATTCTGATTTTTTCTTCTTCTTTTTTTTTATCTTTGGAAATCTGTAATCACATCACTGGGCTTCCCAGTGTGAGAATCCTTTGACTAGGGAAGGAAGAAGGTAGCTTTTTACTTCTTTGTTTGATGCTGCTGTTTTAGTTACTTGCACTTTCTTCCCAGTGCTAACAAGGAGGAAAATAAATACTTTCAAGGGAGTCATAGATCTGGCTCGATGGTTTGAAAAGGATGTAAGGGACTTGTGAGAAACAAAGGAAAAGGGACGATGGAGCCAGGGTAGAAGATGGGATGGAAAGAAGAGTTGCAGCAAAAGGGAGTGCACTGGGGAAAATCTACAACTGCAGCCAGCCCAGGTGGCGTGTCACAGCGGAGCTCAAATTGTCCTCTGTGCCTTTCATCATGGAGGCGCACGTGTCGTGTGCCATTTTTCACGCTGAACTGAAGGTGATTCAAAAGGTTGTTTCATAAACCTCAAAAGCTAATTATCCTTCCTGCCCCCCCCCCTTTTTAAATCGTAAATGGCATTCACATTTTCTATTCCATAAATTTAAAACCAAAAAAGAAAAGTCTCTCCAAGTATGCACAAAATCCAAACTCTAAACCCTCTGATGCTGTAAACAGGTTTGGACGACAAGCAAAATCATTCCAACAGCTGTTTCTATGCAGCGGCTATTAAGGAGGGAAACTCATGGTGTCACTTAACCAGCTGTCATATTGAGGAAAAGTGAATGGACCGATTGATGTCATGCTCCTGGGAGGTGGAAGGAGCGGTGGTTTCTTTGAGAAGAGAGGGGAGAAGGGTCAGGGGGGTACGGCTCTAACCTGTGAACAGTGGTTGAATTGTTTGGAGTGTTGATTCAGGAGCCTACAAAGGCGCCATTATCCCGCTTCTTCTGGCCGATGGTACACCTGACAAATGGTAATGGCAACATTAGCAGACCTGAGAGAATTCTCAAGCTCTCTGATGTGTGCCAATATTAAGTCTGATAGCGTCTCTCCCTCTCTCTCTCTCTCTTTCTCTCTCTCTGCTATTTTGATAGCTGCCTGCTGTTTAAGCAAAGCACTGAGTTTCTCGACAGCTGAGGCCCAGGTGGCCTCAGTATCAATCTAAACAAGTTGACGTGAAATTGATCTTCCAGGGTTGGGAATGGGGGAGCTGGTGTCAACAGAGCATTCCACCTTCAGTAAAGATAATTCTTTCATCATCTCGGGCGAGGGGAGGGAGCACTAAGAAGAGCTGACACAGGTGTCCAAGTTACCCACTTGTATTTGCTTTTGAAAGTCCAATTGTAATGACATCACCCTATCAGAAGACTGTGTTTGTTGATGTTTGTTTATGTGGGTTGTCAGTATATAACCATGCACAATTACACAGCTGGGATCAACCCTCTATATTAAAAAGATGGAAAAATTGAACCACAAAAGAAACTATTTGGGCAGAGAAATGTTGATGGAAGCAAACAAGGAAAATGAAACCTGGGTGGAAATTTCCATAGTTTTAAAAACAATCTGGATAGCGTGGGTGGACTAGTGGTTGAGAAAACTACGTATAGTTGACTGTTCCTCATGCCCACCAATAAAATCCCACTAATAGACTAAGTAATCCAGCAATAATGTTCTATTTAAATTTTCAAGTTGATATGTAAATTTTTTGGAAGTAGACTTATTTTGTTCAACTGTATTTGGCTTAGGATTCACTTGGCTTTGGCACGTCATTCCTCTTCGGGGCAGTATGTAAATTGAAAATCGAAGTCAGAGTGACCTTTGTGTTTGTTGAACCTAGTGTTGTCAGTGGAAAAAAAGAATACTTTGTACAGAGAAAGTGAGTCGTACTCAGGAGTTGAGCTTGGTGGCATGAATAGGGACATTTTTTTCTTGATTCTCACTGAGTTGGAACGGCTGCAAACAAAGCATGACCCAGAGCTTCGATGCAGGAACAACACTAGTCCCTTATCTATAAGAGTTGTCCTGAGATTCGGCTAGATCTTAAAATCCCTATGCAAGCTGACTAGAAAGTGAAAAATTTAGATAAGCAACTGCTGCTTAGGTTTCTGTAACCCTAAACTGAGTTGATGTTGGAGAAGCCCTAACTTTTCTACTTAAAGAATGTTCTGAAAACTCAACGTTTGCCTGTAAAGATGAAAAAACATCTACATGTCAAAAAACCAACTGAATGCATTAAACAGCGTCTTCTATGAGCAAATGTAGATTCTGCAGAATCTCGGAAGAGTTGGGCCCTAGCAGTGGAAGATCTAAAGATACACATTGCCCCAGGCTGGCTCTGTGACTCTGTGTGGCCTGAAGCTGAATATGCAAAGTCTCTGAGCTACAATCTCACTTTACCTCTAAAATTCAATGGAAATAATAAAGAACACTATACATGTGGTAAGAGCCTTGCTAAGAGTACTAGGGAAACTGATGGTTGAACACATTGAAGGATAAAATGGGGACACCATTGGAAGTCTTGTTCCTACATATTTAAAGAGGTAAAACAAACTACTAAACTTCATTTCAAACCTACACCAGACAAACTTTTCCAGTTTCCTAGAGCTGGGTGAGAAAAGATTTTGGGTTACGGGAACGAAAGTCATCTTTATTCCAAACAATGGCACTTCACCCTCTACAAGCCAAGTTGCATGAGATATTCCACCCCTACCTAGAGAGTGCTAGAATTCACCGTATCTGGTGGGTGCATGAGCTAACTGAAAAACAAGATGGTTTTCAGAATAAAGTTCTTTTATGCTAGTAAGAAAAAGGAAGAGGATGGCCTCTCATCACTTTGATAATTTCACTGTCTTGTTTTAGTGGATAATATATCCACTAAGAAAGTTCTACCAAAGTTTGTCAATACAGACAAATCCATATAATAATTCAAGCTTGATGTAACACTAAATATTCTCCTCTGATCACTGCTTTACAGAGGAATTGAACTAGAACTGCAACTATTCTGGACCAGTTCTTCTAAAATGTACTTTTCCTTCATAGGCACGTAAGAAAATGTATTAACATGTCATTTTTTTTTTTTTTTTGCACTAGAAAGGTATGAAATATGCAAGCTAAGTGACCACTTCAGATAACCTGTTTACCACTATATTCTAGAATTACGTTCATTCTTAGCCAGTAGTTGATGTTCAAAATCAACAATTCAAGCTTGTTCGTTTAATAGCATGAGTTGTTTTTAATCCTTACCATTTTTAGGACATTTCAATCTGAAGGAACGGGGCAGGGCATTTTCAACGTAATCCCATGTTTTATCAACAAATCACGTCTACACAGAAAGCCTCAATGGTTTAATTGTGCGCTAGTGGTGGTGTCTTTAGAGAACGCTGAGGATTACAAGGTAATGTTCCCCCATGTGGGGTGGTCCCTTCAGCACATCCTTTCAGAACATCGAGCTCCATACGCCTGCGTCCCTGAGTTCTGCCTCATCCATTCATCCTCCATCCATTCCATAACTATTCATTGAGCACCTGCCTTGTATTACATACCAAGCACTGAAGTCCTCAAACGCCTAAAGGGTATATTCCTATAGAGAAAGGTGCTTTCACTTTATGAATAATTGTCCGTGCTGCTCAGAAACTCTTCACCATGTATTTTGTGCCTGTGGTCTAAATGCCTGAGGTTTCCAGATTTCCAAATTCTAGGGTGGTGGGGCATTACCAGCGTTCCTCTTCTGATTTACACCTTTCGTCAGGGCGGGCATGTTGCTTAACTTCATGTTTTATGTCTTTGTTTCTAATGAATCAAGGGGCTGCAAAAGGTCTCCCTCACTGTGTGGTGACTAGCACCGTGCTTATATCTCATAAGTAACCCACTCGGGTAAGTGGAAAGTCATAACAGAACAGGATCTGCGTTCTTAAAAGCCTCAGGCCTCACCATCATATAACTCAAAGAATACATACCTCGCTCTTTCCAAATTGTTGCTCTGATTTCATTCTCAATGATGTGTGTCTACTCACAGGAACGTCATTTTGCTGTCATGCTTGCGCCCAACTCGTGCCGTGTCCGGACAGGAGGTGCACACAACAAACAGTATGGAGGGGCCAGGCAAATCTGAAACAGCCCATCGCCCATTAACTAGTTTTACAAACAACAATGAAACAGGAAATAACAAAGCATGATCCTTGAATTAGTACTTCAGCAAAAATACTCAAAGAGTTTTTCCACAGTCTGTAAATTGCTCCAGCTGTGTTTTCATGGTTTATGAAATTGAGAGAGGCAAACTCTCTAGAGACGAATTAAAATCTTGGATCTGGTCAGAGATGACTATATAGTAAAGGTGCTCGGTTATATGCTATAGTCTAGAGATACACAAAGAGCTATAAGCCAAGCTCTACTGAAAACCCAAACAGTTTACTTTATGCATTGTCCACCCAGAGGAATAAGGACTGGCATATATCAAAACACAGATCAACCCAAAGAATAAGGTCTGTTTTATTGCTATGTTTTACCAGGAGAGGATGAGGGTATAATATTTTATTATGAAACAACTAATAGAAGGAACAGAAGAAAGAACACGTGGAGATGGCCTGACTTCAGAGGGAAATGACCAGTGGATGAGGAGCGCCACCTTTTGGCAATCGGACGCTGTGACATCCTCTAGGTAAAAATGATTTTTGGCTTAGTGAACCCTGGGCTTTGAGATTCAATTCAGAAATATTTCTAGAAATTCATTTCCCGGTATGTCCGGGTCTCATTCTGCGTGGAGTAAGACATCTCAGACTGCCTCACCTTCCCATTTAGTTACTGCCCAAAAAGTTGGTGTTAGCAATCAGTGCTCCTTATTGCTTCCCAGAGAACCGAAGACGTACTCAGAAAACCAGGAGAACACTGAAAAGCAGGGCACATTTTTAAATCCCAATGCAGTCCTGGCTGGGATGGCACAGAAAGGACAAACCCAGGGCCTGACTGATCTAACTCAGTCCTTAGAGTCTAATAGCCCTGAATTTGCCATTCTGGAAGAGATTTCTGATTCCTGGTTGGATAAGCATGGAGTTTTCCAGAGAAATATACAAACACCTAACACAAATAACACACATTTATTCATG
This sequence comes from Rhinolophus sinicus, assembly GCF_057876585.1. Taxonomy (NCBI): domain Eukaryota; kingdom Metazoa; phylum Chordata; class Mammalia; order Chiroptera; family Rhinolophidae; genus Rhinolophus; species Rhinolophus sinicus. The sequence goes on along the minus strand of NC_142506.1, from coordinate 59,303,052 downwards.
CCTGTCACAGACACTCCCCACCTCGAGAAAATTTAAAAATAACCACATTCGTGCCCATTAACTGTGGTAAAATGAAAAGATATTGGAAACTGCTGGCGTCACCTACTCTGGAGAGACTGACAGCTTCAAAAGATCGCGGTGAATGAGAGTTCTTACTCCCACCCCAAGCTGGGCAGAAATAATGGAGGGACACAATATTGAAAAAGTCTGCATTCCAGAAGCACTTCCTGGAAGCTCCAGAGATTTCTACCACCATTAATAGCATCTTAACAGGAAACAACAGCTCTTTGAGGTCACCCTGCCCAGGAGAGTGCTGGCTGTCCCCACAGAGTCCAAGCCCAGCCCTCCATCTCAGCAACAGTTGTCTTCTCTACCATGCCTGCCTACGATAGGGACTTTGTGCTTTGTCCCAATAGCAGCAGCCTAAGAGACCTGTCCCCGTATTCCTGTAGGCAGGTGTTCAGAAGTAACCCATGACAAAATCAAAGAAGCAATCCAGACAAGATGGAATTGAGTACTGAAAGACTGAGCACCGGCCACAAAAATAAATAAATAGCAGGGTAGAAGGAGCTGGTCTAGTGTTTGGCACGTATCACACACTCAGAAAATGTTGATTCACCATTCCTACGTTCCTTCCTTCCCTCCACCCCTCTCCTTTCCTTCCTTTCAGTAACAGTGACTTTCTGACCCACCTGTATGTCTGGGGCATGGCACACACAGGTCTCACTTTGACGAACAGTTATGGAAAGGTCTTCCTCCGAGAATTATTCTCAGGTGGCACTGAGGGAGCTTTAGCAGCCAAGTTCCCCAGAGGTCAGTGCTCCTGCTAAGATGCTGAGAGGCACTGATAAGCTACCTTGTATCCTCATAGGGGCAGACAGAGCCCAGCAGCCTGAGTCATTCCCTGCCTGCTCAGTGTCACAGGCGGGTCCCCAGTTACACCACCAAGGGAGATGGGCAAATGGCCAGTTCCCTCTCCTTTTACTCCATTGTATTTTTACAATATGCTCTTCTGACTAAGCCAATCCAAGCCTGACAAAAAAGGACAAGATTTGACCAAGAGTTGATCTAGGTGATAAGTTTCATGGTCTCATCATCATCCAAATGGCCTCCTTGTACCACACAGGTGCAAGCCATGTCACGCCCACCTGAGGGGGAGAAGAACTGGGTTCACAGTTAGAACCAGGCCAACAAGCAGCCCAGATGGCATGCGGCACCTGGAAACCCACCGAAGGAGGTCCACTCCCTTATTCCACAATTATTTTTGAGTTCCCATTAAAGTCCCTATGAGACTGTCAACTCAAATGTATCGTCTCAACTAATCCTCCAAACAACCCAATATGATGGGCATTATTATTATCCCCATTTGACAGATGAGAAGGCTAAAGCTCAGAGAGGTAAAATCGATTTCTATGTCCGTAGAATGGAAGGAATTGATGGCCAGAAAAAATGTAGGGAAAAGAAGACCTGGAAAGACAGGCAAGGTAGAAATCTGAGAGGGGCCAGCAGTCGGGGGGAAAGTTGAAATAAAAGCCTGGGTACAGCAGATACGAGTATTCTAAATCAGTTAAAAATAATTCTAAAACTTCTCTAGAAGTTATCATGAAAAAACTATAAGAAAAGGTTATGTGGATAACTGAAAGTATGTATTACAATTATCTGCCTTTATTTTGGGCTATGTAGTTTCCGTGAAATGTTTACATCTTTCATTATATTTGTTCCTCCCAACCAAACATGGAAGGTGGGCAAGAAAGAGAGTATGGTCACCATTTTGCAAGTTAAGAACCAAGGTTTGGAGCAGTGAGCTATCCTGACGAAAGTGACAGTCCAAGAGTTTGGGGTGTGGGGTCCTGCACTTGAATTCCAGTCTTTATTTTATGAGTACAGTGCTTACACGCCCTGGACAAGCCGACCAAGGCCATGGTTGTCTTTCTCAGGTGTTGTTAAAATAGATGGTTAAAGGGAGACTTGACCCAACTAAAGCCAATATTGTTCACGCTCTTTTTTTTTTTTTCCACAGAAATAAAGTACTCAGGGTAGGAGATCAAAGGAGAGCAACAGCCACATGCTGAGGAACCAAAGCCAAAGACATTTTTTGGATGGGACTTTGTTCAGCATCTAAAACATAACACACGAATTTTTAGTTTGTATTCAATTCTATTTTATCAATTGATGAATTTTGTTCCAGAAGAAAATGTGCACTGTAGCAAAATTTGAAACATCACATCATTGTATTAGCATTCTCTAAAATAATACATTTCAACTAGGGAGAGATTATAGACAATTTACTTCAAACACATTAGGTGAAAATTAGATATAGGTCTGGATTCTGGGTCACACTAGAGACAAACTGCCCTTCCAAAAGGCGAAAACCAATCTCTGATTTTATTTATGCCCAATAAAAACAGTTTTAGAATAAATTATTGATGAAATAAAAAGTTACTGAAGGAAGGCATTGAATAGTAAGTTTAAAAAGTAAGATGCAGAATTGTTAATCATTGCATTCTTTGGAAAATAACGGTGCTATTACAGAGTACCTCAAGGCTATAACATCGAGAGCAAAGGAAAATGTGGCAGGGGGATGGGGGAATGACCATTTACTTCATTTCTAAATTTAAAAGGAGTTCAGTTATTGCCAGTATCAAGAGTAATAGAGCTGTCAGTGTGATCATTGTCAAAAAGGTGGCACATTTCCAACTGGAACTGACATATTCAAGATATAATAATAGTTTTCTGGCTTCCTAACTAATTTGAACTTGGCTCTCTTTTTTTTTTAAATAGACATCTATATTTTTAGAACAGTTTTAAATTTACAGAAAAACTGCAAAGATAGTAAAGCGTGCCCATATACCCCACACCTAGTTTCCCCATTAGTAATATCTCACAATAGTATGTATGCAACATTGGTAGTAATTAGTGAACCAATATTGATACCGTATTATTTACTACAATCCACCATTTATTCAGATTCCTTAGTCTTTCCTAATATCTTTTTCTGTTCCAGGATCCCACCCAGGATACCCCATGACATTTAGTTGTCATGTCTCCTTAGGCTCCTCTGGACTGTGACAGTTTCTCTGACTTTCCTTATTTTTCATGACTTTAATAGTTTTAAGGACTGGCCAAATGTTTCATAGACAGACCTCAGTCCGCGTTCGAGTAATGTTTTTCTCATGATTAGACGGGGTTATGGGTTTGACGGAGGAACACTAGAGAGGGAAAGTGTCATTCTCATCACATCCTATCAAGGGCACATAGGATCACCATGATTTCATACTGTTGATGGTGACCTTGAACACCAGGGTGAGGTAGTGTTTGTCAGGTTTTTCCACTGTAAAGTTAAAAGCTAATCCTTTTTTTGTTTTTGCGCTCTTTCCATGCTGTCCTCTGGAAGGAAACCCCATACTTGAGTAGGAAGCTACATTCTCCCTCCTCCAGGGCACAAGATCTACATAAATTGTTTGAAATTCTTCTGCAAGGGAGATTTGTCACTTCTCTCCTATTTGCTTATTTATTCAATCATTTACTTACATCAGTACGGACTCAGGGATGTTTATTTTATACTTTGTGTTGTAATTCAACGCTCTTTTATTTATTTTGGTGCTCAAACTGTTCCAGCATTGGCCACTGGGAGCTCTACCATTTGGCTTCTGTGTCCATTTTGACACCCTCCATCCATGTAGGGTTTTTGTTTGGTTGGTTGGCTTTGTTTTTTGTTTTGTTGTTGTTGTTGTTGGGTTTTGTTTATTTTTGTTTTCAGGTTTTGTTTGTTTGTTTGTTGTTTTGTTTTTCAAACTTTCTGGCACTACAAGATACTCCAGGCTTATCTTGGATATTTTCTACCCAGTCTTAGAATCAGCCATTTCTCCAAAGAGCCCTGGTTCTTTTCATTGGATGATATTAGAAGCCAAGCTCTGGATGCTGGCTACGCTCATTGTTACTGGGGTGATTTGGCTCTATTTTCAATACCAGTTAAAGAATTTTTTTTATATTTATTGAATATTCACTATGTGTCTGGAACGATATTGAACGTCCAGCCATGGTCAAGCACCCATGGTTTTTATGAAGCTTACACTGTATTAGAGTTTAAGCTTAGAAAAAAAAAAAAAGGAAAATTGGTTGATTAGCAAGTGATGAGTACTCCTGAAAACTAAACTAAAGCCCAGAAGGGGACTAGGGAAGGGAAGTTGCAATTTTAAATAGAGTGATCAGAGAAGACCTCCTCTGAGGAAGATACATAGACAGTTGAAGTAGAAACATCCTGGGGAATAGCTAATGCAGAGGCCCTGAGGCAGGAGCATGCCAGACAAATGCGTGGAACAGAAGTGAGGTCGGTGTGGCTGGGTGGCAGAGAGCAAAGAGAAAAGCTATAAAAGATCAATGAGGTCAGGAAGATGACCGTGGTGCTGCGAGGGGGCAGGAAGGAAATGCAGACCGTGTAGTGCAGGTACCATTGTGAAGGTTTTGACTTTGCTCTAAGAAATGGGAGGAGAAGGGCACAAGGCGGGGTGTGGTTAGATCTTCTTGGCTAATTACAAATGGAAACTGCCATTCAAAATGAATTATAAAACATATTTTTAATTTGCACCAAGGGTCAGGAAAACGTATTTTGATTCCAAGGCAAACCAAAGAACACAGTGAAAAAGGAACTATACGTTTCCCAACATGGCGGTGATGGAGAGCATCATGAGAAACCCTAGGTCGTTCCCTGTCCTGGGATATTTCTGTGAATTCCTGAAGGCAGGGTGGGGAGCCTGCCTGGTGGGGAATTCCTAGGTGCTATCTTCAAAGATCTGAGAAGGAGCAGGCATCCAAAACATTCCCCCCCAGCTCCTCCAGTGTACTCAGGAAACACGTTTCATTATCAGCCATATCATTAGAGTGTTTGGTAAACTGATCTAAAGATTAAAAGTGGTTTTAGCGGGTAGGGGGAAAAATCCACTTGGGAGTGTTAAGTAACTCTGCAGACAAGAGACCAGCTAAGCACACAGGTGGTGGTTACTGCCAGTCGGCTTTCAACATGCTCTATCTCAGATTTCTAATTCTCCCTTCCTCTAACCTTCTGGCTTCATGCTTTTCCTCTCCCCTTTGTAAAGCCCCTCTTGCTTTGCATTAGGCATTTTTCTAGGGCTACCTAATCAACAACGAATGAGAGTTAAAAGGAGTGTGGGGTCCTTGATCTATAACAAAGCCTTCCAGAACTCCTGCAAATAGAATAAGTGTCCCCCTCTTCTGCATGCGCGCCCTTTTTCTCTGCCACTCTTAGATGCTCCTAGAGAAGCACTAACAGAAGAGAGGCGGTCAGACCCACTTCCACCACTTATGAGCTGTGTGACCTCGGTTAAGTTACTCAAACTCTCGGCCTCAAACCTCTCGACCACTCAATTGGAAGAACGGGGTACATGGAAAACAGCTACTTCAAAGAGTTACTGTGCAGTTTAAATGAACTAAAGAATGTCAAGTGCCCAGAACGTTGCATGGTCAATATGGGACTCTCATTACATTTTACTTTCCTTCCCCCATTTTGCTATAGCAGAAGGCCTGTGGGTATCACGGCTCTCCTCTCTATTTCTGCATCTTCTTCAAAATCTAGCAGTGCCTCACACTACTAAAGGTTCACAAGCTGTGAGCTGAGTTCACAGATGCATGAAGCGTCTAGCATCACCTCACACGTGCTTAAGGGAGAACCCACACACCAGCTCAGACTTGCTCTCAGGACTCATGGCGCGTCCTAATGCACATGCTATTGACTTACTCTGAAGCTTTCCCCAGTTCAACAATAAGTGGGACTTTAATAAATGTCGTTCACTGACTGACAGCTCAGACTCCACGAGTGATGGAGAACTACTGGGGTCAACAGTGCCACCTGTGATTCCTGAAACTCTTGACTTACTTCACACACAGGGGCACGAGGAAAACCAGGTACTCAAGTTGCTGTTGTTGTCAAGGACGACACAGATTTTACCCAGGACTCACGCTGTCTGTCTGCCTCATCCTGTGCTTTCAGCTCCTTAATTAACGTAGCAATTGAATGTGCTTATTGTAAATGGAACAGAGTCAAAATGATGGATGAGCTGCCTCTGAGGGAACTGCCACTATGCAACCATTTGAGCTCTCTCTCTCTGAGGGAGCTTCCCTCAGGCTGCGTGTCCCCCTGTAAGGGGGGGGACAGAGAGTACCCAGGACCACCTGAAACCAGGGTCTCGGTGCTTAGACACCCAACACACACCTCACTAGATACACTATCTCCATATGGCTAAGGGGGGAAAAAATAAAGCATTTCTGCAAGGTGACTCAAAGCACAGCACGTGAGGCCTCAGAGAAGGGACCCAGAGATGGCAGAGAAAAGGCCCTGATGGGTCCCAGGACCACGAAGGTGGTCAATGCCCCAGCTTAGCTCGACCGGCCAAACTGCACCGTCTCTTGATGTCACCAGGATTCAGTGTTGACAACTAGGGAGACATTGCCTCTCTGCCATCTTGGGAGTCCCTTTGAACTAAATGTGCTTCTTGGGAAAGTCCTTGGGAAGCACAAATGTGAGTCTGAGTAGTCAAAGCAAAGGTTAGGCGTGGGGAGGGGCAGGAGGAGGCGGGGGTCGTGTATACCGTCTAGATATTCTCTTCCTTGGGCTGGTTTGGCAGTTAGAAGCAGAGCCAGAATGACAAGCAGGTCTGAAGCCTCATGTCTTCTGCTTTGGTCTTGCTGACAACTATAGGGAACAACAATAGGAAAAAATGCACCCAGAGAAAGAGCCAGGAGGTACGTGAGGGGAGTTCATTTAGGCCAGGAGAGCTCACAGTCTGTTACCATTAGACTCACCTAGAGGCTCTGTAAACATCCTAAAGCTCATGGTCATGTCCCTGACTAATTAAGTCAGATCTCCTGGGGTTGGCTCAGCATCAACATCTTTTAAAACTCGCCAGGTGATTCCTGAGAGAAGCCAAGTTTAAAACCCAGTTCTTGGGGCCATCAGAGTCCCCTGGAAGAAGCAAGGGTCTCATCACCTCCAAGCCCCTGGGAGCCAGCCGAGTCTGTGGCACCCCGTCACCCCAAAGCTGACAGGTATCTGTTGGCACATATCCCACCTGTTTCTCCATTGCCTGGAGGGCAGAATGCTCTTGGCAGTGAGTTTCGAAGAGTACCAATTTTGCTATGTGTGACCACAAGGTTACAGGCACATCAGCTGAGGTTACTGTGTTTCAAGACAAAGGACTTTAGGAAGAATGGACTAGAATTAGTCTCTGCTCAATTTACAAGGACAAAGGCAACTGGCACCACCAGCAGCGTGAGCCTCTGATGCCAAGGGTTTGGCAAAGGCTGGGTTTAATTGTTTCTAAGGAGAACAGGAAATATTTATTTAGGATTAGTGGCAGCTGCTTCAGTGGTACAGCTGGGGAGGTGGAAGATATAATTAAGAAAATTGTATGAGGGAGGTCTGGAAAGCCACCAGAAGGTACAGAAGCCTTGGTAGAAGTTGTTTTCATCGGGTTTGTGTGTGTGGGCATCGGAGTGTTAATAGGCACTTAGAAGAAGAAAAAGATAAATACACTGTCTAATTAGCAGCTGACTTAGGGTTCAAGATCAAATACAGGTGGAATCCCATTATAGCCTACACCACAGGTCCTCAAAATTGCTGTGTTGAGTGAAATTGCATCATAAATGAGTGCACGTTAGAAATCATCACTCATATCTCCCTGTCTTTTCTTACAATGTTCCATAACCTAGAATGCCCTTCTAAAAGCAAAGACTTGGGGAAGGGAGTGGCAGGTAAGTTTTAATCATCGAAAATATGCTAGAACTGTCAAGAGTAAAAGAAATGAGCTGTGTAAAAAAAGGAGAAGTTATGGTTCTATTTGTTCTCTAGAAAGGTAAGGTTTGAATTGTTTCAGCCAGATGGAAAATAAAAACAACTACCATGCACAAATGTTCTGTGCCCTTAAACCAAATAAATGATTGTGTCAAGCCTCTAATTCCTCACTCTGTTCGAAGGTACCAGACTCACTGGTCATGGCCAACGACACCCACCTTGCCCCCATCCCTATGAAAGAAGATCTGTCCTTTTTTATGGCCCACTCTGTATTGTTTGTACATCTACTGAACATTTATTTCATTCGCCTTGGGTCATATTGAGTTGTCTTACCTCCCTAGCCAACCAGGTTATAAGTAATGAAAACACAGGGAATTTACTTTATCCATTCTTTATGGGAATGCATTCATAGTAGATATCATTTTGAATCATGGTAGCCCAGATTCTCTCTAAAGAAAAGATTTTCTGGCTATAAGCATCTCTGCCCACTCTTCAACAATGTTAGAATCAGCATGGCTCTTAGATGTGTCTACCAGGAAAAAGTTAGTTACAATGTACAGGTATCCTACTTTTCAAAAGATGTTGGGATTGTAAAGGGCCTTAGAGAAGAAGGGCCCAGTGCAGCTAAGTGGTTTACCCAAGGATACACAGCAGGGTAGGTCAGACCAGGCCCATAACTGGAACTCAGATTCCATGACTTCCAAGCCTCTTCTGGATGTCCTTCATCCAGGCCACTGGGTTACATGGTAGCCATTCTGAAAAGCTGTTCTCTAGTGTTCTTTTGGTCAATAAATCCTTATTTATAAATGGAATTATATAACTCCAGAAATTGCTTGGTCTCTGTTCTGATTTAAATGTCTCCACTTCCATTCTTCCTTAGCTTCTCTATTAATCCAATGTACTAGAGACACCCCCCACCCTGCTGCCACTGCCGTGCAGCCACTAACCACAGGAAGGCAATCCAAGTGTAAATTAACTGGGGTCAAATATATGGTGATGGAAGAAAGGAGACTTTGGTGGTGAGCATGCAATAGAGTCTAGAGATGCTGAGTTATAACATTACATACCGGAAATTCATATAATGTTATTAATCAATGTCCCCTCAATACATTTAATAAAAAATGTAATTTAATTTAAAATCCATTTCTCAGTTGCCATGCCCACATTCAAATACTCAATAGCCACATATGGCGAGTGACGACTGCATTGAACAGCCTGGATATAGAGTATTTGCATCGACGCAGGAAGTTACTACTAGTGAAAGAAAGCCCATGATGGCCAAGTTCATCTGCAAAAAGTCAGACCTCTCCTATTGAGTTTTCTTAAAGTAGGCAACTGTGTGCATAGGTTTATCAGAGAACTCCTATAGCCTCAAATTTTAGGTTCATAGCACATCTTGTTCAATAAAGACCCAAAACGTTATCATTAGAAGACTTTGAGAATTAACTAGCAAATGCTCAGAACTCTCCTGTGGTCTAGGAAAACCATTATTCCTTGTCACCATCAAACAGTCCATCAGACCATAATAGGTATTTCCTAAAGCAGCTGGCACAGTTTTTGGTCTAAGGAGCTTCCCATCCCAAACTTGCAAAGCCAGGAAAAAGTTATTATTTGAAGCCAATATTTTCCAGTTTCTCCTGTGAGTCTGCTATATGCTGGGACCTTTATGCTTTATTGCTTTTAATCCTCTCAACAACTCATTGATTTTCAAGACAAAGAACTTTGTCATTGAGGTAAGTACAATAAACCCTCATTTAACATCATCCATAGCTTCTGTGACTTTAAGCTAAGGAACGCACGAAACCAACTTGGCCACAGGCTAATTGATGAAAATAAGAATTAAGTTCCCATGGCTTCTCATCAATGTTATAATGAAGTAACTTGAATGCAACGACATTATTCAACCTGTTCTGTTGTCCTCCACATTTTATAATAAAAAGAATGAGCTACAGAGGGATTAAACGACTTGCTCATTTTAGGGTTGGCCAACTATCTTGGTGGGCAAAGGGCAGAGGGATTTTTCCAAGATGCAGAATTTTCAGGGCTAAAACCAGAAAGTTCGGGACAAACTGAGATGGTGGGTCACCTTGTCAGCTCACAAAACTAATCATCTCAAAACAAAAATCATGCTGAAGCCTTTCTAGAACCAAAGTCCATGTGTGGATACACCTGGAAAAACTTTGCATGTGGTTGTGTAATAAAAATGTCCCTCTCTTATGCCCCTCCGTAATCTTGTCCTATTTCCTTCTTCTGTGTCTAGTTGTCATTGGATTAGAAAGCGTCTTGAAAATTTAGATTCTATACATTCAGATTTTCTCTTTTTGTTCATTCCCAGTTTTCTTCCTACAGAAATGAAGCTTTGTGTTGACATTTCAGTCACTAAAACATCCCATAGGCCTTCAAAAGTTTGTTTACTGGCTTGGCACCTCCTCCAATACAATCTAACATTTCCGATGGTTCCCTAATAGGATCTGGATTGCCCGTCAAAAGACGCTGGTGAACAAGTTTGACAATGCACTTGTCCTCAGTGGTCTTTGCCTGTCCCGTATTATGCAGGAGAAAGAGATAAATGAGGGGCTACTCAAAGAGGACCACCGTCAGTATCAACTGATGGAACTGAACCCTGCCCCAGACCTGGAGAATCCAAATCTCTAGAAGGGAAGACCAATAATCTGTGTTTCAACGAGCTCTTCAGGAGATCTGTATGCATGTTCAAGTTTGAGAATCACCAAGTTAGGCTAGATCAGTGGTTCTCAAATGTTCCTGAACATTACAATCACCTGGGGAGCTCTTAAAACTGCTAATACCCATGGCACACCCAGACCTATAAAATCAGACTTTCTGGCTTGGAAACCCAGAGATAAGTATTATTGTTATTTTTTTAAACTTCCCATGTGATTCCAATGTGCAGCCCAGATTGAGACTTGAAAAACCAAGGGAGATGGAAACACTACTTTTTATAATTTTAGAGCAATTTCCTGCCTCTGCAAAATAATGCAAAGATATTTGGAGTGATTTCTAACATATTTTCTAAATACATCATCTCTTGGAATCTCAATGACCAAGGAAAATAATAGCAAAACATCTTTAAAAAAAAAAAAAAAATTGAGTGGAAAAAAAAAAGTCTCTTTCAGGAGTGGCTTGTGGTGAATGCCCAAACACAAATTATGTGTTCATAAAAAGTTTCAGTCCTTTCAACAAATGAATAAGCCAATTCTGCCATAGGCGGGATTATATTTTCTTCCTAAGGTCAAGTTAGATGGCAAGGATAAGTTGGCAATCAAAGAAATGACTTTCAGATATCTGTTTTCTATTACGCTAATTATGGAAAGTGATGATAGTCCATTTGCTATTAATGTTTCTACAACTCTGTGATTGGTAGCCAAATATTGAAGTTTACTTGATGGTGTGGTGATTTTAAGCTCAGCCAAAATGATCAGAGATAAAGGAAAAGTGTTGAAATGGGGCATTTTTGAAGCATTCGGAGTGTTGCTCTCCTTGTTGGCAGTTGGAAGCAATGGTGTAACCTTGACTGTTTATAAGCCCAACCTGTTTGACAGGATATGACCGAATTAGTAATTGGCCAATTCATTCAACCCATCAACTTGCTTCAAGTTAAATTCGACGCAAACAAATTTAATCAAATCTGTTCACTCAGTGGACCAGTTTTCTGTTTTTATTTTTATTTTTTCACTTGAAGGATAATGCATTTCTTATCACAACCTGAGGGATGATGCAGAAGTCACCAAAATTAAGTTCTCTCGTGGAGGAGGCATGCCCTGTGGTGACACTGCAGCACGGTGATGGCCTTCAGAGGACAGATCCATACACCTCCGGCAAACAACCGAAAGTCATCTGACGATTACTTCTTTATAGACAAGAAGCAGTGGGAATCATGCAACCCCAGGCTGCTCTAACCAATGGTTCTCCTAGTTCTAAAACATAAAAGTTTTCATCATCATAGTGTGTGTTTGTATGGCAGCGGCGGGTCCCCATAAAGAGAGTTAGACTAACCATGAAAACAGACTTAGCCTTGGGGCCCATGATCAGATAAAGTAGAGAAAAGCCATGAGAATCAAGCAATAATGCTCAAAAGACACAGCATACCATGCTTTCTGGGTTCAAAGGCCATATGTCCCAAAACAGGGAAGTATCCCATCCTGTGACTTAACACCTCATAAATAGGAAAAGAACGAATATAAGTGGTCAGGAGATGCTGTAAGATACAGTGTTTCTTCTTTCATTTCTTCTTGCCTAGCACATTGGAAGTGGCATGTACTTACCCTCCTTGACACCACCCTCCATCTAGCGTTTCCCAAAGCATAGGATTCATGCCACCGCCAGAACGTAGGAGCATTTTAGGGGCATAGCATTTTAAAATATGAGCTCAGGATAGTCCTGGGATGGAGTAGAGTGGTCCCCAGCTCACCTTCTCTTCCAACTCGGAATCTTGTCCTGCATTGCACGGGGGCGAGGGGGTCTCACTTGTCTCTGGACACAACAAGCCACATATCCGAGAACTGGGTAGATACACCCTTCCTCCCTACCGGCCTTCCTCCACCCCCGTGTTCACCTGTCCCACCTAGGTGTGTGTACACCAGCAGCACAGCCCATCCGCAGGAGGACAAACATGGGGCAGCATCTGGTGGCCTTAGGGGTCTGGAATGAGTCGTGAATGTCTGGAGGTCTAGGAGGACTTGTCTCTTTGACTCCACGGACCACTCTTCCGATAGGTGTAGCACAGCTGGGGAAGGGCCAAAGCAGCGCCCTCTAAAAACTGGGGCCCAAAGCAGGGGCCCAGTCGCTTTAGTCCAAGCGTCTACTGTCTATCTCCATTGACTGTTCTTCACCTGTTTGAACACTTCAAATGGCAGAATGAGCATCAATTCAAAAGGCGCTTCAGGTCTTAGCCAGGGTCCCACACTCAAACAAGCTGCAAGAGCCAGGAAGTAACACAAATGAGTGAAGGAGGCTGATGTAGGTCCAAAGAAAGGTGTGGGGAATGCAGTGAGCTGGAAAGCACGAGTCCTTTCCAAAGGAAACAGCCTCCAGTGGGGCGGTGGGGATGGGAGTTTGGTCTCAGTGCTGCTGAATCTTTCAAATTTTCAAACAACATAAAAAGCCACCCGTCTAAAATCTTGTACAATTCCTCAATCCTTAAGTGTTGGCAACTAACTCAAATTTGGTTTTAAACACTCTATGGCTCCAACAAGCCACCTCTGCTAGTGATTTTTAACTTACGGGCTACCTGTTGGCAACCTGAGAACAAACACCTTCATCATAAGATCACACTGAAATCTGCTTCCCTGGGGACCCGTGCATCTGGAGTAACCAAAAATCACACTCTCTCTTTCGGATATCTTATTTTGAAGTTAGACCTCATCTCTATTTTGAAGTGAGACCTCATTTCTATCTCCTTACTTTGAAGTGAGACTTCAGCTGTCTCCTCTTTTGGAGCCCGCCTAGCCCAAACACCTTCAGCTGCTTCTCCAACAACGTGGCTTCTGCATCGCACACTGTCGCAGCCACCCACCCACTTCTGGCCGTTCCTCCCCCATCTGCTTTCACGCGTGGGTAACACAATGAGCAAAACGCTTCAGCCATCATTGCTCCTCCGTGCTAGTAACGTTTCCTTTTTTTCGGTTTGCCCGCCCAGCTTCAGAAAAGGAACTGATGACTCAATCACCAGGCTTCTTGTACAAGGCGGCTGATTTCAGTAAGTGGATGGAAGGCTAACGCTGTTAACAGCATTCGTGATTAGGCGGAGGGTATAAAATGAGGTGTGTATTTGATCTACTGTCGGAGAAGCAGATGGAACACAGTACCCATGACATGGGAGAGGTAGGACTTCACGGTCATCCTGAAGTGCCTGGAACTGATTAGCCATGGAACTGCTACATGTAGTTTTTAATTGATTGATTTGAGTTTGTGGTCAGAAAATGACTGTCGGCTCCAGCTTATCTATAATTATCAGTAATCAGAACCAGACTTCGCTCTCGTTAATAGGCCCGGGCTCCTCCAGGGTGCTTGACTTTTCTGCATTTCAGCCTTTCTGTAACCACTGCCTAATAGCGTTTCACTGCCATAACCTGATACCTGGTGACCATCGGGAAAAAGACTCAGGGGGAATGAATATAAGGTAACAGGAATGCCGCTTGTTCATTAGCTTCACAGTTTGACTATTCTGAGTTCAAGACAGTTTCAAATTAATAGGAGGTCTCTTATTCACCGTTTAGCTAGTCTATTGTAGGCAAAACCCAGTGAAGGATTAAAACAAGAATTCCTGTAACTCGGGCCAAAATTTCATTTAACCTAAAAAATGATCTTGATGCTAATTAGAGGCTGAAACTATTTCTAGGAGTCAGGGTGTCCCCATCCTGGGAAAGGCACTACGAACCCTCCAACAGACCACCCAAATCAAAAATCTGGCTATTATTCTAGACCACTTCTCCTCTTCACAACCCATGGCCCCCCCACCACATGCAGTCAACCACTAACCGATACCGATTTCCCCCCATCCAATCTGCGTGACCTGAGAACAAGTGTCTTGGAGCCACACAGACCTGAGGTCAAGTCTGGACACCGTTACGTATGAGTTAAGAGGCCTTGAGCAAGTTAGTTTCCCTCCTCAGCCTCATTTCCCTCGATTCAACACACAGATCACAGAATTACCTTAAGGGACATTAAGTGATCATTAAATGAGACACATGAAAGATCAAATGCAATGTTTGACATAGGATTAAATAAATGATTTATTTAAACTATTATTTATTTATTATGTCTCTCCCCCCACTAAATGCAACGTAAGTCCTGGACAATAAATCTCAGGCATACATGAAGACAGAGGAGGAGGAGAAGAAAGAGAAAGAGGGGGAGAGGGAGGTGGCGGAAGGGGAGGCAGAAATGTGGGTTGGGGAAAACAGAGAAAGAGATGGAGATGTTTGGGATGGTGGTAACTGCTACCTGTATTGCCTCTGGAGTTGTGCAAATTCCCCTTGCTTCCACATTGGTCCTAGGACCAGCCATTGAGGGGTACTATCTGTGCCAGGGTGCCACCACTTACCTACCATGGGGGATGGGGGGGCATCTGCTGAAAGAGCAGCCACCACTGGCTAAGGCAGAGGGACTAATGCACTGCGTTCAACTGTCTTTTCCCTGCATTCTCTCAAAGCCATGTTTTGTTACTTTGATCTCAGACAGAGTGCTTAAGTGTTTCAGAAACTTCTGAGATTTTGTGAGAAAACAGTTCTTTTGACTTTTTTTTTTACTTAGAACCTGAGTCTTCTATACTTCTAAAGAGGTCACTGACCTCATCTTAGAAATAAGAAAACTGAGCCTAAGAGAGGTGACAAAACGCTTGCTATGAGTCACGACCAGAGCTCAGGTCCTCTGATTCAAAGACCACGTTACCTCACCATGTAAATTCTTTATCTCTTTCTTGTGAATTCATTATTATAGATGGTGTTTTCTCTATGCTTTATCCTATTTTCTGAGAGTAAAGCAAAGACTGGAGAGATCTTCTGAGAAAGGACACTGGCCCTCAATCATTTCAATTACTCTAATCTCATCAAGAGGCAAAAAAAAAGAGATTGCCCTCCATCTCTTTTCCCGGCCTTGCCCACATATAATAGCTCACTTGGTTATCATATCTTGGTAGGAGGAAGCTGTGGGGAATAGAGAGGAGACAACTGTCCTGCCACACAAGTAAGGAAGATGACACAGAAGGTTGAAGTGATGTGCCTAATCTCTGGCCAAAAAGAAATCTAACTTATTAAAGCCTTTTCTTCTTCGTGAACTTTCCACCTCATCGAAATTAAATTCGTGCATTTCACCAGGCATCACATCATATCTCGCTCTGATTTCAAGACAATGGCCAGGGCCCCAACCAGCTCATACAGCACCTTTGTCCAAGGGAGAAAAGTTGCCCATTCCTGTCATCAGATACAGCCCCATTCAGGCCAGCTCTCAGCCTCCATCCCCTGGTGGGCAAGACTCCCCAATGCTGGTACTCACTGCACAACTGCACATGAAGTGCCCACATATGGCTGGATAACCAAGATGGCTCCCAACATGGGAAGTTTCCATTAACTATCATATGAACTTTTTAAATTACAGATGTTAAAACCTGAGGGTATTACCTTCTTCATTAACATTTTTTCCATTTTGTCTGCCCTCATCAGTGGCACTCTCGGACACCTCCCCTCTCAACTTTAGCATCAGTATTTATTCCAGCTGGCTTGCCTTCATCTTCCCATCCAGGGTGACACCAAATCTTTCCAGTTCTCTTTTGAAAAATAACTTAAGTGTACTTTTCCCCTCCAACTACAACCCTCTGTTAGCCTGTGGATTTCATTCCTAGATTCCTGAAACAGATTCCCAGTCTGTTTTATATTTAGCCTCTTACACTTCCAGGGCCTTCCAACACAACAACAAGAATCAGATTTCTTGGCCACCATTTTTAGTCATGTTAATCCCTTTCTCAGAATTCTGCATCTGCTAAAAGTACAATAAAAAAAAAAATTCCCCCCCCAAAAAAAAAAAAAAAATTCCCAGGGTTTCATACTCTACCAGTTTTCACCCCACAAAAATGTTCCTTGTCATATAGTAGTGCTGTAGGTTGGGTCTGTCAGAGTTGTCCCGCCCAAAGCTGAGATGGCTGGGTCTTTACACCCCTACCTCCATCAACCACTGCTTGTGGGCCACCCAGGGAAAGGGGTGACTGCAGGTAACGCAGGCCTCTGCAGC